>NC_090939.1:775811085-776112751 GCF_040938575.1 Ambystoma mexicanum | reverse complement strand
TTGCAGCTTAGACCCAAAAGATGATCGTCTTGTGGCAGCTGAAAGCGTTCATGTAGGAGTCTGTGTTTTGTAACACTGTCCGGTAAATGATGCCAAGGTTTAACTCGCTGCTTTCTCTTTTCTTGCAGGTGCAGCGTAGGAAGATTTGGCGTGCTGGTGGATAATACCTCCTGCGGTAAAATCAGGTAAGCATATGGTGGCAAGAGATTGTCCTTGTTTGTTCCCTTGGCTCACCTTGTTGTTTTCTTGTCCCCCTTAGGCACTGGAATGCGGCAACCAGGTGATGGAGACAGCACCGGATCGTAGAGATGCTGCGAGGAACGGTGAGTATGGAGCGGCGCTGCTGCTGGCGATGCGGCGCGTTTAAAATGAAGTCTGTTTCTGGTTCGAAGATGCGCTGAATCCGAAATCAGGTAAGAAATCCAGTAAAGTTCTTGTTCTAACCTTTCTTCGTCTTTCCCTTCTTTCTAGGCGCTCTGGACTCGAGGCAGGCGTGGCAGGATGCTGGATGCTGACTGCAGACACGATGAGCGTTACGCTGCTGGATGCAGAATAACGCGAAGCATGTGCTGCTCTTCTGGCGTGGTTTAAATAGCCTTCAAAGTAGTCCCAGGTAAGTATTCCTCCACAGCCACACCCGAGTAACAAAATAGTCCCTAAGATAAAATAGTCCCTTCAAGCCTCACATGGGCTTGGATGCTTGGATCCCTTGCAGCATGGTCTGCATCAGGTAAGTTTTAACATGTGATCCTGGCGCCTATGGCACCAGGACTGATGTCCCATATGAGCCTGGCGCCATAGGTGCCAGGACTGTACCCAGATAGCCCCTAACAGGGGTTGCTGGGTTTGCTCCAGGTAACATGATGCCTGCTTCCAGGGTTGATGGACTTGGTCTGGATGCCCGGGGGTAGGCATCATGACAGCAGTCCCCCACAAGGCCCCTCCTAAAGTCGTTCCTCCCCTTGGTTTGTCTTGGAAATTCTGGTGGAATCTTCTCACCAACCTAGGTGCATGAACGTGGTCACTAGGTTCCCATGACCGTTCTTGTGGTCCGTAACCTTTCCAGTCGATTAAATAAAAAGGTCTTGACTTAACCATTTTGGAGTCCAGGATACTTTTCACTTCAAATTCGGGTTCCCCGTCTATAAGGACGGGGTCAGGTGGCTTGGTTAGTCTTGTCCCAGGTTGTACTGGCTTCAGAAGTGACACATGGAAGACGGGGTGAGTTCGCATACTAGCAGGTAATTCCAATTTGACGGCCACCGGGTTGATAATGGCCTTAATAAGGTAAGGTCCCAAATATCTAGGGTTAAAGGTCAGCTTTCCTTTTAGAGGTATGTGTTTTGTGGCCAACCAAACTTGATCCCCAATTTGGTATTGTGGAGCATCACTTCGATGCTGATCAGTGTTTTTCTTGTACTTTTCTTTCGCATGTTTCAAATGTTCAGTTGCTTCCTTAAAGGCTTGTGTAATAGTAGCGTGCAGATGGTTCACTGCGGGCATTTCTAAGGGTTGAGTCGAGTCAAGTTCTGAGGTTCGAGGGTGGTGCCCGTATATGGTATAAAAGGGGCTTTGTCCAGTTCCAGAATGTACAGAGTTATTGTATGTACATTCGGAGATCGATAGAATGTCCTTCCAATTACTTTCAGTCTGGTGTAACATACAACGCAGGTACTGTTCAAGAGTCTGGTTGGTCCTCTCCGTTTGACCATCGGTCTGGGGATGGTGACTGGTCGATATCCTCACGTCGATTTGCGCCCATTGACAACATCTCTTCCAAAAATGTGAAATGAATTGACTACCTCTGTCAGAGACCAATACGGAGGGAAATCCGTGTATTCGAACAATGTTTTCGAGAAACTCCTTGGCCAGAATTGAAGCAGAAGGTAATCCCTTTAAAGGAATAAAGTGGGCCATTTTGGAAAAAAGATCCACAATAACGAGAATGGTGTTAAATCCATTACATGGAGGTAGGTCTGTAATAAAGTCTAACGATAAGGTGTGCCATGGTGTAGGTGGAATATCCAAGGGTTGTAAAAGGCCAGCTGGTTTTTTCTTCTGACTTTTGTTTTGGGCGCAAATGCCACAGGACATTACAAATGACTTTACGTCTTTTCGCCAGGTGGGCCACCAGAATTGTCTCTTAATTTTAGCTTCAGTTTTTGCGATACCTGGGTGCCCATCCATCAGGGTGTCATGATAATTGGAGATGACTAGTTCTTGTAGTTCCTTATGTGGTAGAAATAGATGCCCTTAATAATAAGGTAGGTCATTGATGACAGAGTAGTCTGAGCCTTTCTTTACCCAGTCCTGCAGGGCTGTTGAATCGAAGAGTTGTTGCACTTTTACCTGAATATCTTCTAGGGTTTGTAAAGTAGTTATGCCAAGAATTCTTTGTTCTGAAATTATAGGCACCGTCTCCGGGTTCGCATATGCTTCTTCCATTCCTATTCGGGATAAGGCATCTGCCTTGCCATTTTTACAGCCTGGTCGATAAGTGATCACGAAATCGAACTCGGCAAAGAACAATGCCCATCGAAGTTGGCGTGATGATTGGGCTTTGGCTGTCTTTAAATACTGCAAGTTCTGGTGATCAGTGATTACGGTAATGGTATGCCTGGCACCGAGAAGATAATGCCGCCAAGCCTTGAAGGCGGATTTGATAGCTAATAGCTCCTTATCGGTAACCGCATAGTTTAACTCGGGTGCCGAGAACTTTCTGGACCAAAATGCTACTAGGTGAAGTTGACCGGTTTCAGGATCCTTCTGGGACTGGACAGCTCCCATGGCTAAACTGGATGCGTCGGTTTCAACTATGTATGGGAGTTCAGGATGAGGATGCTTTAATACTGGTGCAGACGTGAATTTCGCTTTCAGTTCTTGGAAGGCATTCTCAGCTTCTTCAGTCCACAGGAAGCGTTTGTTTTTTGCAAGAGCGCTGTGATAGGGTGTACAATGTGCAAGAAATCCGGAATGAATCTGCGATAGAAATGAGCAAATCCGAGCATGCTTTGTACTCCTTTAACTGAACTGGGTGATGGCCATTTGAGAATTGCGTCCACCTTTCGAGAGTCCATTCGAACTCCTTTTGGAGTCAGGATAAATCCAAGAAATTCAACTTCTGTAGTATGGAAAACGCCTATTTCCAATTTTGCATATAACTTGTGCTGGCGTAGTTTCTCAAGGGCTGCACAAACATGCTTCACATGGTCAGATTCTGAAGAGGAGTACACTAGAATATCGTCTATGTATACGACAACACAGACGTCAATGAGGTCAATGAGGTCATGCAGGACATCGTTCATAAAATACTGGAAGGCTGCTGGTGCATTGCACAACCCAAAGGGCATCACCTGGTATTCGAATAACCTGTACTTAGTGCGAAAAGCAGTCTTCCAGTCGTCGCCTTTCTTTACACGTACCAGATGGTATGCCCCTCGGAGATCTAATTTAGTGTAGATGCAAGCGTCCTTTACTTGGTCTAGTAATTCTGGGATCAGAGGCAATGGGTATCGGTTCTTAACCGTGATCTGATTTAAGGCGCAGTAGTCTATGCACGTTCTGAGGTCACCTTCCTTTTTTGGCACGAAGAACAAAGCTGAAGATGCAGGGGACTTGGATGGACGAATGAAGCCATTGGCAAGGTATTGGTCCAAGTATTGTCGTAGGTGAAGGTTCTCGGGTTCCGTAAGTGCGTAGATCCTACTACAGGTATGAGATCAATTTGACAATCGTATGATCTGTGAGGTGGTAATGTGTTTGCCTGTTCTTTTTGGAAAACATCCTGGAATTCTTGATATTCGTGCGGTAACTGCACAACTGGAGTAGCGACTGTGGCCAGGTCCTTGTTCAAGGTTTTTATTGGGTAACAAGTATGTGCACAATCCGGGAAGGTTATTCTCTTCTCTCGCCAATCAATACAAGGATTATGTGTTTCCAACCAAGGTATCCCCAGTATTATTTGGAACTGCGGGGCTTTGATTAAATCAAACACAATAGTCTCTCGATGCCCATCCTGACCCAATAATGTCATCTCTGCGGTGGAATGAGTTACAGGCCCAGAGGCAATTTCAGTTCCATCGATTGTGGTGATGACATCCGAAGTGGTCTTTCTGCATAGAGGTAGATTCATCCTAGAAGCCAATTCGTGGTCCACATAGTTTCCTATGGCCCCGCTATCAATGTATGCCCTAACTGCGTGCAAACGTGATGGCTGCCTTGGATCTATAAGGACCATTGGTATGATGAAATACGAGGTCTGAGTATCCTTCTTCAAGCTCGGCAAGCGGACCTCTACGCTTGTCGGGCGTGGTCGTTTCCTGAGTCAGGCTCCATATGGCTTTTATCAGCAGCTCCTACCACCTTCTTGGGTGGTTGTACAGGGCAAACCCGTAGAACATGTCCCGAAGTTCCACAGTATAGACATAATTGCATTTGCCACCTTTTTTCTCTTTCCTTCTGTGTCAAAGGTCCTTTAACTCCTCCGATTTGCATGGGTTCCGAGGCATCTGTTCCTTTGGGGGTAGCGTTGGGTTTCACCAACACCCGGTTCTCGAACTTGGCTCGATCAGCCTTTCGATTCTGAAGTCTGTGATCTAACTGGACCACTAAGTCTATATATTCAGCACAGTCTTGAGGTGGGTTCACAACTTGAGCCAAAACATCTTTGAGTTCTCCTCGAAGTCCCCGATGAAACAACGTAATCCGTTTTTCCTCAGGCCATCTAGTTTCCACCACCAACCTATTAAAGGTTGCTATGTAGGTTAGAAGGTCTTGGTTACCCTGTTGCAGGGACAAAAGTTTGTTATCCAGGGCCTGACCTTGAGAGTGCCGGGCAAATAGTCCTTCCATGCTCATTTGAAAACCCTGAAAATCCCGAAGAATAGGGTCATCCTGATTGACTAGTGGGATTGACCAATCCGCTGCACTGCCGCTCAGATATGATAATACAAAGGCTACTTTGGCTTGATCGTTTGGAAAGGCTCCAGGTCTGCATATAAAGTGCAAACGGCATTGGTTCATGAACACAGCAAATCTTTTCGGGTCCCTCGCAAAGCGCTCTGGCGGGGCTAAAGGGATATTGCCTGGTAAAATCACTTGCATAGGGTTGCTTGGTGAAACAGGGTTTGGAATCCCCCCGAGTCCCGGTAGGGGTGTTTGCCCCGCTTGGTTTTGCAGTAATTGTCGAGTCAGATCATCAGTGCGTTCCTTAGAAACAATCAACTCTCTCCTGAGTGTATTAGTTTCTTGGCTAGCGGCATGTACTTCAGCCCTAAATTCCCCTAATAATTGGGCCAGTTGGTCAGTTTCTGAGGTCTCCATGACACCCGGGTGAGAATTTGTAGGAAGGCTTCCCGTTCTGTTATGCTCACCTGGCTCCCACAGGAGTGTCGAGCGGAACTGGACAGCCACGGTCTCCACCAACGTGATGCGTAGTGCAGAGATGACTGACTGGACTGGCCCACCTAGCTTCGTCTGCTTGACCCGTAGAAGTAGTCTCCTAAAGACGGGGAAAGGGAATTAGCCACCCGTGGATTTGAGTATTAACACCTCACTGCGTCCCCACTTATCACTTCTGACATTCCCTTTCACAAAGCTCACCTTATAGTTTTGTATAATGTGCTCTCCATCCTGCGAAGAATGCAGGGGCATGTTGATGGCCAGTTACTGCAGTGGCTTGAGGATATTGGAAGAGTTCTGGACAAATCTTAGCTCCAAACCTCCGGGCGAAAGGCTGTAAGTATATAGTTCTAATGAGTTCAAAATGTCCGATTAATCACTCTTGTCCAATTCCTTGTTTCTTTTGCAGCTTAAACCCAAAAGATGATCGTCTTGTGGCAGCTGAAAGCATTCAGGTAAGAGTCTGTGTTTTGTAACACTGTCCGGTAAATGATGCCAAGGTTTAACTCGCTGCTTTCTCTTTTCTTGCAGGTGCAGCGTAGGAAGATTTGTCGTGCTGGTGGATAATACCTCCTGCGGTAAAATCAGGTAAGAATATGGTGGCAAGAGATTGTCCTTGTTTGTTCCCTTGGCTCACGTTGTTGTTTTCTTGTCCTCCTTAGGCGCTGGAATGCGGCAACCAGGTGATGGAGACAGCACCGGATCGTAGAGATGCTGCGAGGAACAGTGAGTATGGCGCGGCGTTGCTGCTGGCGATGCGACGCGTTTAAAATGAAGTCTGTTTCTGGTTCAAAGATGCGCTGAATCCGAAATCAGGTAAGAAACCCAGTAAAGTTCTTGTTATAACATTTCTTCTTCTTTGCCTTCTTTCTAGGCGCTCTGGTCTCGAGGCGGGCGTGGCAGGATGCTGGATGCTGACTGCAGACACAGTGAGCATTAGGCTGCTGGATGCAGAATAACACGAAGCATGTGCTGCTCTTTGGGCGTGGTTTAAATAGCCTTCAAATTAGTCCCAGGTAAGTATTCCTCCACAGCCACGGCCTAGTAACAAAATAGTCCCTAAGATAAAATAGTCCCTTCAAGCCTCACATGGGCTTGGATGCTTGGATCTCTTGCAGCATGGTCTGCATCAGGTACGTTTTAACATATGAGCCTGGCACCTGTGGCGCCAGGACTGATGTCCCATATGAGCCTGGCTCCATAGGCGCCAGGACTGTACCCAGATGGCCCCTAACAGGGGTTGCTGGGTTTGCTCCAGGTAACATGATGCCTGCTTCCGGGGTTGATGGACTTGGTCTGGATGCCCAGGGATAGGCATCATGACACAACCAATGAGTGTGAGGCAAACACATCAATAGCAGGTCAGTACATTTGGTACGTGATTCAGGGAAGCACACCACAAGGCCTCGACACGCACCAGATAGCTCGAGAGTCAAAAGCAGATCAAGGACTGCAGATCATCTTGAGATGCCTGGAGACCGGGCACTGGAGGCAAGAGAGGCAACTCAAAGAAACGTGGGGGAAGACGCCAAAGAAGACATCACGTGTCTGCTGGCTGTCAAGGAAGAACTCGGCAAGTCAGAGGAAGGACTACTTCTAAAAGGCACAAACCTGGAGATTCCTTGCAGCCTAAGACAAAAGGTCTGAGAACTCACACACGAGGGGCACAGGGGCATAACTCATGTGGAGGAAATGCTCGAAAACAGCCCCACCTGTGCATTTATAAACCCGGACACCAGACCAGAGCCCCTATGCATGACCACGCTACCAGAGGGTGCGTGGGAGGAAATCGCTGTGGACTATTTTGGACCACTCGAGGGAGGTGAACACATATTGATAGTGGTTGATGAATACTCTTGATTCCCGGACATTCAGATCATACCATCCACATCGGCATATCACGCCATTCATGCGCTAGACAGAATGTTTGCCACTTATGGTATCCCCAAAGTTGTGAAAACTGACAACAGGCCCCCATTCACGGGGTAGGACTTCAAAACATTCTCAGAATACATGAGATTTCACTATCGAAAAAGAACACCCTTGTGGCCCCAGGTAAATGGCACGGTAGAACGATTCATGTGCAACATCAAGCGCACAACTCAAATCGCCCCGCTCACCGGGGAACCTGTGGAAAAGCTGCTGTGTCAACTGATGCGAGACTACCGAAACAAACTGCACTGCACCACAGGAAAGACACCTTCTGAAGTAATCTTTGGAAGGAACATAACAACCCGCCTCCCCCACATAACGTCAGAAGAGGACAGATACAAGGGTGATCAATAAATGTGAGATCAAGATACTCGAAAGAAAGCCGACATGAAGAGAGCAGCAGACGAGAAAAGGCAAGCCAAAGAAAACGATCTGGAACCAGGGGATGTGGTCATCGTGAAACAACCCCAAGGCCGCAAGAACATGGCTGCGTTCAACGAAGCACCCCTCACTGTCGTCGAGGTGAAGGGATCCCTCATCACCGCTGAGGGTAACAGAAAGATCACAAGAAACTCCTCACATTTCAGGCGGATGCTCGGGATCGTGCCAATTGCCGACCCCATCTCGCCAGGCCTGTTCCATGAATGGGATGTACCCTATGAAGGAGACAGAGAAGATTCCAGCACTGAGGCACCACCCTGGAGATCACCAGAGCACTCTGAACAGGCAGACCAGCGATCTCGAAGAAACCGGGAAAAGCTGCACCGGCTCATCGAAGAAATTAACTAAAGCGGGACTTCATGTTTAGTATCGGGGGTAGATGGGTGGTGTCTTCATTGACTCATGTCACGTGGAGAAGGACAAGGGGCAGTGGGGAGAGGAGGGGTGAACAGCGGGAAGTACGTAGTTTAGTTCAAGTTTGTATGGCGTGCAATAAAGACGTGTTGTACCCCATCTACAGTCTCTGCTTGTTTGTGTATGCAAGAGAAAGCGTGGCAGGCCCTTGGTGATCAGGCGGTCCACTGAAATACGATAAGTTTGGCAGTAAACTTCTGGAATTGGTGCATTTTGCCCCTGTCAGTTCACCCAGCTTGGAGCTTAATATACAGGTAGACATTCTAAGCAGATTGAGCCAAGCTTCTAATGAGGGAAAATGTTTTCCCTTTGGTGTGACCCCGATATTCCAGCAGTGGTGCTGCACTCTGATCAAACTATTTATCGCCTACTTGATAAAAGAAATGCTTGTTGTGCACCTCCTGGAGTGGGCAGAGTCCTGATTCACTAGAGGATGGCTTTCTCCTTCCTTGGGATGGTCAGACTCTGAATGCCTTTCTTCCTATTTCCTTGAAGGCGAAGGCCCTTCACAAATTCAGGGTATCGAGGGATAGCATCTTTTTCTGATAACTCCTCATAGGATGACGAGCACATGCTTTTCGGAACTGTTGGAATGTTTGAATCTTCCTCCCATGATGCTGCTGGTGAAGAGGGTGTATGTATTTACACAAAAGGAAGGAACATATAACAAACTACATCAAACAGTATATACCCTCAGACAGTAATTTCTTGTAGCAACCACTAAACAAATATGGGCTGCATTATGTGTTCTCAATAATCATCAAAGGCAGTATTACCAAAAAAATATCATTTTTAATATATTAATCTCTCTTCAGCACAAGTAATACACTCATTTGTTTAAAAAACATATACACATAACAGTCATATACATCTTAAAATCATGCCACCTCACAATGTCAAAAATTATATGCCAAAAATTTCATTAGCACAACACAACAATGGCAACTCAATTTTTCTCATTTCCCATTGTGTGAACCAGCCCAATTTATATAAGTTTCTGTCCTTTGTGTTTCAAATAACAGGACATTCATCAGGGGCAGAAGTAATCCTGTGCTCCAGGTCGATTCTTCCTATATATACACCAGGTTGCTATCTCTATGGGTAAAAAAGACAAACACGTATCACTAACACGGGCATAATCAGTGTAATCAATCACCATAGCCAAACCCTAATCACCAATAGGGTATCTAGTAAACACTACATCATGTACTAGATCCAGGGTCAGAAGAAATATATGTCTTTGACCGTATAAGCAAAGTCAGTACTGGCTTTTCACTATTACAGCAGCAAGTGAAATTCGTAAATGAGTACCTAGAGGAATTCTACCAATGGTAGTATTGTTATTCACATCCTAACCCAGAACACAAGGAGTTTAGGGAATGTCCACCAACATTAGAGCCTAACAGAACAACAAAGTCCGGCTCACCCTCGGGTGTTCAGGCTGTTCTTCAGTTGGATACAGTCAGATCTCAATAGCATTGTCATCCATTATGTTCCTTTCTGACTTCCTAAACGGCCTACCAGTGCCTAAAATACAAAAAGTTAAGAGTGGGATGCCTAGCCCCAGACGTCAAGTAAGCATCCGCTCCTCTACTTAGAAAGAGCCAAAAGGATCTTACCTATCTAGGCGGTTCTAAATACTCCAATATGCACTACAGTAGATACCTGTAAAGATAGAGCCTCTTCCTTCTAAAGGGTCCACTCCTCTTGCTCTGAAAGAGTAAATCACTAAGTGAATGCACAGCAGAGAGTAGGGGCATATTCTACAGAATGATCAAATTTAAGTTACTTCAAAAGGCATCCACCCAGTTCTTACCTCATCTGTGCCAGCTATTATCCTGCAATGGGGCAGAGTACTGCATCTCAAGCCTGGGAAAATAGCGGATCAACACACTGCAACCACGGCCAACAGCCGTACTGAAATCCTTGTTCCGCGTCACTGCCGTGACGCGGTGACGTCATCACGCTATGCGTAACGCGGTGACGCGAAGACGTCATCATGCTCCGCGCAGCGCGCGTTAGGAAGTCCACTCGGGTCAGGCAGGAATGCCTGGGTTGCCAAGCAACCATGGCCACTGGACCTGCGGTGGAAAAAAGAAAAGAAAGAAAGGGTGTAGCTCCCACAGTACCAAGCCAAAGGGCAACCACCTGACAAACCCCAGACAACCCCAAATGATTGAAAAAATGGCAAAGAATGCAAAACGGGGGAAAAAACGTGTAAAACGTGTAAGGTAAAGGCGTGGGCCCTCTCCACCAGTACTAAAAAAGGCATTAACTGACCCAGGACCAAGGAAAAACCTGCTAACCCAGATCATGTCCAAAGTAAAAAAAAACACTGCAGGACATCACTTACGGTGGAAATTCTCAAAATACAGAAACAACCACAGAGGCAACATCCCCCTGAGACAAATTGTTTATGGCCTGTATAACAACAAATTGCATAACTATCCATTTCCTAACATAGAAATAAATATTCTCCCTCAATGGGTACCAACAAATAGTGCAACACTCCAACCACCTCCAGAGTCCCATGGAGGAAACAAATAACTTGCTTATCTGATGTTATGCCACTCAATGTTCTCGTTCAATCCTGTGACATGACTGTCGGTAAGAAAGATAAGCTTTTGTTCCAGATTAATCAGTTTCCTATTAATTTTGTCTTGGGATCTGCCCTTGATCTTTTTTAAGATACACCATTCAAAATCAGAGAAAGTATGTCCTTTATCTTCGAAGTGTTTAACTAGAGGAGCTTTATCAATATGATTTTTTAAACAGCTCCTGTGCTCGATCATACGAGTCTTGCACTTTCTGTTGGTTTTGCCTATATAAATTAGGTCACACGGATATTTAATCATATAAATTACATTTTCCGTTTTGCAATTTGTGTGTTCATTCAACACCCATTCAGAAGTAAGACCCAGATTGACAGTGGTCGTTTTCTTGGGAAATGGACACATGACACATTCTCCACATGGATGGTGACCCTTCACTCGAGGCAGGCCCCACAATGTACTTTGGACACCCTCTTGACTAACCACCTGGTGTATGTCATTCTTCATAACGAGATTGCGGATGTTGGTGCTCTTTTTGAAGGCTATCATAGGTAATGGGCTATTCATTGTCTTTTTACAATTTTTACACATGATGTTCTTGACTTTATAGGATAGATTACTAAAAGTGTTGACAAACACCAATGGAGTCTCATGGTTAACAGTGTGTTTCTTATTCTTTACCAGTAGAGCTTCCCGGTTGTTATTAAAAGCTTGTTTGGCAGACTGTCTAACAACTTTGGTGGGATAGCCCCTATCGATCAATTTGTCCATAAGTAAATTGGCCCCTGCTTCGTAATCATGGTTGGTACTGCTGTTACGTTTCAAACGTAAAAATTGCCCAAAGGGCAAATTATCCCGGACATGTTTCGCATGGTGGCTTCTATAGTGCAGTAATGCATTTCTGTCGGTGCTCTTGACAAACGGTTTCACCCATAGATGGTTATCCTGATGGTAAATAGTGAGATCTAAATAGTTCACTTCTGAGGAACTCATTGTCGCTGTGAATTTTAGGTATCTATTCTGATTATTTAGCCATGCCAAAAAACTATTGGCTTCATCCATCGAGCCATGCCATAGCATAAATACATACATTTCTGAATATGCACTATGGCTAAGATACATCAATGATGTATTTATGCTATGGCATGGCTCGATGGATGAAGCCAATAGTTTTTTGGCATGGCTAAATAATCAGAATAGATACCTGAAATTCACAGCGACAATGAGTTCCTCAGAAGTGAATTATTTAGATCTCACTATTTACAATCAGGATAACCATCTATGGGTGAAACCGTTTGTCAAGAGCACCGACAGAAATGCATTACTGCACTATAGAAGCCACCATGCGAAACATGTCTGGGATAATTTGCCCCTTGGGCAATTTTTACGTTTGAAACGTAACAGCAGTACCAATCATGATTACGAAGCAGGGGCCAATTTACTTATGGACAAATTGATCGTTAGGGGCTATCCCACCAAAGTTGTTAGACAGTCTGCCAAACGAGCTTTTAATAACAACCGGAAAGCTCTGCTGGTAAAGAATAAGAAAAACACTGCTAACCATGAGACTCCATTGGTGTTTGTCAACACTTTTAGTAATCTATCCTATAAAGTCATGAACATCATATGTAAAAATTGGAAAAAGACAATGAATAGCCCATTACCTATGATAGCCTTCAAAAAGAGCACCAACATCCGCAATCTCGTTATGAAGAATGACATACACCAGGTGGTTAGTCAAGAGGGTGTCCAAAGTACATTGTGGGCCTGCCTCGAGTGAAGGGTCACCATCCATGTGGAGAATGTGTCATGTGTCCATTTTCCAAGAAAACGACCACTGTCAATCTGGGTCTTACTTCTGAATGGGTGTTGAATGAACACACAAATTGCAAAACGGAAAATGTAATTTATATGATTAAATGTCTGTGTGACCTAATTTATATAGGCAAAACCAACAGAAAGTGCAAGACTCGTATGATCGAGCACAGGAGCTGTTTAAAAAATCATATTGATAAAGCTCCTCTAGTTAAACACTTCGAAGATAAAGGACATACTTTCTCTGATTTTGAATGGTGTATCTTAAAAAAGATCAAGGGCAGATCCCAAAACGAAATTAATAGGAAACTGATTAATCTGGAACAAAAGCTTATCTTTCTTACCAACAGTCATGTCACAGGATTGAACGAGAACATTGCGTGGCATAACATCAGATAAGAAAGTTATTTGTTTCCTCCATGGGACTCTGGAGGTGGCTGGAGTGTTGCACTATGTGTTGGTACCCATTGAGGAAGAATATCTATTTCTATGTTAGGAAATGGATAGTTATGCAATTTGTTGTTATACAGGCCATAAACAATTTGTCTCAGGGGGATGTTGCCTCTGTGGTTGTTTCTGTATTTTGAGAATTTCCACCGTGAGTGATATCCTGCCAGTGTTTTCTTTTAGACTTTGGACATGATCTGGGTTAGCAGGTTTTTCCTTGGTCCTGGGTCAGTTAATGCCTTTTTTAGTACTGGTGGAGAGGGCCCACGCCTTTACCTTACACGTTTTACACGTTTTTTTTCCCCGTTTTGCATTCTTTGCCATTTTTTCGATCATTTGGGGTCGTCTGGGGTTTGTCAGGTGGTTGCCCTTTGGCTTGGTGCTGTGGGAGCTACACCCTTTCTTTCTTTTCTTTTTTCCACCGGAGGTCCAGTGGCCATGGTTGCTTGGCAACCTGGGCATTCCTGCCTGACACGATTGGACGTCCTAACGCGCGTTGCACGGAGCGTGATGATGTCATCGTGTCACCACGTTACGCGTAGCGTGATGACATCACTGCGTCACGGCAGTGACGCGGAACAAGGATTTCAGTACGGCTGTTGGCCGTGGTTGCAGTGTGTTGATCCGCTATTTTCCCAGGCTTGAGATGCAGTACTCTGCCCCATTGCAGGATAATAGCTGGCACAGATAAGGTAAGAACTGGGTGCATGCCTTTTGAAGTAACTTAAATTTGATCACTCTGTAGAATATGCCCCTACTCTCTGCTGTGCATTCACTTAGCGATTTACTCTTTCAGAGCAAGAGGAGTGGACCCTTTAGAAGGAAGAGGCTCTATCTTTACAGGTATCTACTGTAGTGCATATTGGAGTATTTAGAACCGCCTAGATAGGTAAGACCCTTTTGGCTCTTTCTAACTAGAGGAGCGGATGCTTACTTGACGTCTGGGGCTAGGCATCTCACCCTTAACTTTTTGTATTTTAGGCACTGGTAGGCCGTTTAGGAAGTCAGAAAGGAATATAATGGATGACAATGCTATTGAGATCTGACTGTATCCAACTGAAGAACAGCCTGAACACCCGAGGGTGAGCCGGATTTTGTTGTTCTGTTAGGCTCTAATGTGGGTGGATATTCCCTAAACTCCTTGTGTTCTGGGTTAGGATGTGAATAAAAATACTACCATTGGTAGAATTCCTCTAGGTACTCACTTACGAATTTCACTTGCTGCTGTAATAGTGAAGAGCCAGTACTGACTTGGCTTATACGGTTGAAGACATATATTTCTTCTGACCCTGGATCTAGTACATGATGTAGTGTTTACTAGATACCCTATTGGTGATTAGGGTTTGGCTATGGTGATTGATTACACTGATTATGCCCGTGTTAGTGATACGTCTTTGTCTTTTTTACCCGTAGAGATCGCAATATATAGGAAGAATCGACCTGGAGCACAGGATTACTTCTGCCCCTGATGAATGTCCGGTTATTTGAAACACAAAGGACAGAAACTTATATAAGTTGGGCTGGTTCACACAGTGGGAAATGAGAAAAATTGAGTTGCCATTGTTGTGTTGTGCTAATGAAATGTTTGGCATCTAATTTTTGACACTGTGAGGTGGCATGATTTTAAGATGTATATGACTATGTTATGTGTATATGTAGTGCATATTTTAAACAAATGAGTGTATTACTTGTGCTGAAGAGAGATTAATATATTAAAAATGATATTTTTTTGGTAATACTTCCTTTGATGATTATTGAGAACACATAATGCAACCCATATTTGTTTAGTGGTTGCTACAAGAAATTGCTGTCTGAGGGTATATACTGTTTGATGTAGTTTGTTATATGTTCCTTCCTTTTGTGTAAATACATATTATTTATCCTCACTTAGTAGGAGGGAATATCACCAGAGCGTGGGGGTTACCCCTGTAGAAAAACTAGCTGGTGAAGAGGGACCTCTTGTCTCAACAGGGGGCAAGCTGCTTCACCCCTCCCCTCAGCTTCTGTTCCTGGCAGTCTGGTCCCTTAGGTTCTGATTTGTGGGGATCTGGAATCATTGATATGTTTTCGAGAGCCCAGGAAACCGTTCACAAGGTTTCAGTATACCAGTAAGTGGGTTTGGTCCTGCTAGTGGTATGTGGACAGGCAGGTTTACCCATTAAAGGCTTCCCTTGATGATGTCTTGTCTTTTATTTCATCTCTCGCCAGATGTACCTCTGTAGCTCCCAACCCCACACTAGTGTTTTAACTGTGAAACCCCGTCATCAATAGGTATTTTGATGGCCTTCACCTCTTTCTGCCCGTGCACAGGCCTCTGCCTTCTTGGTGCTTCAACTTAGTATTTTCGGCTTTGACACACAAACCCTTTAAGAATATGCTCTCAGTGGACTTTGGATTGGTGACAGGGAAAAATTGCTTTTAAATAGACCAGTTGGACCAGTGAGCATGTGCTCTGTTAACAGTACCTTATTAAAAAATGTTCTTCAATGGCAAAGCGGTACTCAGAAGGTTATATTCGATTTACATATTAACCAGGGAATTTCTATTCTGGTCTTCTTTTCAAATCCTGATTTGAAGCTAAAAGGTCTCTCCACAATCTGGACATAAGCAGAGCACTGAAATTCTTCTTTCAGTACACAAAGGATTTTCATTTTTCTAAGCACCTTTTTGTGGTGTAGAGCAATTGCAGGGTGGATTTTGTTTTGCATTCTACAAGGCTATACGATTAGCAAGGTGTCTTCTTTTAAAAGACTAATGCCCACCTTATTCAGGATAAGACTGCTTTGGTCACTTTTCACCTACAAGAAATTTGAAAGCCAGCAACTTGGGCTTCACCCCATACTTTCTGTAGGCAATTTCTTCTTGGATTCCAGTTCGAGGGTAGACACAACTCTGTAAACTGGGCAGTAAAGTGAATGGATTGGGGTCTGCTGAAACTGTTGGTCTCACACACGCAGTGAGGAGAACCCATAGTGCAGAGTGTTTAGCGCAATTGGCTGACACTGCTCTATGTTGGAAGACACCTGTCAAAACTGTAGGTCTATTGCCCTCAAACTGTGAGTGGTCATAACCCGTAAGGAAGCTTTCAGCTGCTACATTGTCTTGGCCTTTCCAATGTCCCCTGGGTTTTGGCTCCTAGCTTGTGCAATAGGGCCAATTATTGCATTAATTAAAAATAAATGTTTTCTCTTAACAATTTTTGGGTGTTCATTCTACATATAAACTAGATCAAGATCTCTTAACTGTGTCTCAAAATAACTTAATTCAAATAATAAGGGGATCCTGGAGTCCCTCTGCCAGACATTAGTGCTGTTTACGAGAGACTTACTCAGAGTCTTTAGCTCACTATTTTTCACAGAGGAGAAATATCCAAAACATAACAGTCTTTGTCCTGCCCTGGAGCAGCCCAGCACCGAAATGTAAGGAAATTCTCCTCTGAACAAGAGTACCAACAAGCAACCCCAGACACGTGTTTCAGTCTGGTTGGACCTCAGCAGTAGGGTGGAGCTGTGCCTCTCTACGAATAGTGAGCAAGGAGTTCACATCCGAAACATGTCTGGGGTTGCTTGTGTTTCCGTGCAGAGGGGACCTGGCCTAGCAGTTTGGGCAGGCCTGCTGCCATTAGTGGCAGTACCTGACTGATTTGCATATGGCTGGATCGCTTTTGCAATGACGCAGACGGGCTAAAAAACGGTGGTGTCGAAGGTTGCCCAGAGTGATGCCAGTGGTTCAGATTCATTCAAAACCTTCCACCCATCACTTTTTTGGTTTCAAAATAACTGAACCAGTACAAGCTCTGCGCATTATTCAGGGCTCTATCTTGTTTAACATATGTGTGGAACATCTCTCTGTGGGAGTTAGACCACATAAATGCTCAGAACAGTAAGAGAGCTTAGTGTAACAAATGCATTTAGATTGCAAGCCTAGTTTTCTTTGTCATTGGGACCATAGGAGTCCCTTGACCAAACTGCAAAATCAACCTAAGAAAGCAGTTTTCGGTGATATCCAACGTTTGCCAGTAAGCATACACCCCAACTCTTCTTTAAATCCTGAAGCCAACACTAACTTAATGTTATAGGATCCAAGAAGGGCAGCAATAAAATATCAAATCAGCAGCTAATCCCTAAACCTCTATCATAGGTTTGCTGAAGCTTCTTACTCCTGACCTCAAGCTGTGGATTCCACGTTAATGTGTTCACAAACGTATGCCCATGTAGGCAAAGAAGTCATGACCTTTTTTTATCTGAATGAATGATCAGTTTTGTGCTGCAATAGGAGATCTATGCTTCCAAGTGCCTGCAAAGATTACCTGAAAAACACCTCTGTTTCCCTGAAGACCAGAGGACAGACATGGAGTAGCTCCACATCCTTGCCATGTCTGCGCAACCTCACTCCAAATATTTGCCAATATCATTTATGAGCAAACTGAAGATTGACTGGTCCAGCCATAATGCATCCCTGGCGTACTCCACTTCAACTGCAATGTGATTGGTAGCTAATCCCAGGGCCATTCACAGACTCTTACACAGTCTTTATGTAAGGGTTTCAAAAGTGTGATCCTTTTGCAGCCATGCCCTCCTTTGTCAGTGCTGCTCAGAGTATGTCCATATGCACAGGGTCAATAGCAATCCAGGAAGGCTAGAAATAGGCAGCCCTTTTTAAGTATTGCATGTTTGTTAGCCAACTAATAAAATCTTAGGCATCGCTCCACAGTACCCACACCTCTTCTACTACCAACAAGAAGTCCTTGTTTTCTTTCCAGGATTGAATATAGTAAAGTAGGATCTTACCCATGATCTTTATAGAATCATGAGTATGGGTGCTCAGTTGACAATTTGGCGTGATAGCCTCCTCCTCTATTTTTGGTAAATGGCACAATCTGTTGCCTAGTGGGAGGCAGAGATCTTTCTCCAGGCAATGTCAGAATTAAAATCAGGCAAAAATACTTGTGCATGTAGTGCACAGTAATAATAATACATAGAAGTCAAGCCAGCGGAAGAGAAAAAAGAAGTTCACTCAAGGGACATCATTCAACCATGAAGACAGGGGAAAAGGACCCCCGTAGCTGCCCCAAAGATCATCATATGTGACACAAAAAGTTGGTTTACAAGATTGTATTTATTTATTACAAATAGAGTCTTAAAAAAGTATTAAATTGTCTAGAGCTCAAGTACAATGTACAGAAATATATCTTGCAATAGTCTAAAAAAGTGCATACTGTTTAAAGTGCTAGTTTCAAATAGTGAATGCTGCGAGAAGTCGCAAACCAATGAATCGCATGAAACCTAAGAGTTAATCTGGGCATGCCGTGAGTGGTGCCCCAAGCGAATGAAGGGAATCACTCAAGTGGGGGGCCCTTAGTCGCTCTGACCAGACTAAATATGTAAACAATAAGATATTTATCAATAACGCAGTCCAAACAATATTAAATCCAAAAAACAACCAAACAAGGTTTCATTTCAATAATCAAGTCAAGAACAAAAGAAGAACTAGAAAAAAAATGTGTATAAAGCAGTAAAGCACATACACTAAAATCTAACTATGGGATGCTGTGCGTAGTGCACAGTAACACAGGGAGATCCATCCGCCCACCACTTTTCCTGATTTTTTTGGTTTGTTGGGCCATCATGGCAATAAGGGTGATTAGTTTGTCCTGTAGCTTTGTGGACACAGAAAAGGCTCTTCCTCCATTACGCTACAGACGGTAGCGAGGGACTGCTCCAAGAAGTGCAGATTGAGATCTGAACAACCACCCTCTAGGTTAGGATCTGGAAGATGGAGCTGACGAAAGGGGGTTTCCCAGGTTACTGCAAGAATTGAGAAATTGAACTTGGGGGCGATAGTCCCTGGTTCCACAGACTATTGGTATTGGTGGCATTTATTGAGCGTGGACCTAGCTTTGAGAAGCCACAGCCTGCCTAACAAATCAGAGGGGGAAGGACGCTGTGAGGAAAGCAGAGATACAAGAGTGCAGGACTCCAACAATGGGGGAGTGGGACGGCAGAACATTTGGCAGAAAGGGATCTACAAGCAACGAGGGGTGGAAACTGGCAGCAGATCACCCAGCCTCAGGTTGGGTGGGGTAGTGGTGGGTGTGTGGACCTAAGTGTTACGGAGGATAGGGAATGGCTATCAGCGAGCAAATGTTCTTTGCATCATGCATGGCAATTGCTGTGAGGAATTGCCATCTGGCAAGGGTTTGGAAGCCATGACGGTTCTAAATGTTTGTTAATTAATAAAATGATGCAGGTCAACCAGGTCCCTCTTTTGTAAGCACAATGCTAAAAGCATAGTGTACACCTGTGCACTGCTGGATCAGTACCCTGATCTGCAGCACCTGTTCTCAAGTGGCACAGAGAAGGTTCAGGCATCACTGGTGCCCTCTTGACAGATGCAGTGATAGTCAAGTCTCTGCTGCACAGGGGCTGTATCTAAGGCATGTGGTTCTTCTGGGGACTGCTCTTTACTGTACAGGAGGCCGCTTTCCTGGATACTGCTGTTCTGCTGGCACCAGTCAAACTCTGTAAGCAGAAAAACCGTACCCCTGAACCCTGATATTCGGAAGAGCTTAGAGCACTTAAAATTTGCTGCAGGCAGGCGGAGAGAAAGTGGCGCCTTGTTTACTGCACCATAGCTAAACCTCTCTTCTGCTGCTCTCTCATGGCCTATCATAAGGCTCTTACTACTGCTAAGAAATCTTATTACAGTCTTAAAGTACAGTTAGCCCATAGCAAACCTAAGGCCCTCTTCGATCTTGTTCAATCACTTTCTTCTCCTGAGAACAGTGGGGCTTTGGTCCCTCTGTCGCAGGGTCTATGTGACTCTCCTTCAGTATTCTTTGTGGAAAGAAGTTAGCTTATTTGCGACTACATAAAGGACGGCCTGCTGTCAGGAAAGGAAGAAGGCGATGGATATGGCAGGGGAAATGTGCACAAAATACACAGTAAACAACCTTGAATATAACAACGTGCATTCAATACCCAAGACTCGTGTATACCACTATAAGAAAAGGAATGTAGGGTAAGCACTTAGAACCTCCTTATGACTGAAAGGAAAGTCGGCAAACTCACCCACTATGCTATTACAGATACTGACAGCGCTAAGCCCACGTAGAGGGCAAGCAGGGACAGAATCTGTAAGCTGACACTCTAGACGGTACTGGATAAGGAATTTGGAAACAGTACTCACAAGGACCGGAATGACCACATGAATGCCAGTACTCACGAAGACCGGAAAGACCACTTGGATGTCCGTATTCACGAGGACCGGAAAGACCACTCAGAAGTCAGTACTAACCCACAACCCTGTAAATCAAACAAGAACCCAGAAGGCAGTAAAGGCAAAGAGTGAGGATGACTAAATACTAAAACCCAAGTCAAGAGGCAAGAAGGAATAGTACAGTGTGGAAAACAAAAGATAATCACACAGGGGCTAGTTACAACAGCTTCCCATACCTAATAATAAAATAGGAAATAAATGTAAAAGTGTAAAGGAAAACATGGCATGGATCCCAATAGAAGGCAAGGATCAGGAGCAGTGAAAACGATTTCAAAAGGGAAACTTTCCCACCCATCCAAGGTGAAAAGGCAGGAAACTAAACCTGTAAAGGAAAGATTAATGCAACAAGTCTTTCAGTAGCAAAGGGCAATTTCTAGGAAACAGTGAACACAGGCAATTGGGCTACAGCAAAAGGAAAGCTCAGAGGAAGGCTGCCTGCAGACAGAGAAAGGGAGAAAGGGATTTCCAAAAGGCAGAAATCAATTAGGCATACAAATACGAATTCCAGGACAAGGAACAAGAAACACTAACTAGAACTGGGCACAAAAACTAGGAACCAGGAACAAGGGACCAGTCACGACAGGAACGCTGCAACAATGACCAGCGCTGGACTGAAGCAGACTGAGGCTTTTAAAGCTGCTTAACGAGCACACCCCTCAGGCGTGTCGCCTGCTGCACCTGCAGCCACAGGTGTTGCCTATCCTCCACCCAGCCTTGTCCTGCAAGGGAGGAGGTGAGGCAGTGAGCCAGGCATTCTGGGAAGCATAGTCATTTGATTATAGTAGCAGTAGCATGCTGGCTGCCAAAAACCTGGAATGGATCCGGAAGGGAAGTAATTTGGGAAATAAGGTTTTAGCGCTCCCAATTCATCAGGACACTGTAGCATAAGGTTCGGAGGAAATGTCCAGTAGGGAAGAAATCCCAAAACATGCCCCCAAGTGGCGGGAACGGGAGCGAAGGGAGCGAGCCGTGACACTATACCCCCTTCCACAGCCGACTCCAGGCGGCCGTTACTCGCACAAAACATCTTCTTTCCATGACAGGAGCGCTTTGTCTTCAGAAGTGGCACTGACGGAAACGATGACCCACGGGCAGAAGCAGAAGGGCTGGAATGAATAGAAGCAGGCCGCAGTCTATAAGAGCCATAGGTGGGTTTTCGGTGAGGAAGAGACTCATGGGTCGAAGAAAGGCATGAAGGACTTGCAGGACCCGAAGCAGAGTTGGAAGGTCCAGGAAGCTTAGTCACTGGAAGAGGATATGCATACATCCTTGAGGAGAGAGGCAGGCTGGTGCTACATGCCTTAGACAATGGTAGAAGTTCTGTTAGCCTCACTGCCGAGAGTGGACACACAGGAGGTGAGGAAACAGTAGGTTTCAGGAAATGTTTATGTTCGGAAGAGGAAGGTGGCGGCTGAGGTAAAGGTTCGGATACTCTGTCATCCATCTGGGTAAAGGTTTGTGGTTGAAAGTGACAAAGATTCGCCTGCATAAGTTCCTTGCCTTGGAGGTCTGGAGATCCAATGGGTTGTACGAGGCTGGCACTCCCATTGACAGTCATGTAGCCAGTCAAGTAGCCACCTTGTTGCACGTGGGATACAACCGCAGGAACGTTTGGCATACTGATAGGAGTGTTAGACACAGTACTCGGAACATCAGGCATACTAGCAGCGGGAGCAAAAACAGGCACATCTTGAACTGCAGCAGACATTCCCCTCCTTTGGCTACTAGTACCCAACTGGCGCTGCAGCTGGAGGGCCGTGCCCGTCCCTTCCCTCAGACTCATGTGGGATCCGGCAACAAAAGGGTTGTCAAGCGGTTGATCCAAACCGGACTCCAAACGCGGACCGTCCAGCCCGCTATCCTGGTCGGCTACTCGTTCGGTGACTGGGCCGTGGTGGATGGCATCCGTTTCTCTCTCGTAATACTCCAGGCAAGTCCAGCGGCCTCGCATGTAAGGCCCTCCCGAGTCGTGAGCCGGCTTGATGTTTCTGAAGAGAGAGCTGGCAGAAGTCTCAGGCTCAGATGTTGCATATTCGGGAGGCGCTGATGCTACAGTCAAGTAGTTGGGAGAATTGTTTTGTGTACAAGGCAGACATTCTGGTGATCCCCCTGTAGCATAAGAAGGGCAAGATGAACGTTCATCAGTAAATGGTTGGGATTCAGGAGGAATCTCTGGAGCAGAGGAATATGCAGCAGGATCTGACAGTGTAGACAGGTACACCTCCGATATTGGCAGCGAGGCTGAGCAGGACACAGGTCTCTCATGAACTGAAGCCAAACTAGCAGTAGGCTCTGGGACCGAAGACATGCACCTAGAATGTACTACCGGAGGTTCCATGGCTGAAGGATAATCTGCTGGATGAGTCACTGTAACCGAAGACAAACATGCCAAAGGAAATTCCGAGGCTGAGGGCATGCAAGCTGGAGCCGTCTTGTTAGCTGAAGACAAACTTGTCAAGGTCTTTGGCTCTGACTGCGTACATGGTGAAGGCTCTTGGGTGACTGGCAGACATAGCACTCCTTTATTGATCGAAGATACGTGTGCCAACGATGACTGCAGAGCTGTGGACAGGATTATTGAAGAGTCAATGGTAGTAGGAGGACAGTCTGAAGTCCCAGAAGTCGGCAGACACACTTGTGGTTCAGAAATGGAAAGCCCCTTTAAGGCAGTTGACCCCTTGGCACCAGTAACCAAAGTCTGAGCTGTACCCCTGCCGTCCCTCTCCTTAGTGGATGACACAGAGTCTCTTCCTTTGTAGAAGTCAAAATCAACCAGAGGAATCACCATAGTAAAGTCTCTGTTAATCAGGATTTCGTCAATTGACCATTCCTCTGTCTTAGCTTCTGAAAGTGGCTGATTAACAATCAACAGTTCAGGGATCGCCTGCCGGGTTTTTGGTTCAGTAATCTGTGGAATGAGTCCATCAAAACATGAATTCTGCACTGTCTTTGACTGCTCGTAGTGACCGAAATTGGCAGAAGGAAGAGCGAACACAGAGCCAGCATCGTTTTCCACATCAGCTTGAATGTCTACTTCAGTCTCAGCAGCTAGATCAAGGGCAGAACCTAAGCCTACAGTTGTGACAGATTCTGTGTATGCCACCATTGTGGATTGTGTTTGGAAATCAGAAGCATGTATGTGTTCAAGCTCAGAGTTATGACAAACTGCTACACAGGAAGCTTCAGGTAAAGGAGTGGCTTGTGAATCTTCAACTAACAGCAATTCCTGACAAACGGTAGGACAGTTGTCAGAACCTGTGCCCTGAATAAGCGCTGTGCTTGAAAAAAGACTTTCACTCCCAATAGATCTTACATATTGACAAGTATCATGATTTACAAAAGTCTCCGCACTCAGGGACTGAACAGTATTCACTTCATCAACGGATAAAGTTGGAGGTGTATTCAGAAAAGACTGTAACATCTTATTCTCCTCTTTTAAGGAAATGTATTCTTGTTTTAACACCTCAAATTCTGTTTTTAGCATGTCCCGCATTAACTGTACATCCCTATCAGTAGGCACAGGGGAAGGCATGGTGGCATCAGGGCTGGATCCAGCACTAGCCATCTGGAAGTGCATTGATTGTATATTGTCATCTACTGCTTGCAGGTCTTGTGATCTATACTCTCTCTTACCGACGTGGTCTGTGTTTCTTTTAAGCAGACTATTGGCATCAGACCCCTTGGCATTAGTGACCACAGTAAGAATCTGTGCAGAGGAGTAAGTTGTAGACTGAGGGCAGAAAACAGAAGATATGCAAGGAACCCCTCCATTCTTCATGCTTGAATCATGAAACTGTTCAATCTGAGGTAAAGCACAACCGAAGTCATGGGGTTCAATAACAGAGGTACTTGTGTGTATAAATTCTTGCAGTGTGTTGTTTTCCACTGCTAAGGCTTGTGCGGACATAGACTCTGGATCAGAATTAAAGACAGAGCTAGGATCAGGCAATGTACGATGGGCCACCCAGTGGGAAAAATATTTTGCACGTAAATACCCATTCGTGTCAAGGAGTTCATTTAAGTCAGGAGCAGAGATTCGATTTTCACGGGTAATTGTAAGGGAAGCTTTCTGTATAGACTTGTTAGAGGCCTTGCTGCCTTTCCTTCGTAATCTGGCCATGTTCGAACGGGAACAACGGCTGGTCATTCTGTCAGGAAAGGAAGAAGGCGATGGATATGGCAGGGGAAATGTGCACAAAATACACAATAAACCACCTTGAATATAACAACGTGCATTCAATACCCAAGACTCGTGTATACCACTATAAGAAAAGGAATGTAGGGTAAGCACTTAGAACCTCCTTATGACTGAAAGGAAAGTCGGCAAACTCCTTACCCACTATGCTATTACAGATACTGACAGCGCTAAGCCCACGTAGAGGGCAAGCAGGGACAGAATCTGTAAGCTGACACTCTAGACGGTACTTGATAAGGAATTTGGAAACAGTACTCACAAGGACCGGAATGACCACATGAATGCCAGTACTCACGAAGACCGGAAAGACCACTTGGATGTCCGTATTCACGAGGACCGGAAAGACCACTCAGAAGTCAGTACTAACCCACAACCCTGTAAATCAAACAAGAACCCAGAAGGCAGTAAAGGCAAAGAGTGAGGATGACTAAATACCTAAACCCAAGTCAAGAGGCAAGAAGGAATAGTACAGTGTGGAAAACAAAAGATAATCACACAGGGGCTAGTTACAACAGCTTCCCATACCTAATAATAAAATAGGAAATAAATGTAAAAGTGTAAAGGAAAACATGGCATGGATCCCAATAGAAGGCAAGGATCAGGAGCAGTGAAAACGATTTCAAAAGGGAAACTTTCCCACCCATCCAAGGTGAAAAGGCAGGAAACTAAACCTGTAAAGGAAAGAGTAATGCAACAAGTCTTTCAGTAGCAAAGGGCAATTTCTAGGAAACAGTGAACACAGGCAATTGGGCTACAGCAAAAGGAAAGCTCAGAGGAAGGCTGCCTGCAGACAGAGAAAGGGAGAAAGGGATTTCCAAAAGGCAGAAATCAATTAGGCATACAAATACGAATTCCAGGACAAGGAACAAGAAACACTAACTAGAACTGGGCACAAAAACTAGGAACCAGGAACAAGGGACCAGTCACGACAGGAACGCTGCAACAATGACCAGCGCTGGACTGAAGCAGACTGAGGCTTTTAAAGCTGCTTAACGAGCACACCCCTCAGGCGTGTTGCCTGCTGCACCTGCAGCCACAGGTGTTGCCTATCCTCCACCCAGCCTTGTCCTGCAAGGGAGGAGGTGAGGCAGTGAGCCAGGCATTCTGGGAAGCATAGTCATTTGATTATAGTAGCAGTAGCATGCTGGCTGCCAAAAACCTGGAATGGATCCGGAAGGGAAGTAATTTGGGAAATAAGGTTTTAGCGCTCCCAATTCATCAGGACACTGTAGCATAAGGTTCGGAGGAAATGTCCAGTAGGGAAGAAACCCCAAAACATGCCCCCAAGTGGCGGGAACGGGAGCGAAGGGAGCGAGCCGTGACACCTGCCCCTGCTAACTGCCGCGACAGTTGCCACTCATTGCCCTCTGGGGAACGCATCCTGGTCCTCCTTTCCTCGCTTTTCAAATTCTGATGTATTGCTGGTTATTTCTAAATTGAAATCTGCCTCCCCTGATGATGCTATACCCTTAACCCTCTTAAAGGAAGCTTCTGTAGATCTGATAGAACCTATTACCACCGCTGTCAATATCTCCTTCTGTAGTGGAGTAATTCCCCCTTCTCTTAAGCATGCTCTGGTAGTTCCACTTCTTAAGAGCCCTCTCTTGATCCCGATGTATTGTCCAACTACCGTCCTATCTCACTTCTTCCCTTCCTTATGAAGTTGATGGAAGCACTGGTGTCCCCCCTTTTGTCCACTTTTCTTGCGTCTTCTCACTTCTTTGACTCATTCCAGACTGGGTTCAGGCTGGGCAGGGGCACTGAATCCGTCCTAAACTCGGTTCTGGATGACTTGGTGCGTTTGGTTGACAAGGGTGGTGTCGGAGCAGTCCTTCTTTTAGATCTGTCGGCTGCTTTCGACACAGTCGATCACTCCATCTTGCTCTCACGTCTCTGGATGCTGGCCTCTGTGGCCGGGTTCTCGACTGGTTCACTTCTTTTTTGTCTGGCAGGTCCGAGTCTATTCCTCTTCCTCCTTTTCATTCTGCTCTGATCACACTCCTTTGTGCTGTTCCCCAGGGCTCTACACTCTCCCCTATTTTATTCAATGTCTATATCAGACCCCTTTTGTTTCTTATTCAGGCGCATGGGTTCCGCTATCGCTCCTATGTGGATGATACACAGATCCTTGTTCGCCTCGACCTCACACAAGCCGACACTGCGGCTCGGCTGAGGAACTGTCTGGAGGATCTGAGGGCGATGGATAATATGAAACTGGCTGATGCTCAACAGCACTAAGATCGAGGTCCTGGTTGTGGGTACTACATCTCCCCAACTATTTTGGACCTCGGAATTCTGGCCGTCAAGTTTGGGCCCTCTCGCCCTTCCCATTTAATCGGTCCAGAAACCTGGGCGTAAAAATCTCTGCCTCACTTGCTCTTGATGACCAGGTGGCTAGCGTATGCAGGGCCGGGCATTTTAAATTCTGCATTTTGCAGAAAGTCCTGCCCTTTATTCCCGCCAAATGTCAGGCACCAGTGGTGGCAGCTCTGGTCTTAAGTTTCCTTGATTATTGCAACTTCCTCTATTTGGCACAACCACGCTATCTGATTAACAGGCTTCAACTATTACAGAATGCAGCTGCTCACTCTATACTCAGCCCCCCTTTTGGATCCCACCTGTCTCCTCTGTTGAGGAAACTGCACTGGCTCCCTGTTGCCAGCTGGATCCTATTTCAATCTATGTGTCTGGTGCACCGTGCCTTTTATGGCATGGGAGCTGAGTATCTCCAGGTCAAATTTGTTCACTACGTTCCGACCCGGCTGTTCAGATCTCAATCTGCACTTCTTGGAGCAGTCCCTCGCTACCGTCTGTCGCGTAATGGAGGAAGAGCATTTTCTGTGGTGGCTGCAAGATCTTGGAATGATCTTCCTTTCACTCTTCGTGCTACTGAGGATCATTTCACCTTCCGCAGACTTCTGAAAACTACTCTCTTTTAGCATGGCTCTCTGACGCGGTTATGTTACTTGTTCCTCCTACCACTCGGCAGCGCCAAGATGCCCTGGGGTGTACATGCGCTTTTACTAAGTTCCCTTAACATAACATAACATAACATAACATAACATAACATAAGGCTTGCACCTCTGTTTCCAAACCACATAACTATGACAGTTATTATCCAGGTGGCAGTTGTAAAGTTTAACTATAAGCCATACCAGAGTTTAAGGATATGGTGTCTAGTATCTCTCCTAATTCTCCAAGCCACATCAGTTTGATAAACATGTGTCAGCAGTACACTATGAGCCCAGATCAGTTGTGGAAGGGTTATGTGTATTCTGGTCAGATAGCCTGGCCCTGCCAAGTGACGAGGCAGGAACCTGGACGGCTTTGTATCTCCTTGTGTGAAGTCGGGTAACCTCTCTCTCTCCAGTGAGCGGGCCTCCCAGTAGGGAATGGAACTGTCCATACAGAACCAAGGAGACTGGTTCACTGTTGTCAAACCGCTAAGTACAGCAAAGGTTTCCTTGGGCCTCA
Organism: Ambystoma mexicanum; assembly: GCF_040938575.1. Classification (NCBI taxonomy): domain Eukaryota; kingdom Metazoa; phylum Chordata; class Amphibia; order Caudata; family Ambystomatidae; genus Ambystoma; species Ambystoma mexicanum. The sequence goes on along the minus strand of NC_090939.1, from coordinate 776,084,803 downwards.
TTACGACCCAGGCGGTAAGGGATTACCGGTACCGGTAAGGGTACCGGTAATCCCTTATCGCCCTATTACGAGGTCCCTTTGTGGGTCCCTACCATAACGGCTGGTTTTACCAGCCGTTAAGTACAGGACCCGCAAAGGGACTTTGAAGGTTATTACGGTACCGCAATTTGCGGTACCGTAATTACTGCCTTCCCCATTCCCATTGAGCCCTATGGGTGCAAAAATGGGAATGGGGAAGTGCCATGGTGAATGGGAAATTACCGCCCCCGCACACCTTGGAATGGGGCGGTAATTCCGCCATTCACAATGGCGGAATCGGTAAAATACCGGCGGCAACCATGGCGCAAATAGCGCCATGGTTACCGCACAGGTCGTAATGAGGCCCCTAAACTGGTAACTGTCCTCCTGGTCCATTCTCGAACCTAGAGATTAGCTAGGTAACTTTGATCCGTTTTACATTCAAGAACATATCCCTTTAGAAGAACATTGGGGTGGTACCACCACCATCAATAAAATGACACGTTCTGAATCCAGGTGGCGACTTAGTCCTTCTTTCTTATAAAGGTGTTAAATATAGAACCAAACAATTGAGTACACATAACATAGCATACAGACTGATGGAGGGGTCGTAAACGTAGGATAATGACCGGTCACCAAATTATGGCCTGAGGCAGAGCCGAGGGCCACAAGTTGGGGAAGGGCTATTATCCCAAGCGATAAACCCCCTCCCCCCACCCCCGTACACCCTCTCGAGGTCTATAAGGCTATTAGCACTGTGGTGGCAGCAGCAATGCACGTCTTGGAGTTTTCGTGATGGAGTTAAAAATGATGCTTTAAAAGTGAGTAAAGAAAATACAGAAATTGTGGTTTTATTTTGTACTATTTGAATAACATGATTGTCTTCATAATTGAAACTTGGTTGAACTGGAACAGGAATAACTTAAGCATGCATTCAATGTCATGCAAATGTAAACGGTTTCTCTATAAAAAAAAAAGTGACAGCATTTTCCAATATTTTCACTTTCGTCTGTTAAATAGCATGTTGCAGAAAAAATGGTCCTCCCTGAAAAGAAGTGTATTTTCGAAACTAAATCTTGCCTGGAATTTGCATTGTTGTATCCCTGTCTGCCTCTAGAATGTTCAAAATGCAGTCAAGACCAGTAGTTATTGATTGCACTGTAAACACACTGATTGGCTGATAGGGAGTCAACAACGATCTCTTAAAGGTGGTTCTGCCCCCTTTGACAAAGGCTCTGGTTCGGCCACTTCTTAATAAGCATGGCTTTGCATTAATAATCTTTTTTCTGCCGCCTAGGAGCAATCTTAGAATGATGGGGAATATTTTTAGTGGACGTAGTTTTCTTCAAACTTGAAGAATGCCCTGAGATGGTGCTCCAAACCCTCAAATGCTGCCTGAAGGAAGTCACCTGCCACATGAAAGGAGGCCATTTGCCAGAAGACAACATGGAAATGATGATTGCTGGTTCATAAACGCGACTGAAATTGGGGTAGTTTGAGTGTGAGTGGCCATTTGTTAATGGCGTTTGCACTATAGCTGTCACTCAGGTAGGCAACGTAAAAATCCTTATCATGCAAGCAGAAGGGACCACAAAGCTTAGGGCAGGGTATCCTCATCTCATGCATGGACGGGGGTTTGGGGAATTTCCTATTGTCTGACCAGGAATCTCTTGTTTATACCTTCGTTTTGAGGGATTGGGTCTATGGGAATGTAAGATGTTTTGTGGTTTGAATATGTCACCTCTATTCTGCATAATTTCCTGTGGCTTCCCATAATCTTCTGTGTGCGTTATACGATGGCGATTAAGGCATTTTAAAGATATGCAGGGAGTGGGTCAAATGAATCAAAATCACAAGTGTTGTATTGGAGAGTTGCTGCGTGCAACAGGAAGTCATTGGAAGAGAGCCCCATTGTACCAACAGTGCTGCATCCCCTGCTGTCTCTGTTCTGAACAAGATGCAAGATCCATTTTGTTCCATTTGGCTTTCCTTGTGTAATGTTAATATTGATTCTGCTTTTAGCTTGAGTATTTTAAACATTTTTTTATTCTGTGCATTACTCTGTTACCCCTTAACTGGGGGGTTTCAACATTTAAAGATGAAAGGAGGAATTGACTTTGGGATGAAACAAGGTGTGATGGAACTGTTGGAAGTGATAGTATTTTCTGGTTTCCATAAGCAATGGCCATGCATGTATCATGGCAGGGCAGCGCTGTAGCCATGATTGGTGATATGACATGGCAAGAACCCCACATGTTATGTTATTGGGCATTTGTATAGCGCCTTTTACCATTGGTTTGATTCCAAAACGCTGTGGGTTGAATGCCCTCTGGGAAGCGAAGTCCAGGTCAGTGGAGTGAGTAGTGTAGAAAATAGTTCTTGGGTGTACTTAGCGTGTGTGCAGCCAGTGCAGATTAAGTGGTGTGTAGCTGCACTCTAGTGCTAGGCATGGTGCAGTGGTTGTTAGATCAGTAGAGTGTGTGCAGCGAGGCCATTTGGACTTGGCTAGCTGCATTCTGGGGGCGGTGGACTATGTGAATGGGAGTATGTGTGTAGCTAGGCCGATTTTCGTGGGATATAGTTGCATTCTTAAAAGACTGTTGGGTGATCATGAAAGTGTATACGTATGTGGCAGAAGTATAGCTAGGCAGAATTAATCGAGGGGTATATCTGCATTCTATTCTTTGTTGGTGCAGATGAGAGATTTAGCATATTGGTGTGTTTGAGTGTCTGTTTGGATTCGAGGGGGGCCCTGATGTGCTTACAGTGCCTGTCGAGGGTATGGTATCTCCCTTTGGGGTCCGGGCTCTATTAGGCTAAGGTCCTCCCTGTGTCTTATTGGGTCTGCAATTGTTTATTGGTGTTGTCTATTGGACAATGAAAACCAGATCAGGTCCAAATCACATTGTTTCAATGTAGGTGCTAAAAAGGCTCTCGTTCGGTAGTTCTGCTAAAGACATTCCCGGATAGGTAGGATTAGGAAAGATATAAGTGCTAGTAGGCCCTCAGCTTGTAGTTCTGCTCAAAGATTTCCAGATGGTAAGAAAAGCAGGATAGTCAGCTCCTGGACTGATAGCGCAGTGCATATCTGGAGGGGGATAAGATCCGGCTCAGTCATGGCGTTGGTACATAAGTGCTATTAGTACTTAGGTTACGATTTTAGCACAAAAGATCCAGATAATTGGAGATATATATCTCATGGCCTCAGAGCGTGGTATATACGTGGTGGGGGAAGGATATCATTCAACTCCATCATGGCGTAGGTACATAAGTGCTACCACAATTTGGGTTTCAAGACTAGGACAATGGCTCTGGATAGTTGGAGGTAGATATCTCCTGTACTGAGGGCCTATTGACAGGCACGTATCAAAGGGGTTACCAAGCCATTTCTTAGACGTGGTGGTACATCGAGTGGTCCGGGTGGTCCCCTTATGTGCTTTTAGGGGAAGAGCCAAGGTGTTGAGTGCCTTCCGGAAAGCCATGAATCTTGGCCATGTCTAATGCAGGGTGAGTAGGTGGACCCTCTGATCCTGGCTGCATTGGAAGCTGGGACCACTAGGTGGAGGGCTGTGCTTGACCTTAGGATGCGGATTGGGTGGTAAGGTGTAATCTTTTCTTGTAAGTATTTGGGGCCTGTTTTGTGCACTGCTTGCTGAGTAATACACATGATTTTGAAGGTGGCCCTATGTCCAATTGGGAGCCATTGTAGGGTGCGGAGAGCAGGTGCGATGTGCTCCTTTCATTCCAGTGCTAGAAGCAGTCTGGCAGCCAGGTTTTGGACTCTTTGGAGTTTGTTTAGTTGGTAGGCCGGGGCACCCAGGTAGAGGGAGTTCACATAATCAAGTCTGGACATGACAATGGATGTAATTGTAGCCAGTCTATTAAGATAGGTGAGGTAAGTGAAGATGCACTTCAGAAGCTTAAGGTGGAAATTACTGGTATTGGATGCATTGTTGATGTGGTGAGACAGAGTTAGGTCCGAGCTCATTGTGCAGCCGAGATTCTTGACAGTGGTGGTGGTAGGGGGAGAGCCGAGTGAGGGTGGCCAGGGAGTCGGTTGGGGGAATAGAGCAGTTTTGTTGCATTCCATGATCTCCATTTTACTTGGGTTCAGAAGGAGAAAGTTATTCATCATCCCGCGGTCAATGTAAGTGAGAGATGCTGCTAGGTCAGGGCGAGTGTTGGAGGTCGATTTAGAAATTCTCAAGATCATTTGTGTGTCATCACATAGTTATAACAGGTGAGGTTGTTTGAGCGGATGGTCCTGGGCAGAGAGATCATGTAAAGGTTGAAGAGAAGGTGTGAGAGGCAGGTGCCTTGGGGTAAGACAGTGTTAACTGGGCATGCAGTGGAGAGGAGTGTGGCAGAAGTGTGATTTGCTGTCTATTATTGAGGAATGAGGTGATCCAGGTGAGCACTGAATCTCGTATTCGTAGGGAGTGCAGTCTGTCAAGGAGGATCATGTGGTTAAGGGTGTCAAACTCTGCAGAGAGGTCAAGAAGAACAAGTGCTGCACATCCTTCTGAGTCTGTGTAGTATTGGGCTTGCATTGGCATAGCAATGCAAGCCACGGAATGTTGCTTGGGCTGGAACCTTATGTTCACTCAAGGTTCCAGTTGTGGCAGTATGGGAGAACAAGAAAGGACGTTACCAGATTAGCTCCTTACCTCCCTTTCATATCCTCACCCTGTAACAATAAAGAAGCTTTCCTTTTGATATACATATGGCTCCAGCCTCCTTCTTGACCCACCTATGAACCCAGATACTACAGTCTGCTGCGACTTTGAGGTCATCCCAGATAAAGATCAGTGTGGTTTCTGTGATGTAATGGGCTGACAGCAGTGCTTAATTTGTAAAAAAATGAGTGCCAGTGCCCAATAAATATTGGCTCCATAATGCTGCGCGGGGCGCTGCCCGGCCCGGGCCAGTTCAGTGCTAGACCTAGATCGGCCCACCACCAGCCCATCACACTGCTTCTGCTCAATGTCACATGTTTGGTGCTGCAGCAACTGCTGGCACAGGCTAGTAGTGGGATGGATGGGGAAGTGCACACATGGGTTGAGAAAGTATAATGCTTTAAAGTTGGAAAACACTTCTTGGTTGTCGAAGAATGATGCTGTTTCCCTCACCTCCCTGTGCCGTTAAGCCTGAGATAGGGGATGGTCTAAGCCGCTCCCCCAATGCCCCTTTTGCATCTCCTTGCTCCCTCCCTTCTCCTGTTTCCTTGTGCCATCCAGTCTGAAGAGGTCCCCCCACCCCTGATCATCCCATCCTGGTGTTGGAGGGGGATGGGGAACATGGGCCCGAGTGTGTCCGGCTGCATGTAGCGGCTATGATGGTGTCTGCTACATTCCTCCTTGCACTCGGTGCATCCCCCTGCTTAGCCGCAACACCCCACACCGGCCTTCCACGGGCCCTGCATTTGATTTACCTGGTTAACAATTCACCTTGGTTTAACCTGCGGCCCTCCACACATTTCCATTTTCCCATAACCTCCTTCAACAGCCCCCCAGAAATAATACACTGACTCGGTTGTGGATGTACAGGCCGCAGTTGCTTTATTATCAGGAGGTATTTTACAGGTGCTTCCTTACTTGTTACTTGCTAATACAGCATCAGGTTATTCTGCTCTGAGCTGCACACCCTTACACTCCCCACTCAGTGGTTTGTATAAACTCAAACTTGAGGGTAGGAAAAAGAAAGCCTAGGACACAGTGGGCCAAATCTGTAGGCATTGCAAGTGAGACATTTTACTAACAGGGCAAAGTTTCTATGTATGCAAGGTGGACTTAACATGACAGGATGTTACACACTACACAATATTTTACTGACCTCCATCACAGCACCCGCAGACATATGTTTGACTTTCAATTGCCTTCAAAAATGCAGAGGGGAAGAAGGGGGTAGAGGGACACCCTTTGCAGTTGAAGTCAGGGTGAGATTACATTATTTGCCCGGGATCACACACTTATGCTGGATTTTAACCCAATTTGGGAACAGAACAGCCACCTTCTTCCATGCTTTACATGGAACAAATATTTCAGTTTTGGTTGTCAACAAGACCTACAATACTGTCCTATAGTTTACTTGCAAAATACACAAATTGCATAAAAGCTTCATGACAACATGTAAATCCTTATAGCAGCATGTTGGGCCAAAATAATATCAGTGTACCTTTATTATACACATCCTGGATGGAAAACTATAAGATGCAAAAGGCAAAATATTGTTTCCCACTTTAATTTCATCGCTTTAAGATGCACAATCAAATAAGTTGTGTCATAAACTCACTTAGGTTTGCTCTATACTGATTGCTCTAGCTCTCTGGCTATGTGTGCCAAAGAAGGCAAAGTCCTCACTGGCGCATACAAGAGCGTTCTTTTTTCAGATCTTGTTCTTGCCATCTTTTCCAGGGTTTGAGGTAGGTATCCATTGTGTACTCCCATCAAGAAAAGGTCCCTTTTCACTGCTATATTTGTCTCTACCCCTTCTGCCCCATCTGACAGTCTGTTAAAGTACACCAAGTATTGTTAATCGGTTACCTCCAGGAAGTGCACCCTCCACTCGGCCTGTTCTTCAGTCACCTCATTCAGGTGTTTTGTGTAATCAATTTACTCTCAAGCCCTTATCAGTCATCACATCTCATAAATGCATCCCCCCCTCACCCTTCCTTCAAACATGACATGGTGTTGTTGGGGCATACAATTCGCTCGAGTCGGGCACCAATGAAAAAGTGGCCAAAGTTGCCAGCGACAATTCATTCCTTTTGTGACAGACTGTGACAGACGGGGGAGGCTTTTTGATAAAATGTGAGGCAAATTGTGCATTTTAAAGAGTATTTTGTCAGTGACACTGGCCCAAACTACTAGCCGAATGGTGAAGTAACTCATCAAACTGGCCCACATGGGACAAAAAAGTGGCCCACATGGACCAAAAAAGCTGGCCCACAGTAGCATTTTGTGTTTTTGGTTTGTGCATTGCCCTATAGACCAGTCCGAGCCGGATGCTATCTTTGCCCTATAGGCCAGTCCGAGCCGGTGCTATCTTTTCAATGAAAATGAAACACTCAGCCCCTGCATCGCCCGAATCCTTTCCGGTACTCTGCCAGGTGTGCGTTTTGGGGTGAAGGAAGCAGTGCAGTATGTTACTCCAGTGGAGAGAGGCATAGGTGACAAGACCATGGCTGCTCCTGCTTGCAATCAAAATGTTGTCAAACGGGCGGACGGGACCCCGAAGGATCGAAATTATGGAAAAGGAAATATGCAAGTGTAAAAACCTGCACATGGGCTCGTGGTGTACCGCGTTGTGAAGGGGGGCTAAACGCACGTCACTTGGTCCAAGGATTACGGCCACCGGCCACACGGAAGGTCAGGTTTTAAAAGAAAAAAGTAAAAAACGTACTAATTTGGGCACAATCCACAGGCCCGCGCCGCAGCAGAGTCATTCGCGGCAGCCCTACCCGGTGGTCACAGAAATTGGCCTGGGCCTGGCTCTGCAGTCAGCAGCACACAGGTCACAGAGACAGAAGCCTGGGTGCGGACGGGCCCCTGGTGGGGTCCTGACTCCTGGGCAGTCAGGACACCACCAGGGGGCCATGCTGCCCCCCGGGCTCCGACCTGGGCCTTCCTTGCCTGATCACTGTGACAGGCTCATGGCAGGCTGTTGTTTTACGGTCCAGACTTACCTGCTTTGCCGACTGGGACTTGGTCTTCTCTCCTTTCGGGGCCTCAGGCTGGGGGGGCGCACACTGGCACAAATGAAAAAGCAGGCAGAGGGGGGCCCCAGGAAGCAACTAGCCTGCACCACCCAGTGCAGCAGGGCAGGAAGTCTCTCAAACGCCACGCCTAGACACCTTCACTTCACAGTAACTCGTGAAATGAAGGTGGGGCCGCGCTGCCTCCTGTAACAACAACGCATCACCATGTAAGAAGAACAGCCAATGAAAACTGCACATTCTGTGTTACTATACAGAATGTATCAAATACTGCATAGTAACAACAAAATGGCAGTTTTCATTGGCTGTTGTTTGTAACTTGTTGTTCATTGCTATTGCTGGCCCCTCCCAGGCCCAGCCAGACATGGCCTGCACCTGCAAGCACGAGAGATCACAATGACAAACAAACCCAATGATTTATAATGAAGCAAAATGAAGTGGAAGAACAAATAAAGCAATTGCACGTGCGCTGGCCCCCCTATGATTAGGTCCGGTGCCCAAAAAAGAGTGCTGGTGTTGGGCACTGGCAACCACCCCCACAAATTAAGCACTGGCTGACAGAAGTTAACAAGCCCCTCAGGTTGTCTGGCTGTTACATTAGTCTATGCCCTGGATTCAGCTATGCCAGTGACACATGCCATTTCAAACATGATGCAGGGTTTACTTGCCTGAAACACAGACCAGGGGTTACAGGATGCTAGTCACCTCAGTGTGTCCTGTTACGTATTTATTGACAAGATTGGGACTGTCATTCAGTATTACAACCCTTTTTCGGTTGATATGAATCAGCTCATGAGGGTAATAATTCCTACTGAGATATACCAGTAGAATGCTGCCCCAATGAAGATTTAGGAATTGGCACGGAATTGGTACAAACAAGGGATAATTTAGTATAGAAAACTGCAGTAGTGTGGCCTAGAAAGACTGTTTGGGCACATATGAATGATTGCAAACAAAAGAAAGCTGAATCTCCTTAAGATTATCTAGGTCATTTGAACATTGTGTTCACTCAACATCCTGGCATAAATAAACCAGCCCAAACTGCTCAAGTGGTTGTTGGGCAACTTTTGTCCAAGGTTTAATGCTGAAACTTCAGCAATAGCAGACATTTTTTCCATGGGATGGCAAACTAAGCCCCTCCTGTAACATGTGGAGCATCATATGTTTTGTCAAGAACAAACAAAGGAAATTACAGAATGTAAACTAATGTCTCTTCAAATGTATAATCTTGAATGGCGGGGCAGAGGGGACCAGAGAATTTCCAAGAAGCCAGACACGGCAGAGGAAAGGGTAAAGGATGGATTGGTGGTGCTCTCAATACTCAAGGTGTAAAGGGATTACAAAATGAATACATGATCAGTAACACTCAGTGCCATTATTGTAAGCAGGTGGGACATTGGAAGTTCGAGTGCTCAAATAGGTCGCTGCTGCAGACTGCTGGAACTCCCACTGACCCCCCTTTCTCAAATGTGTATGTGTAAAATGATCAGCCCCAAACAAAGCGAGAAGGCTAGATTAGCCAAGGGAAATGTGATGATGTCATCTGTACATTAATGCCTGTAAGGTGGTCAGTGATAATGTCAAATCCAATAATGTCGACAGTCAAAATGTTGAAAAATAAATGTCGAAAAAAATTAGAAAAGCAATAATGTCGAATTTTTTCTACATTTTTCCGAATTTTTAGAAAAAATAAATAAATAATTAAAATGTGTTGAATATGAGGGATGAGAGGGTGGTGGGGGGATGGCAGGGGGGTGTTTGGTGAGTGGGGCTGGGGGGACCCCCCCTAGTAAATTATATTTTCCTTGTTTATTTATTTATTGAATAAATAAATAAATATATAATTAAAATGTGTTGAGTATGGGGGGTGAGAGGGTGGTGGGTGGGGTGGCAGGGGGGGTGTTTGGTGAGGGGGGTTGGGAGGGACCCCCCTAGTAAATGATATTTTCTTTGTTTATTTATTTATTGAATAAATAAATATATAACAACTTCTGCACTTGTCTTGAATGCCCTTCTTTCTTCTGCATCTTCACATCATCAAGCTAAGGTTTAGGGGTAGAATCAGGGTTAGAATTAGTATCAGGGTTAAGGTAAGGGTTTCATTTAGTGTTCGATTTTAAGGTTGGGTAGGGTAAGAGTGAAGGGTAGAGGGAAAATATGGGTATGAAAGGAAGGATTGTACAGGGAGTCTCCTCCTATATTTTTTTAAGGTAATTTTAGACAAAGAGGGGTGTTAGGATCAGGGTTAGATTTAGGGTCAGCGTTAGAGTACAGGTTTAATCTAAAATTAGATTTAAGATTAGGGATAGAGTTAGAAGCAAAGGTAGCAAAAGTGTTTAGTTTGGGTTAGATTTAAGGGGAGGGGTTAAGAGAGGGGCAGGGGAAACATAGGGTTAGGGGAAAAATAGGGTTAGGGTAAGCTTAAAGCTTAAAGGAAGAGATATGGTTACGGTTGGGGTTAAGGGTGGGTAGGGGGAAGACTATTGGTTAGAAGGGAAGTTACAGGACATCTTTCCCTGTAATGACTAAGTGAATTTTGTAGAGGTAGGAAGCTGTAAATGTGAGAAAGTCAATGTATCATAGTGAGTGCAGAAGTAAACACATCCATCTGGCTTGAGATGCCCTTGGGGAAGATCAAATATTGAAGAAAAGCATGGCAAGTTAAGTCACAGAGGAGACAGCCATGGGAGAAGGACCATGAGCTGAGTTCTGCTGTGTGGTTGCAGAACAAGGAGCATCACTGGTCCCTGTAGCTTTCCAAGGCGGGAGATGGAACCAGGTTTCCTGCTTGATGTCCTGGGATGGTTCAGCACAGATTGTCTTCAGAGTCCTGGCATAGAAGCGTGGTACCCATATTTCGATCTGGTGATGCAGGCACAGTCAGGAGCTTTAGATAGATGAGGACTTCATGGAGGAGTTGTAATCCAGGTGTTCCGATCAGATCAGAACGAAGGAACGCCACAGTCGCTTCCTTCTGGAAAGGCAGAGCTTCACCATAGGATTTGGTGGAGAGTTAAGAGATACTGGCACGGTGCTTTTGTGCTTCCTCGAGCATCAGGACTTCCAGAGTGTAGGCACAGAGTTCCGGCAGTACACCTGGTGTGTGTTTGTTTGTTTATTCATTTGTTATGCACACCAGACTCGTATGTAAAAGGGCGCAGCAGTATGGAGATGCAAAGCTTACAGAGGTTGAGAAATATGCACAGGATACAGTATTTACATGATAACAGAATATACACAATGTACAAAATGGGGGCAAAGACTAAGAATGGCCTATGTAGTTACAGAAATAAGCAATAAGCACTGTACAAGAAATATGTATGACAAAAGTGAAGCCCTTCATATATCACTAGGCTCCCAGGTAGACTAGATTACACATAGTCTTCAAAAGTTAACAGGATACAGTATTTACATGATAACAGGATATACACAGTGTACACAATGGGGGCAAAGACTAAGAATGGCATATGTAGTACAGAAATAAACAATAAGCACTGTACAAGAAATATGTATGACAAAAGTAAAGCCCTTTGTATATCACTATGCTCCCAGGGAGACTAGGTTACGCATGGTCTTCAAATGTTATCACAGTAGTACACTATTAATGCAGGGTAAGAGGGTCTCTTCAGTTGTGGGCAAGTCCACAGCGGGTACTGGGAGACTAGGGGTCATTAGCAATATTGTGTTTTATTACATTGTTTCTGAAATGTAGGTAGGGTTGGTCGGCTCTCAGATCATGAGGCAGTGAGTTCCAGAATTTAGTTGCATTTACAGTGAAGCTATTACCCCCTATAGTGGTGAGCTTATATTTAGGTATGGTCAGACAGTTAACATTCCCAGTTCTGGTCAGTCTGAGAGAAGTTCTTCTCTGGAGTTTATCTATAAGGTAGCTGTGGGCTGCGTTGTTGAGGGCTTTGTAGGTCAAGGAAAGCGTTTTTAGTTGTATTTTGTTGGATGTGGATAGCCATTTGTATTGGATGATAAGGTAAACTTTGTTCCCTAAACCTGTGTCTGTACTGTAATCCCCAGAAAGCGGGAAGAGAATCTGGGTATCATCTGCGTAATTGGTGTAGATGATACCCAGATGGTCCAGATCATCAAACAGTGGCTTAGTGAAGATATTGTAGAGGGTTGGCGAGATGCAAGACCCTTGGGGAACACAGCATAGGATGGGTATTGGGTCAGCGGCTGCAGAGGGGGAGAAGACTATTATAGTTCTCTCACTCAGGAAGGACTCAATCCATTTGATGGCTTCTGTAGAGAAGTGGGTCACAGAATCAAGGTGTCACATAGGACCTTGTGATTGACCAGGTCAAATGCGGCAGAGAGATAAAGTAGGAGCAGGAGTACTGTCCTACCTTTGTCTCTTTGCTCGTCTATTTGGGACTTTAGGTCAATTAAGGCTGTCTCTGTTCTGTGTAGTGGACGGAAACCAGATTGTCTGTTACCTAGGAGTTTGTGCAGTTCAAGGTGTTTTTGAATTTGGATATAGGCGGCTTTATCCAATATTTTTAGTAGAAATGGGACCGCAGTTACGGGCCGGTAATTAGTGGGGATAAGAGGATCTAATGTCTGTTTCTTGAGGAGGGGGAGCACCCAGGATTGTTTGAGGTTAGCAGATATGGTGCCAGTGGCAAATGAGGCATTTATCAGTTTAGTGATGAATGGGGATAGTTCTCTTGCAGCATCTTTTATTAGTTGTGCTGGGCAAATATCGCCTTTGCAATTCGGAGGCTTCAGTGACAGGATAATTTTTTCTACCTCAAAGATAGACATTTTAGAAAAATGGAAGGTAGTATTGTATGCCGGTGGTGAAACATTAGGCAAGAGGGTGTTGGTCGAGTGCTGTAGGTTCAGTCCTTCTTTTTTTTTTGTTGTATTTTATTCTGGAGTGTGTTCATTTTATTAGCTAGGGCATGTTGGATGTCTGTGCACCAGGATTTGTTCTTAGTGCAAACATTGGGCATAGCATAGTGTGTGTAAGTGGAACTGTTTTTATCTCCCTCAGGTGGAAGTGAGTGAACACACCACTCAATCAAACCAAGTATCATTACAACCGAAGGGTGCTCAGCCAATGGCAGACCACTCCTCCAAACACACCCTCTGCTTAGGAAAGGCTCTCACACAAAGATGTGAATCCACAGTAATCCAGACAGGCATCAGCCTATGTTTCAGGCGGACTACCAACCCCATTCTTTAAATATATGCACCCAGTGGCTTAATGTGGCTCCTACTTACAGACACACACAGAGGGGCAAGGGATTCCCATGTTACTCCTCCATTGATTGCGGTAAAGACGGACAACTTCCATTTTGTGAAATGGAGGAGGGGGTCAAGCCAGGTCAAATGGATTCCACATGTGGAACCATATTAAACATGTGAAAAAGTCACCACCAGCCAAGCTACATGAGAGGACCACTTTCTCTGGGTACCTTAGCTGTACCCCTGCCCTAGAAGTCAGAAGGACTATTAAACCAGAGCACATAAGAACAGAACTACACTCTTAACCAGGCTTTGGGTTAAGCCTGGTTGCAAGGAAAAGGGAGTCAAAAATCAAGGAAGACTGCATAAAAGTAGATTGGCGGACCAGCTGGGCAAAATATCTAAAAAAAAAAGTGGTATTCTGCCTTTACAGGCACATGTGGCATATATAGTACTTTGCACCCGGGAAAGGCAGATTGACCATTCACAATCCACCTTTCCTGGGTGCGATTCTGCTTTCACCGCTTGCGGTGAAAAAAAAGCCAACAAAAATGGCTGCAACCATAAAAATAGGAAAAGGACAATGTCCCTTTTCAAATGATGGCAGTCGTTTTTTAACCTATTTTCCATGGCTGACATCATCGGAAAAGGGACCTAGTCCCTTTTCTATTTTAATGGCAGCAGCCATTTAAAAAAAAATGTTTTCATTCCGACTGGAGATGCTCTTGCGCTGAGCTCATCTGCCATTAAGGAAAAAAAATTAAAATGCCCCAGCTAGAGGCGGACATGGCGTTTAACGGCCCCCCAGATAAGCTTTGCAGGCCCTAGCGGTACTTGGTGAATATCCCAATGTGTTTGTCATCATGTACATTGATGAGTTTAAGATTTACTCTGTGCACCATGTCATTCTGGTGTATACAAACATTATGTTACACAGAATACCTTCCTTTTTCAGGTTTCAGTCTGCATGATTCATTTTGCGGTGTGATGGAGGACCCATTGAGCCAGAGGTATGGGTTGGGCGCTGCGCCATAGACCCTGGGGTCAAAGTTCGAGGGCCTCTGGGGGCTCGGCATATTCTGCGGGTGGAAAAAGTTCTTACAGGATATGTTCATCTCCGAAGGCTCCTGGGCAATATTTAGAAACTGTGGCTGCAGAGAGTCGGGGAATGCGTCTGAGGCAGGGGACTGGCCTATGGGGAACTCTGGAGATTTTGCGCTAGGAAAAGGTTTGCTCTTGCTGAAAATGTATAATATGGGGCCACTTTCAAAATTATTTCCAGGGCTGCTTTTGGTTCCCAGAACACCCCTGGTCTGAGGTTCAAATGACCTCATGTTCTAAATGCAGCCAGCCTCCAGCTGAAACATTTGCACCACCTGGGCCTCAACCCTAGTATTTATACACTTGTTACTGTTTAGATTTCCTTCCTTACTCCACCCAGGTGCCCCTGAGTGGCTGGCGATTGGGCAGATGATATAGGAAGTTGGCAGCTCCACAATGGCCGACCACTGCAGACGCATCCCGATGTATTGGCCAATCACAGCAGCTGCATGTGAAATATTTTTTTTTGCACGAATGGAGGAATTTTCCATGACTGGGCGAATAACAAATATTCTCCATGGGAGCTGCGAACTGAATTCTTACCTAGAGCAATGCCGTCATTGTATGAATGAGAAGCACGTATACAAAACATGCATAGCGCAGTGCTTAAGAAGTTTGCATCACTGTGCTGAAGGCATGCTTGTCTCAAGATAGAACTGATGCACGTGTTAGAATAACGTCTTCTACATAGAAAGTATGCAGTTTGGTACAGTGTGTTTAGATTCACACTCCAGCGCGGGACATTGACACGTTGCAACTTTACTGTAAAAAAATAGAACATTGGGCCTGATTCATGGAAGTGTTTTATAACGGCGCAATCCCATAGGAAAACGTTCCATGAATCAGGCTCCATTGCTTTCACCTACACATTGGCCCTCATTACGACCCTGGCGTTGGACCATGGTGCTAACAGCACCATGGTCCATGCCGGTAACATACCGACTCCACCATGGCGGAATGGGGAATTACCATCCCATTCCGAGGTTGGCGGGGCGGTAATTCCCCATGCCGCCATGGCCCGTCCCCATTCCCATTTTTGCCCCATAGGGCTCAATGGAAATGGGGAAGGCGCTAAGTACGGTGCCGCAAATTGCGGCACCGTACTTAGCACCAAGGTTCCTTTGCGGGTTGGATTTTAACGGCTGTAAAAAGCAGGAGTTAAATTCTCCAACCCGCAAAGGGACCTCGTAATCAGGCGCTAAGGGATTACCGGTACGGGTACCATTACCGGTACCGGTAATCCCTTAGCGCCAGGGTCGTAATGAGGCCCATTGCCTTTGAAATGATCATGTGACCTTGTGTCTAGCTGCAGCCCTGTTATCTTCAGCACGTCATCCAATAGCCCAGCTCCTTTCCTGCCCCGCCACCACTTTATCACAGTCCCGGGGAGGGCTACAGAATAGCGCCGAGAGGAAGTGCTCTAAAAGTTCGCTGCAGCGCATGCGACTCTCGGGTAATTTTACGCGAGTGCACGCACTACACAAAAGTGGAGCAGTCCCCTAATCATTGTGCAGCTGGTGGCTGCTTTTTAGCCTCACACAATCGGAGGGATTAATTGGGTTGCCAGATGTAACCCCAGGGTGGAAGGTAGAGTGCCCTCGGTAACCTAGTGCATCTGTTCTGCGGGCAGATTCCCCACATAGGGCACAGTAAATCTGAGTTGTAATTCGAGTGGCAGAGTGAACTATATTGCAATTAATTGACCTTCGAAGGATGAAGGAGTAAACTGGCAGTGCTAGGCACAGAATCTGTGCCCTGTATCGATATCCATAAAAAGATTACATTATCATACGGCCAACCACGAAATCCCTTGGGTAATAATGGCAAACCTGAGCCACTTTGTTATATACTGCCTTCCTTTGACTGAAGGGTAGGATTCAGTATATTAGGCTTCGTGCACAATTTCACCTGACAGACCATCTAATAAATCACTTAAAGATGGCTTCCTCAGTTGCTTTATTCCCATCTCATTCTATTGCACACCGGTACCCCTTATCACATCCTCCTTTCAAACTTTGCACTCTCCTCTTTGCACCCTGGTGCCTATAAATGCATAATGCAAGTAACCTCAGTAAACACCATAACTATTGGCAATGTTTCATAGGCGATTTACCCAGAATTGAATATCCTTAAATATAAGTATCAGAGGAAGAAGACGCTTCTGGAAATTTTTCTCATAGAAACAAATAATACACATTGTGAGACAGGCATGGTGACAAGAGAGACACAGACTCAGAAAGTAAGATTTCAGAACCTTTATCTAAAGTTTCTGGGTTGGCGTATTTCCTAACTGGCCCTAACTCAAAAGGGATGTTTCTTTGAAATTATGTTTTTAAGGGCTGTGGATTTCTGAAAGTCCACATGAAAAGTTTGTGTCCAAACCTCTGCTTGTCCTCACTCTATACACAAATGTGTTAGGGGGCCTTTTTTCAAAAATGAAAAGTAGTGGTTTAACAGAAAAATAGAGAAAACCAGGGTTGGTTTCCGGTGGCTTTTTTGCCAGGCATGGTTTTAAGTTGACCAAAATGAGTTCAATAGAAACCGCTCTGCTTGCAAGACCTTTGCCAGAGGGTCCTTGCATCGAGTTGAACTACCTTCAGTGTCTTTTGAGTTCCTTCAGGTTACCACCCCCAAGCTTCAACTTATTCAAGGTTCAAGCAGCACAAAAGAAATGTATCACAGTTCTCTTTTTAAGTTTCTCGGGGTTCCCTTCCACATACTTTAGTCCTTTCAACACTTTAAAGCCAACAGGTAAGTCTCCAACTTAGCCGGACTGCTTAGGGTTCCCTTTCCTAAGCACAGGCCCCTTTCAGCTTTGAAACACAAAGACAGTTTTATCAGGATGCACTTTGATTTCTTTAAATAGGCCTCTTAGGGTTCCTTTCCCCAAGCTCAGGCCTCTTCCAACTTTCAACATAAAACAAAATAAATCACACATGTTAGGTTTCTCAGGGTGCCCTTCCCCAAGCTTAGGCCCTGCTAATTCCAAATACAAATTCAGCTGGTCAGGATATGCCTTTTCCTTATTTATAGTTCTTTTACATATAATCTTTCCATGGGGTAGAATCCAAAACCTTTCGAAAAATGTCATGCTCTTTGCTTTTCCTTAGCGCAACCACTCTGATCCACTGCCCTTCTCTGTATTTCTTACTTGCACTTTCCTTGGTACCTTTTAAATAAAGTATTAATCTCATGCGTTTATTGTGCACACTGGCATTGTCTTTTATTCCTTTCACTTTGCTGTGCACACTTGCACTATTTTTTTCACTCTATAATTCTTTTGTACCTCTTGCACCTTCCTGCTTTATTGTGCTTCTTGCACCCTTCTGTTTCACTCACTTCTGTATTCGGCCAGGCACACTTGCACTTCTTTTCCTTTGCCGTGCATTATGGCACCTTTACGACTGTCATTCTCTGTGCTCACTTGCACCTTTTCCTTACTTTCCTTTCGGAGCGCTTGCCCTTTATTAACTTTCTTGTGCGCCCTTGCACTTTCCTCTTACTTTGCCTCTGTCCACTTTTCACTTTATATCCAGGCCGTTTTCCCCTTCTTTCAAATCTATTTACTTGCTGTCCTCTTATTTCTGCGCTGCTCACGTGCACCGTTTCTCTTCTGTTACTTTCTTTTACTTGCTTCCTCTCCTTCTACTTTCTGCTTCTTGCTTTTCCTCCTTTTCCCACTCCAGCCACCTGCACACTCCTGACTTTCTGTCTCTGTAATGTGAAACTCACCAGGTGGCGTAGTGCTGGCAAACGTTCTCCTGGGATGCTTTGGGTTGAGGTCAGGGTCTCACCACTTGGCCCTCAGACACCCTTGAGTCCGGCACAAGGTCCAAGGGAACAAACAATTGCACAAACTCTGCCAGCAGAGTCCCAGCTGCCTCGCTCCGGCTCTCAGGAGACACTGCTCCCCAGCCACGCTGCAGCCTTCCTCACATACCGGCCCAGCATTGCAGCATGTCGCTCTCCTCTGTATCCTCTTTCCTGCAGCTCCCAGCTTCGTGGCTTCTCTGGTCCAAAATGTTTCCCCAGCTTGCTCATCCACCTGTGTAAAACCACACCTTTTATAGTGAAAAAAAAAGTTAAGTGGAGTCAGGTGTAACTGGTCACTATTACCTGCCTGACTCTATTAGTGGGGCAACTCAAGTTATTTCTATAGTAGGTTGCCCTTACTTTCCCTCATGTTATTCCTATGGGTAATCTTTACTGATCCTAGTTGCCTCTTCCTCGTGTCGGTATATGTTGGACATGGGGAAGGGGAGATGTGGTGAGATGGGAATTGACATTTATAGGATAGGTGGTCTTGTTATAACTTGATTGGTAAAGTATAGGGGGAGACCCCCCTGTCCCTAGTTTGGTGGACAAAAGGTAATTCTCTTTGTATTAACTTACTCCCTTTGCCACCCACCCGGTCATGAGATCCTGGCCCAGTATAACCATTCCCATGATCTAAACTGGGAAAAAACAAAGAAGCATTGGAATTGAAATTTTGTCTTTGTCTTACCTTGTTTTCCCCCTTTCTAAGGGTTGTTCTAGGATAATCGCTTTGTACTCTCTCTGGGGTTACGGGTAATGGGACCTGCATAACCCATAAAGGCTTCTGGGATCTCTTCACCTATTGTCCCATTAGAATACTGCGTCTCTTCTAGGGTATTCTCCTGAGGGCAACCCCGGCCTCCCCTACCCAGGTGATCCTCCCTCGCTTGTCCACCCCCAGGGCTGGGATCCAAAAGCGATGGCCTTCTGCTGGCCACCTGAATAGAGGATTCTTTGGCTCTGCATGGGAGAATACCCCTAGGTTTCTCACAACATACAAATAATGTTCCTTCTGATATTAACAAATTGATTATGACAACCAATCAAAACCAATTCCATAAAAAAACAGTATTCCACAGCATCCTTATTGAATAACTAAACATATCTAAAAGTAACATTCGTGTAGACCCAGTTATAAGGCATGACTGAACAAATAAGCAAAAAAGTGCTACCGGTTAAAATGAAGATTAATAATAAAAAAATTGGTACATTCCTTTTAAAATTAATTATTGCCTACAATTCCCTCATAAAATCTCAAAAATAACCAGTGACATAAATACCATGCAACAGCCTTCAAATCTCCCAATGGAAAGCAGAAAGTAAAATTGTATATAACTAATATTTCATTATAAAAAGTGCCGTCAACGAGCTCATATTATTTTGAAAGGGTGAATGGCTTTTTCTTTGGATTTTTAACATCCATATCTTTACAACACAATATGTTACATAAGGAATTCTTTATCTTCCAGAAAGCTAGGAAGCAGCTAGCATGGACCACATTTATACATTCCCATAAGTCGTATTATGGAATGTTAAGGTGCACATTTTTCGCTGTAGATTTGTTGGGATTTAAGGTATGCAGTATGTTACAATAATTTACCAACATAACATTAGATCATTGTCATTTGAGTTCAGCTTGAAAGGTTTAGCAACATTAGTACCTTATTTAAATATTCATTTGGTAGAATACCTACTATTCTGTAAAACTCTTTTATTTTGACATCAATCTCTAAATTTGTATGAGTCAAAAGATAAATGTTCTTGCATGATCATCAAGTGGTGAAATTATTCTTATGAAAGTAATGAGTTTATACTTATGGAATTTTTTGTACGATTATTTTTTAGAGAGGTTAGCCCTTTTTTTCAAAACGTGTTGGGTCATATTAATAAAAAAAAGTTTTTATACTTAATCACCAATGTTCTACAGTTGAGATTAATACTTTATTTGAAATGTGTCATACCACACTGTGACTTGATATATTAACATATTGAACAATTGTTGAAGAATATACACACAAGTAATGCATTGAATGTTTGGCTGCATTTCCTTGGCCTATGATAGTGTGCAGGGGACGGGAGTTCCCTTATGTTTGGGAACTCTTATTTCGTTTTCTTATTATTTTCACATAGCTCATGCTTTTCTTTTCGAGGAAATATAATGCCCATCCTACCACTCTATCTTGTAAAAGTAAAAGATGGAGCAAGGTGGGAAGATATTGATAAAGATTTCTTGATTTTATATTTTGTAACAGTTTGGCACAATCTTGGTTTCACAATCGTATTTCAAAGGGTTAAGAAATGTGCAAGAGTTTTGATGGGATCCGGGCAAAATGGACAATGGCAATTAATCAAATCTGTGCCCGTCCATTTCAGTGTCATTGTTGTAATTGCTAGAAGGTCAAATCTTACTTAGGTTACTTTGCTGGGCCTAACCAAGGGGCCAGAATAAGGTATGCTTTAAAGCTTGATGTCTTCATGTCTACAGACTGTCGCTTGTTCTTTGTGAGATCATACACTTTTCATGTTCTCACCAATTTCACGTTTGAGGACGTAAGTTAAACCAACACTAACAGTGAATAATAGAGAATTCTATTTTAACAAAGCAGATCTAGGAGACAATGGGCCTCATTGCAAGTCCAGCTGTAACCCTGCAGGTGCTGCCGGCGGGTTGCCGCCAGACTTGCAATATTTACCGGAGCCTGGCTTGCCAGAATCACCAGGGGATTATGACCCTGGCGTTCCGGTCAGTCAGGCGCCTGTAAATCACCATTCCCATTTGGATCCCAAAGATCTCAATCGGAATGGGGACAACGGAAGCACCGGCATCGTTAACACGGTGCCGGTGCTTCTGTGAAAGTTGGCGGGCGAGTGCTGTTCTGCCACCAGGTCTGACCCTGGTGGGCAGGACGACACCCGCCTGCAGATTTGTAGTGTGCATGTCCGGTAACAACAGTGCCGATAGGTTTATCGGCACTGTTGTAACCGGACCAGCACACTTGTAATGAGGCCCAATGTCTCTGTGTAATAGATCACGTGCCATACAAAGCATTAAGAAAGGGGTATAATTTCACCAATTTCTAAACCATTAAATCATGGTATTTGAATAAATATCCGTAACATAAGCCAAAGTGACCTCTTCATTTAAACAAACGATAGAGCTCCTCCAGAGAGGCGAGAAGGCATCCTGGGAATTTAATTTACACTGCTTGTAGTGGCCAAGAGTTAGCATGTTCCCTAAATCACAGACCAAAAGGTTGCTATGGTAGGAGCTTTACTTTTATATGTCCAGAGCTGGCCAACTGTGATATTCCAACCAACGTGCAGGCTCACTAAGCCCAAGGGTATAGTTTATTTTCTTACTCACGCAAAATTATCCCCTAGGGAGAAGTCTCTATTATTACATTGCTTGACCTGCTCCTTTGCTTCAGAGGTTATCTAAGCTGACTCAACCAAACATATGAAGCACCGCCAGAAAACCTTTCTGCAAGCTCCTGGTATCCCAATACTAGCAGTTGGGGCACTGGGGGAGGGAGGAACTACTGGGCGGAGCAGAAGAGAATAGCAACTGCAATTGGTGTTAGCTGCTTCTGGTTCACAGGTTTGACATTTCAGCCAATAAAATCATACCTCCGGTGGCTGACTGAGCGGCGATCCAATACCCAGTAAAGAGAATCCATGGGTAGGTTAATACAATGACCTTATCCTGGTTATTGCCAATGAACTTCTGCATGCTAACTGTCCAGTCTCAAAAGTAGTTATTGCTAAAGGTTACACACACACATATTCTGAAACCAATGCCTTGGAGCAGCATCTGCAGCGATACCCTTTGCAAACTCAAAAGTGATGAACAGTAAGAATCATTAAGCCTATCCAACAACATGGATTCTTCTTCAGATTTAATCTGCTCCAGATATCACCAGAAGCAATTTCAATGCACTCGTGCTTGGGAAAATCCACTGTTATGATTGGACGATGTCAAAACCTGCTAACATACTCTACGCCGAGCTATAGCTTAAGAGAACTTTGCTCCAGAACGATGACCAATGGTAGAAGTGGGTGGGAGCGATGCTCCTCTACTTTTTTTTTATTTAGTATTACTGTTCCTATACTTTTATTTGAAAAAGAAACCGTTTCGGAATGGTTTTGTTTTCAAATAAAAGTGTAGGAAGAATTAAAACCTGCGCTTCAGTGCACTAGACTGAACCTTCCCTTAAACAGCAGGCGCATGTGTTTGTGAGTTTGTATTGTGCATGGGTGGGGTGTGGCAATTGGGTTTGTGGGGAGCGGGGCAGGCCAGCATGGAACATAGTTCCATTGATTCTTTTCATACACTTCGACCACTGACGATGACTAAGCCAAGGTAGCTTTGCCCAGCAGACCCAACGTCTGCCTCACATTGGCTAAGTTGTGTAGAAACCTGGCAATCAATTCAATTAGGGAAACCAAACAGCAGAGTCAGATTTATTTCCAAATTGCCAGAAATGAATAGAGAAACAAACAGATGATTTCAGCCTTAGAAAAGAGGCCCTCCAAACACAGAATTCTCGGTTTTATGTGGTTTTACGCAATGAGGTTCATACAGAAAGTCTGTATTATACATTTAGTCGGTCACATTAACAATGAACTTCCTAACAGAGCATCCTCTGACCTTGAGAGACATAACTTAACATCACTATGTTAGGTCTGTACAATTCATCTTGACCTACCCGATTGACACAGTCTCTGCCTGCAGCAGATATCTCCATCATACTTAACTGATCCCGGTCAGATGACTAGCCCCCACGTGACCCCTGATATGGTTTTCAGGCAAGTATACCATGTCTTCGTGTGTGAAGTGGCATGTGCCACGGACAGAGACTAATGTCACAGCCTCATGGGCTTTTTAACTTCTATCCGCCAAACACATTATGAGTGGTTCTTGCCACATCATATCTCTAGTCATTGCTGCAGTGCTGCTCTACCCATAATACGTGCACAGCTATTAGAGGCAGGGAAATCACTTTTAGTGTTAGGGCTAGTGTGGCCTTCCCCCAACACCATTCATCCTTTGAATAAATGTTTGAAGCAACAGGAATTCCACCGGTGTCTATCGCTCACTACAGCACCCTCACAAGTGGTGTTTGGTCAAGTTGACACAAACTGGGGGACCCTAGAATCTATTTGATTGCGTGCAAGGGCCACAAACCCTTCAGTAGCCACAAACAAGTCAATAGGGTTTGATCTATCCAGTAGCCTAGACATGCTCGTAGACCCAGGAAAGAGGAACTAATACCATCGACTTAATAGCCCCAAAAGGGACTTATATTAGACTTGCATCTAAGTCTGGATTAGCCTGGAAATATGAGATGGATGTCTTGCTGGGGTAATTGACCCTGACTACAGAGGGGACATGAAGATACTAATACAAAATAATGGCCAACTACCATAACGAGTAAAAGCAGGCAAAAAAGTAGTCCATGGTAAATTTAAAACCGCCCTCTTTCCCAGACTCCAAGGAATAAAAGAAAGTGAGACCACGGAGAGTTTGGTGAAGCTGAGGAAGAAGTTGAGGCTACTAGTGAGGTTTGCACTAAAGATAAGGAAGATGACATTCCTTAGACATTCCCTAACCTTGCCTTTGTGCAAAGGAACAACCCTATCCTTGTCAAAGCATTCTTAAAGATTGTGCCTGAGCAAGAAGGTAGAGCGGGAGGAGGACCTTTCTTTTTCATTAAGAATGGCTTGCTGTATCGAGAGGACATTATGAATGGGGGACAATTAAGATCACAAATAGTCATCCCTAGAAGCCATAGGAGAATGGTATTAGAGATCGCACATGCACACTTCAGGTCATCTAGGTACAGCCAAAACCTAGGGCCAAGTAATACGTTGCTTTTACTGGCCAGGTGTACATGCAAATGTCTGAAACTTTATATCAACATGTGCATTGTGTCAGAAGACAGCCACTCCTAATATTCCACTTGCCCCTTCACAGCCCATCCCAATAATAGAAAGACGTCCCCTTCTCGCTCTTTGCGATGGACATTGTGGGACCTTTGGATACATCAAAAATCGGGAACAGATACATACTTGTAATTATAGACTATGCCACACGCTACCCAGAGCTCTTCGCCATGCAGAATAATTCTTCCCAACAAATTCCCAAATACCTCACACCATTTTAATCCAGGGTAGGATTCACAAAAGGGATCCTAATGGATCAGGGAAGGAATTTCCTGAGTGGGGAGGTGAAACAAATTTTGCTAATTAAAATACTGAGAACCTCAGTTTACCACCCCTAAATGAACAGACTAGTTGAACGCTTCATCAACACCCTAAAAAGCATCTTGAAGAAGCTAGTCACAGTGGATGGCAAACATTTGGATTTTACGGTTCCCTGGGCATTATTTGCCATGAGAAAGGTGCACCAATCTTCCCTCGAGTTCTCCCCTTTTGAACTCCTGTATGGGAGAGACCCACACAATGTACTAGACATGCTATGCGAAATGTGGGAGGAAACGGATGCAGCAGCATTACACCTCTCCCAGAAGACCCAGAGAATTAAAGAACACATGAGTATTTTAAGAGATATAGGGCCTCATTACCCCGTAACACTATTATAAGAGATAAAGGGCCTCATTACCCCATAACACCATTTCCACTGCCTGACTCCCCAGTGCCACTGGGATATTAAGGCAGGCGGCGGAAACGGTAAATACCCATTCCCGTGGAGTTCCATAGGACTCCACATAAATGGGGTCCCTGAAGTACTGGCACTGTTGCTAACGGTGCTGGTGCATCAGTGAAAACAAAAAAAAAGGTAGCAGGCGCCCCTCTCTCGAAAGAACATGGCATGATAACCTGTTCAGTCGTTATTAACCACTTTGAGAGTTCGCAGCCATCTGCTTTTTGCTCACTGTACCTTTCACAGATGGGAAATATCCATTTGCATATCAGTCTTAGTCCTGCCTACATGGGCTGTCCAGCACCAAAATGCCATGGCAATTCCTGTCTGAACAAGAGTACCAAGAGGAGCCCCATACACGTGTTTCAGCCTTGTTGGGCCTCATCAGTGAGGTGAAGCTGTGCCTCTCTGAGCACAGTGAGCAGGGAATCCACGTCTGGTTGCCCCCAGGTAATTTAGGGTGACCAACCCCAAGTTCCTTGCAAAAATACAAAAAAGGTAGCAGGTGCCCCTCTCTCAAAAGAACATGGCATGATAACCTGTTCAGTGGTTATTAACCACTTTGAGAGTTTGCAGCACACACTTTTTGCTCACTGTACCTTTCACAGATGGGAAATACCCATTTGCATATCAGTCTTTGTCCCGCCCACATGGGCAGTCCAGCACCAAAATGCTATGGCAATTCCTATCTGAACAAGAGTACCATCTTAGGACAGGTTATCATGCCATGTTCTTCCTGGAGAGGAGCGCCTGCTACCTTTTTTGAAACATGAGTGTAAACACTGCCGGTAGGGGACTGATCTCCAGGTAGGTCAGGCCTGCTGGGAGCTCCATGCCCCTACCGGCAAACTCTTAGATTGGCAGTACGGAAAGGGTGCCGGTACGTTGCTACTGGCACCCTTATTTCCAGAATGCCAAACTCATAATGAGGCCCATAGTCTCAGAACATGTAGAGAAAACACAGGATTATCAAAAGGAACACCACAACAAGAAGGCTGGTTGGCTGGTCTCGATTGGTCAAAAAGTCCTAGTGTTACTGCCAATATATGAGCATAAGATGCTATGCTGCTACTACGACTATTTTTTGATTGTTTAAAGGACTTAGGTCTAGTCACCCTAAGTTTCCCAAGGTCACCCAAATGTGGATCCCTTGCTTACTGTGCTCAGAGAGGCACAGCTCCACCTCGTGATGAGGCCCAACATTGCTCAAACACGTGTCTGGGGTTACTGTTGGAACTCTAGTTCAGAAGAGAATTGCCATAGCATTTTGGTACTGGACTACCCATGTGGACGGGCCAAAGGCTGATATGCAAATTCATTTTTCCCTTTTGTGAAAGATACAGTGAGCTAAAGTGTGGCTGCGGACTCTGAAGTGGGTACCTTCCCAAAGAACAGGTAATTTAGCCATGTTCGTTCTTGCATGACTATTTTTTGATTGTTTAAGGGACTTAGGTCTAGTCACCCTAAGTTTCCTTGGGTCATCCAGACCTGGGCCCCTTGCTCACTGTGCTCAGAGAGGCACAGCTCCACCTCACTGATGATGTCCAAAAAGCCTGAAACACGTGTCTGGGGTTACTGTTGTTACTCTTATTCAGAAGAGAATTGCCATAGCATTTTGGTGCTGGACTGCCCATATGGGCGAGAAAAAGACTGATATGCAAATAGATATTTCCCTTCTGTGAAAGGTACAGTGAGCTTAAGTGTGTCTGCGGACTCTAGAGTGGGTACCTTCCCAAAAAACTGGTCATTTAGCCGTGTTCGTTCTTGCAGAGGGGCGCCTATGACTATTTTTTTATTGTCCTGTTGGTACGGTCCATATGACATATTGTAACAAAATGGGCCCTCAAATTATCAGCTATCCCTACCCAATAGGCGGGTAAAGACCCAGATATATCATGTGAATTTATTAAAAGAATGGAGGAAAGATCTGGCCAAATCTTCTTTGGTAGTAATGGCTAGTTTATTAACTGAGGAAATATATGTGATACATTTAGTTCTATCTGACTTACCCCTCAACCAGAAAGAAGACATACAAGATTTATTGAATCAATTTTCAAATGTATTTACTGAAAAACCAGGAAGAGCGAAGGGAGTAGTCCACTAAATCCACAGTGCTCCCGGAAAGGTAGTGAACCTACGACCTTACAGGATTCCAGAATCCTGCAAAAAATATAATTGCAGAAGAAATAGAAAAGATGTTGGAAAGTGATATAATTGAACCATCTTAAAGTTTCTGGTCTTCACCCATAGTGTTGGTGGCCAAGCCAGATCGATCGTAGAGGTTCTGTATTGACTTCCGAAAAAACTCAATGAGATCTCACAGTTTGACAACTATCCAATGCTGTGCATTGATGACCTCATTGATAGACTGGGTTCCGCCAGTTACCTATCCATTGGGGTTGCATGGAGCCCCTGCAAGATTCCAAAGACTAATGGATATAGTATTGTGCCCATTCTCAAGCTTTTGTTGAACTTATATAGATGATATATTCACAGTGAGACCTGGGAAGATCACATGATACATCTTTATAAAGTCACAAAAGCCTTACAGCAGTCCGGTTTTATGGCAAATTCCTAGAAGTGCCACCTAGTCCAATCAGCCATAAGTTACCTGGGTTCTTTTGTAGGGTATGGACTAATAAGACCACAGTCGGAGAAGGTTAGGGCTGTGCATGAGACTCCAGTCCCAAAAACTGTCACAAGTTTCTCCCCTTCTCACCTGTTTCTCCTTTCTTGTGACTTTCTTGGACATAGCTTCCTTCTTTCTTATTGTCCTGGACTTGTATAAGCCTGGACGTGGGTCTTCGGAGTCCAGCGTGAGGTTTGTAGCCTTCCACTAGGAAGTGTTCAGTATCCGGATGAGGAACCAGGAAGGAGACGAGTCGGCTCGAAAGGAGTCGGGCTCGGACTACGAGTACGAGGAAATTCCAGGAATGTATCCACGAAAGAAAAGTAAGGGGAAGGGAACGAATGAGTACCAGGAAGGAAATAAGATATCAAGGAGAGCACAAAGCAAACTTCGGAAACGCACGTCCAACTATACCAAGCAGTAGCGTTGAGACGCGTGGTGCCGCGGAGGCATGGCCTTTTTCTAGGAAGCCGAACGTTGCATGGAAAGGCTGGTGCACCGCGCTTCGGAAGCGCCACCCATGTTGGTAGGACCGCAGAGTTTACACCGCGGTGCATCAGGGAGCATGAAGTCCAGAATGAGCGAATTCGGTGATTCATGACAAAAACTAAAAGAGACTTGAGAGCTTTTCTTGGATTGGTTGGATGCTATCAGAGATTTATTCCCCAATATTCCACCATGGCAGTGGGATTAACCGACAAGCTAAAGAATGCGGCTCCACAGGAAGAACAGTAGGAGAAGAAAGATCAGGCCTGTTTCGACACACTAAATACAATCCTTTGTAGTCAACCAGCGCTGAAGGCTCCAAACTTTAATAAGGAGTTCCTACTCCAGACGGACACCTTAAAGGTAGGCTTGGGAGCCGTCCTGTCCCAAGAAATGAAGAAGTGGAGCATCCCTTACTTTTTATCAGCTGCACACTTTTCCCTTGAGAAAGCAATTAGGCAACTGTAAAATTAGAGATGTTAGCCATTAAGTGGGCCATATGACACCTTAAATATTATTTACTTAGTAGAAAGTTTAAACTTATTACTGACCATTCACCCCTTACATGGTTGAGCCTCTGGAAGGACACAGATCACAGGATAATGTGCTGGTTTCTGGATCTCCAGCCCTTATTTTTTCTGTGTTGTACAGAGAAGGGGTAAGGTACAGGGAAACGTAGACTTCCTATCTCATTTCCCTGTGGAGGAAGTAGAAACCATTGACAATAGGGGAAGGAAGTGTGACAAATCATTGGATGCTGTTCCTTCTTTGATGGGGAGAACCCTTCTCATGTGGCAGGGCAGTGCAGCCATAGTCCAATAATCCCCCTCAGGGTGGTGCACCATGGGAGGATCTCATTGGGAGGGGACACTCTCATGAATTGAGGTATGGCACCCTAGGAGAAACGCAGTATACTTCTACCACAATCCCAAATCCCTCAGCCTCTTACCCTCTCCATGGTTCTAGAATCCTCCATACTTCTATGAATGCAAGCAAAATTGATGTCTGTCCTCCCTTCAAACATAATGAGATGAAGAAGAGCAGTCATGACAAACTGACAAATAGTACTGCAATGAAGAAGATGCGCAGAGTGCAGAAGAGCACACCTGGAACTGCAGTGAGCAGACCAGCCTATTCAAATTAAAAAAACCTGATGAACAAATAAAGAGGAAAGAAAGACTTTTGACGAGGACCAGCCCTCCCTGGAGGAGCCGCGAGGAAAGGCAGTTTGTCAGCCAGATGTGGGAGGAAAGCTGGGATGCCTAGGAAGAAGCTGAGAGCCCTGGAGCCGGTCCTGAGACACAGGAAGGGAGGGCAGGCTGGCAGAAGCAGTCAATAGGCTCTCCCAAAGCTTTGGAAGCGTAACAGCTTCCTAAAGGACGCTTGGTGCTGCGGGACTGCCACAGACCAGATGAAGCCTTTCCAAGCACCACAAGTCTCATGGCTGACAGAGGTAGCTGATAGAAGGCGGACACCCTCGCAAACCAAGCAAAATGTTATGCAAAGGGTCGGCCAACGGGTGGGAGCTTGAGGAAGTGGTGGCAAGCAGAAAAGGGGAAAGAATACCCCAAACATAGGGTCTGGGCCCTGATAAGCAGAAGATGTGGTGGCAAGCAGAAAGAGGGAATAATACCCCCAACCTAGGGTCTGGGACCCTGATAAGCAGAAGTGGTGGCAAGCAGAAAGGCGAAATGAATACCCCAAACCTAGGGTCTGGGACCATGATAAATAGATGAGGTGTGGTGGCCAGTGAAGAAGGAGGAGGAATACCCAAACCAAGGGTCTGGGATTCTGGATATCGTAGTGCTTGGCAGGAAAGTAAATCAAGCCTACCCCTAAGGAGAAACACATCAGTTACTCATCTTCATAGTCACAGTACCTGGGAGAAAGGTGAACCAGTTTGACTGTGCAATGGGTAGTACTTGGCAGGAGAATACACCAAGTCTGCCTAGGATGAGAATTGTGTTTGTCAGGTGAGTCTGTGACTCGTACCCATATAAGAACAACAGGTGTAGCTCCTCTTCTTAGTCACAGTACCGGGAGAAGAGTGAACCCGGTTGGCTGTGTAAAAGGAAGAGAACCTGGGTAAGGGAGACAACCCCTGGGATTGTGAACATTGTGACAAAGCTGAGAGAAGGGGGATAATCTCTTATTGCCTTAAGTGAGTGAAAGAGGAACCAAAGGTAAGTAAGCAGTTTCTCTTGCAACTTTGTGAACACTGCGAGACTCAAGAGAAGGGAGACATTTATATTTGCACCATTTTGGAACTTTGTGTTTTGGAACTTTACAGAAGCTTGTCAAGAACTGGCTGAGAAGACAACCCGTTTGCAGCTTATATCTAATTGATTAGTGTGAGGGCGAGAGTTAAGGTTTTGGCACAACCGAATTCCCTGGTTTACTCTGCTGACAGGACTTCTTACCATCACATGTTGTTCCTCTTTTACTTCCACAGATGTGCATACCCTCTTTGGTACATTAAATCTCTTCGATACATCATTTGATTCGGCTTCCCCACATGTTTGTATTTTATACAATCATAACTTGTTATGGGCCTTATTTGCAATATTCTTTCTTGTTTCTCATTCCGATTTGACTTCCCCACATATTTGTATTCCATACAATCATATCTGGTTAGGGGTCTTACTTGTAATATGCTTTCTTGTTTCTTATTCAGTCTGTTTACTTTCTGTCCTTCTATAGCTTTAATTATTACATTTCATATTTGGCACATTTGCTGAAACTCCCTGGTGTCCCCACATTGTTTGGGCTGACTCACTGGCTCTTACTCCTGACAGTGGAGTAACTTTACTGAAAATGTTGGGCGGGGGACATGACAACTGAAGGAAAGGGGCGAGGTGGAAGAAGGGTGGATGGATGGTGGCTCTGAGGTATTACGCTAAACCACAACACCTTGCCAATGCTCTGTTATAACTTGCAAAATACTGGTGCTGAACCTTTAAAATTAAATTCTAAAGACAAGCCAGTCTTCTGAAAGTTATAACACCACAGTGTGTCTTTACAATTCACTGCACTGACAACAGTAAAAAATGCCAGTCTAGCCAATTGATAACACATACCATGCTTGCTTTATCAAGATTCCCAGAATAAAGTCATGTCACAGTAAAAAAGGGTTAGACGGGCTGCCCCAAAATCCCAGTCTAGCCATGTAATATTTCATATTTGCCTTCTCGATGCCCATAAACAAGAGCTGCAGCTGCCAAGCACCTCTCGCGTACACATATACATGTACACACACCAAAAATTCATACCCATTCACCATGGACGCATCAGGGCATTTCAACCTTTTCAAATAAAAGAGGCCACAAGCCTTAGGGGTGACCCACAGCACCTACCCCCGTGTTGCCAGTCAGCACTCAGCGGTCTTGTAACACAGCATTATATTCATTTCTCTCTATTTTAGTTCTGGGGCTTAAAATGTGCACTTTGCAGTACTCACATTACTAACTGCGTTTTCTCTTCCCACACAGGATACACCAAAACGTTATCACCTGTTTCCCTTTTAACACTGGTTCCTCCACATCAGCCACTTCCTGTCAAAGAAGGGTTTAGAGCTCTTCAGTGGGCATTTAGCTGGCTGGCCGCATCGGGATAATTGGCGGCTATTAACCTTATCTTTGTCACAATTGTAATGTATGCACCCCACGGGTGCCTCAGACTGTTTTTGCTCTAAGCAGGGGGCCCCCAACCATCCTGTTGAAAATCTTCATTCCTGCCTACCACCCACCTAGTGACACAACAACATAACATTCACAAAATGTCTTTCCACCAGATCAAACAAACCATGCATTATTTATCCTTCATTCAGACACAAAAGTCAACACACTTATGCTTGTACACACTCACCTACTCACACACATTCACCCAGCATCTCCATTGCAATGCATTGCATTGCAATGCAGTGTGTGCCCACAACATTCAGATGTACATTACATACACAATAACACATACAAACAATGGGGCACAGCCATTGAGCAGACCCTGTTTCACCCCCCGTGGCCCTGACAACCGAAAGGTTGGGCTACGTTGACTTGGCCTGGCTGAATTACAATGCCATAGCAGGACAGGACAGGACCTGACAAACAGTGCTTGGGGGTAGGGGTGCACTTTTAACAATGGCCAGGGAATTAGGAACAAGTTACTTACCTGTAACTGTTGTTCTCCAGCATGTGTCTGGCATGGATTCACATGCTCATGAATATTCCCCGTCGTCCGGCTGGGAATCCTTGGTACTGAAAAAATTCAGTATCAGTTTCGTTTCTGATCTGTCTTTCCTAGTATTAACCAATCACTGATCTCTGGTTCATACTGCCCACAGCCAATGACTGCCCTCTCCCTAAGCCCCGCCTCTGGCAGCCATCCTCAGATTTGGTAGCACGTAAAGTGGCAGTATGACCAAGTGAAGAGCCGCAGAGGGGCAGGCGGGAGGGTTCGCATGTGAATCCATGCCAGACCCATGCTGGAGAACAACAGTTACAGGTAAGTAACTTGTTCCTTCTCCAGCATGGGGTCTGGCATGGATTCACATGCTCATGAATATAAGATTACATAGCAGTGCATACATGCACAACCACGGGAGGTGGCAAAAGGCTCAACATTAAGCAATACATAAACTCAACATTAAGCAACTCTGATCTCCTCACCAGGCCCTTGAGGCGAACATTTTGCGCAGCACTGCTTGGCCGACCCTGGACTTCTCCCTGGAATCCCGATCGACACAGTAGAATTTCGTGAAGGTGTGCGTCGACCTCCACGTAGCAGCCCTGCAGATGTCCAGCAGGGGCACACCAGACAAGAATGCCGTGGTAGCAGCAATCGCTCTGGTCGAATGGGCTCTCGGACGGCCGGGCAGCGGTCGGTTTGCCAACCGGTGACAGTGCATGATACAGCCGGAGAGCCATCTGGAAATGGAAGCCTTTGAGAGAGCCTTCCCTTGATTCACAGGCCCAA
The DNA here is from genome assembly GCF_040938575.1 of Ambystoma mexicanum. Taxonomy (NCBI): domain Eukaryota; kingdom Metazoa; phylum Chordata; class Amphibia; order Caudata; family Ambystomatidae; genus Ambystoma; species Ambystoma mexicanum. The sequence continues at coordinate 776,052,205 of NC_090939.1, read as the reverse complement.
AGTTCACAAAAAGCTGTGACGTCTTCAGAAAACTCTTCGTGCGGTCCACGTAGAACTTCAGCGCTCTAGCTACATCCAGCGAGTGCAAAGTCCTCTCGGCCGGCGACGAAGGCGACGGGAAGAAAACTGGTAACACCAAGGGCTCGTTGAGGTGGAAGTCCAACGGTACCTGGGGCATGAAGGAGGGATGCGTCCTGAGCCCCACCCTCGTGTCGTGAAAAGTATGGGGGCTTGCAAGATAGGGTCTGAATCTCTCCCACGTGCCGTGCGGAGGTGATGGCCACAAGAAAAGCTGTTTTCCACGATAGGAACTTCAATGGTGCTGTATGCATAGGCTCGAAAGGAGCCCCCATGAGCCTAGTCAGCACCACGTTGAGCTCCCATGCCGGGGCTGGGGCCTTCACCGGCGGGAACGAGCGGAATAGTCCCTTCATAAATTCCTTCACCAGGCGATGAGACCACAAGGACACCCGTCCTGTTGTCCTGGTGTATCTGGAGATGGCAGCCAGATGTATCTTGATGGAGGCGTGAGCTAGTCCAGCCTTGGCCAATGACAGTAGGTACGGCAGTACTTGAGGGGCCATAATCCGTAGAGGGTTAATCTTCTGTGCCCGGCACCAGACAGAGAACCTCTTCCATTTGTGTCCGTAACACTTGAGAGTTGAGGACGCCCTGGCCTTTGCAAGAACCTCTCTGCAGTCGGCCGGTACATCGTATCCCCGAAACTCTAGTGCTGCAGGTGCCAGGCCTGCAAGTTCAGCGACTTCGGGTCGTGATGAAGAATGGCGCCTCCTTCTCTGGAGAGAAGATCCACGTCCATGGGCAGTCTGACTGGTGGGGACGCCGATAAGTCCAGAAGGTCTGGGAACCAGATCTGTCTCGGCCACGCCGGTGTGACGAGGATCTTCCTGCACCGGGACCTCTTGAGCTGGTTGACGAGCCGGAGTAGCAGTGGCAACGGCGGGAAAGCATAAAGGAACAGGTTGTCCCAGGGGAGCGAGAAAGCATCGCCCATGCTCCTCGGTTGGGGGAACCTGCTGGCGAATCTCTGGCACTTGGAGTTTGTCACCGTCGCGAAGAGATCGACCTGGGGTCTGCCCCACAGCATGAAGACTCGATCCACCTGATCCTGGCATAGCTCCCACTCGTGGCACGAGCGCAGCTCCCTGCTGAGTGAGTCGGCGATTGTGTTCCTTATCCCTGCTAGATGAAAGGGTACCAGAAACATCCCCTGGTCGACAGCCCAGTGCCACAGATCCTGGGCTTCCTTGGACAGGGCTGGGGATCTGGTTCCACCCTGCTTCCTGATGTAGAACATCGTGGTGGTGTTGTCCGTGAAGATCCTCACCACCTTGCCCTTGAGAGATGGAAGAAAAGACCTGAGGGCCCAAAACACTTCGCGGAGCTCCAGAATGTTGATATGAAGCTGTTTTTCCTCCGGAAGCCAAAGGCCTCTCGCGTGGAGAACTCCGGTAGGTGCTCCCCATCCTTCCAGGGAGGCATCCGTCGTCACCGTTACCTGGTGAGCTGGGGTCTGAAAGTCTGCGCCCACCGTCAGATGAGTGCTGGTGCCCTACCACCGGATCGCTCATCGGAAGGTCTCATTGAGCGGTATCCTGTCCTCGAAGCTGCCCCTCGCCTGGATCCAGCGTGCGTTGAGGAACTCTTGCAGTGGACGCATTCGAAGTCTGCACAGGCATACCAGATAGATGCAGGAGGACATCATCCCGAGAAGGGATTTGATGGATCTTACCCTGGCTATGTCTGTGGCTAGCAGGCGTTGCACCTTGCCCAGGATGGCTTTCGTCCTTTCATCGGACGGCAAGGCCAGCCGTGCCACTGTGTCGAGCTTGGCTCCCAGAAACAGTGTGACCTGCGAAGGGACCAGGTGGGATTTGGGGAAGTTGATGGAGAACCCCAGATCCGTGAGTAGCTGGACGGTCTTCGCTGTGTGTTCTACGGCGAGCTCCCTTGTCCTTGCTCGGATGAGCCAGTCATCCAGGTAGGGATAGACGTGGATCCCTTGCAGGCATAGCCACGCCGCCACCGTGCTAGGCACTTGGTGAATACCCTGGGTGCCGACTTTAATCCGAACGGGAGGTCCTTGAACTGGTAGTGCCGTCCTTGGACCACGAACCTGAGGAACTTCCGGTGTCCTTTCAGAATGGGGATGTGGAAGTAGGCATCCTCCAAGTCCAACGACAACAGGAAATCGTCCTCCTCCAGCTGTCCCAGCATGTGCTGGAGGGTGACCATCCGGAACTTCTGAGCCTTGATGTACTTGTTCAGTCGCCGCAGGTCCAGGATGGGACGCCAACCTCCTGTCTTCTTCTTTACGAGAAAGTATCTTGAGTAGACCCCGGAGCCCCGAAGTCTCTTTGGGACGAGCTTGATGGCACCTTTCTTGAGCATGGCCCTTACCTCCAGCAGCAGCTGGGGTACGTGGTTTTCCTTCCTGGCCACGGGTGGCACGCGAGGGCACTTCTTTAGAAACTCGAGGGCCTGCCCCTGGGCCAGGGTTTCCAGCACCCAACGGTCGGTGGAGATGGACTCCCACACGCTGACGAACTTCGCCAGCCGACCTCCCACCGGGGCGCCTCGGTGGGGGCCCGACACCATAGTCGGTCAGTCCTGTTTCGAGGCCGCCTTGCCGCCTTCATCTCCCTGGCGACGACGGCAGGAACCTCCAGACTTGCCCCGTCCTCTATAGGCCTCCTGCGACGAGGAACGGGCCGCTTGACGGTAGGTAGAGGAGCCGCTGCCGGAACCTTTGGAGGCCCCTTGCTTGCCTCCGGTGTTCCGAAAGGACAGCCGTCGTTGCTGGAGAACTCCCAGGGCCCAGGCTGTCTCCGTGTCCATTTTGATGGCTTGCAGGGACTCATCGACTATCTTCCCAAACAGGTTGTTCGCGTCGAAGGGCATGTCCAACACTTTGGCTTTTACGTCCTGGCAGAAATCCGTCACCTTAAGCCATCCGCGCCGTCTGAGGCAAACACTGTTGCCCAACTGGCGGAAACCAGTGTCCACAATGTCCGTCGCCACCCTTATGGCGTGGTCCGACGCCACCTCGCCTTCTTGCAAGATTTCCAGGGCTTCTGCCCTCTTGTCGTCCGGCAGGAAGTCCAACAAGGGAGTGATTTTATACCAAAGTTCCCTGTCGTAACGGGCAACGATAGCCAGGGCATTGGCCGCCTTAATCATCGTCGGCGGCGACGTGGTGACTCGTCGTCCCATCACGTCGATCTTCTTTCCCTCGCCGTCCGGCGGTGAAGTCGATACCGAGGCCCCCCCGCCTTCTTCCTGGCCGCCGCTGAGACGACTGAATCCGGGGTCGGCTGTGCTCTAAGGCATAGAGGGGCCACGTCGGGGACCGGTACTTCTTTTCGTATCGGTCCCTTTTTGCGGGTGTCGTGGACGGGTTCTTGAGGAGGGAGAGCCCCTCGTCCCAGATGTCATCCAGTAGAGGTACCGCGAGGACCGTCTTCCTCTTGGCCTCTCGACGTTGATAGAGGAACCCCTCCTTATTCTTTTCTTCGGGGCATAGCTGGAAAAGCTCGGATGCCCTGGAGATCATCGCATGGAAGGATCCAATCTCATCGGGCGGGGAAGCCCGGGGAGGGGAGTGCGACGGGAGGTCCACCCCGCCATCGCCGCCCTCACCGTCTGTGCCCATCGTGGCCGTGTCCGTGCCCGTGTCATCCCTGCGGACCATGGACGGGGAGGAGGGTTGAGCAGGCCTCGAGGGCTGGAAGGGTGTAGGAGGATGTGTTCTTCTCCTCTTGGGTGGTGGACTTCCCGACGGGCCTGCCCCTGGCTCCTCCGTCGGGCCTGGCTCCGGCTCCTCCGTCGGGGCTAAAGGCAATCTAGTCCTTATTTCAGAGCATAAGGATTGAATTGCCATCAAAATGGCCGCCGAGTTGTCCTGCGGCACTGGCTGCGACGGGCGCGACGGTTGGTCTGGGGTCCCATCGGCACCGCTGTCACTTTCGTCGTCCCCCTCGTTGGGATGCCTCTCGACGGGCCGGTCCTCCTCCATGCCCGCGTCGTGGCTCTCAGGGACTTCGACAAGTTCCTCCTCGGAGGTTGTGTCTGAATCCGTGACGGGCACTGGCCCCCCCCTCTTTCTCCGCCGGGGGCTTCGTAGGAGTTCTTTCGATGGGCTTTAAAGATGCCTCCCTCCGAGATAGCAGGGAGACTCAGGGCCCCGAGGCCGCTACCACAGGTGTAACCTCTGCAGGCTGCGCCAGGGTTGCCGCAACCTCCTCGATAGAGGCCTTGGCTGGATGAATCAAGGCCTTAGTCACAGACTGCATGCTTGTGGCCTTCACCTTGGGGGAGGGCTCCCCGCCTCGCTCCCCATCAGCCGGAAATCTTCGGGATCGACCGGGGCCTCTCCAGAAGCTTGGCCGGGTTCTCGGATTTCCTCTTACCCGAGCCAGAGCGTTGGCTCGTGGTCGATGGCGCCGGGGAGGATGCGCCCTGCCTGGCAGCCGAGGAGCCTGACCGTTCGGTGCTCCCGGTGCCCGCGGACTCGCGGTGCTTAGCTTTCTGTTGGGTCCCCGTCACCAGGGCGCCCTCACAGGACTTAGAAGACCGCTCTGATTTCTTCTTTTTCTTCTCACCTGACGGGTTCTTTCCCTCCAGCCAGTTGGCGAGACGAAGATGGCGGTCCCTCATGGTCCGCTGCGACATGTTCCTGCAAAACGCACAGTCCTCCTCCACGTGCGTTTTGTCCTTGTGAAGACAGTAGAGGCATAAGGAATGCTCGTCTTCCTTGAACACGTTCTGCAGCTGGCATCTAGGGCACGCCCTGAACAGCTTCCTGGGCGTCGAGCTCCCTTTCTCCTGGGCCATGTCCGGGGTAGGCCTCAGAAACTTATGGAATCCTCCAAAAGCGTTGTTCGACAAAATATTCACCCTTGAGGGGCGTAGAGACTTCCGAAACGGGTCCCCGTTGATCGGATGTAAAGACGGTGGAGTTTGAGGCTCAATTTAACCGGAAAATGAGAAATTCTCTTTGAAAAACCGCAAAAATGCAGCAAAAGCTCGAGAGCTATAGCACGAGGACTCCCAACACTTGAACGTGTGGTAAAAATCTGAGGATGGCTGCCGGAGGCGGGGCTTAGGGAGAGGGCAGTCATTGGCTGTGGGCAGTATGACCCAGAGATCAGTGATTGGTTAATACTAGGAAAGACAGATCAGAAACGAAACTGATACTGAATTTTTTCTGTACCGAGGATTTCCAGCCTGACGACGGGGAATATTCATGAGCATGTGAATCCATGCCAGACCCCATGCTGGAGAAGTAATAATTTAGCGCATTTCATTGTTAGCCCCTGAATTTGTATGCATACATTATTTGGCAATTGAAATCATGATGAGTGACTTGGTGCTTGCATGTCAGGCAGGGGAGTGAGCAGGACATGGGAGACAGCAGGCAGCTCATTCTCAAAGTAAGTGTTTGTTTCTGACACAGAGAGTCAACAGTTTTTAACAGTTAAGCTGACTAGAATATTCTCATTAGAATATGCAAATGCACCCACAAAGTTTGCCCCTCTCCCGGTGACTCCCACAATCTCTAAAAGTTAGCCCCTCACTACAGGGTTAGCCCGCAGTCAGGGCCAGTCCTAGGATCTGCGAGGCCCTGGGTGGCAAATGATGTGTGGGTCCCCTTGTAGGAAATGATGTAAAAAAATGATCATTAATATCCGTAGGGATCAGGTAAACTAATGCTCAATATCTGAGTTTTAACTGTTAATATTACAGTTTTAGCAATATCAGGAGTGAGGCTTATTTGGAGTAGCCGACCGAGTGAGTTGAATCATTTGTAGAAATGGGGACCTCAAAAGAAAATATTGTGATGATGAAGAGCAGGGCAAAGGGTAATGAAGATCACCGGTAAGTAATCCAAACACACCTAAGGTGACTGCACGTACCAAGAATGTAAGGGCAGGGATTGGTCCTGGGCCAGACAGGGCAAAGTGCTTTTGCTGCAGGATAGTGCAATCTCAACAAAGTCTATTTACCCGAAAGGTACTAAGGCAGTCGGAGTAAGCAATTCCACAGGTCTTCAAATGTCATCAATAAGTGTCAAGTCCAGAAAAAAGTGTGGGGGTTCATTAACATACGCACAGGGACTGAACATATACTACAGTGAAATATGCAAATTTAATTCAACTGGCCTTTTCTAATGGAAGAAAATTCAAAATAGAAATGAACATTGTCTTTTACAAAATGAATCATTAATACCCCGAGAAAAAAACAGATTGAGGAGATTTTCCTAGTACACTGCTGGAAAAGTGTAAAAGGTCTGCACCTTTTAACCCAAAAATCTATATTGAAATATTCTATGGAAAGCAACATACCAACACAAGATGCGTGCTTTGGGGACACTTTCATGTGGCTTTGTGGGTTCAAATCCTGGTCGGCCAAAACCTGGGAAAACAACCTTTTTTGCATTCTGGCCTCAAAAAACACCCAAGGGGGATGGAGTAGGCACTGGGAAAAAAGTGAGCGGATGCATTCGACCCACATGTAATCTCAACTTGTACCCTGAAAATCAACACAGGACCAGGGAGAACATCTTCAGTCCAGCAACCTCTCTTCCAACATCCATGGACCTGGTAAATCATCACAACAAATGTGCCCTCTGATCCTTTCCCCTCCTCACCATGACGTTTGGCTTTCAGCAATACTCTGTTTTTAAATCAGCCCTGAAAAGTACACACATCATAATTAAAGTACTCCAGCAATATAAGAATCCTTATTGAAATATGTCAAACAATAAGAGTACAACTGCGTTATTTTCATCCCATCTTGAAGACTACAAATACCAGAATGCAATTCCACAAAATTATAAAGAATGGCTTGTAGGCTGTCTTTTAAGACTTAATCATAACAAAAGATAATGTGAAATGGTAACTTTTTGCATCTTTTGACGAAGGAATTCTCCCCCCGCCAAAAAAGAAATGTATTTAACACACTAAGTGCAAACATATGAATGCTATCGATGAATACCATGAATTCCACCCAGTCCAGCACCCTGGCAGTGGCTGTTGACTTTGAGTCAGGCCACCAACCAGGGTGAGGAACTGAGCCGCGCTGGGTATCCCTGCCGACCCGCTTTATGTAATGGACAGCCAGGCTTGTGCTGTCCAATTATTTAATTGATGTAACGGCTGCAATGTAGTCCCCTGGCCCTCCTCTGCCCCAGTCAAAAGATGGAAGGGACAATTTGGCATGCCACAAAAGTTGGGGGGACTTGTCCCCCCCTTACCCATTTATAATTACGCCCATGGTTCCTGACCTCGTTCGTGCTGAAGCAGCAAATGTATACTGCCTGATTTTGCCTCTGACTGCTCTCACTCTGGTGTCTCCTTCAGCCTCGCCTCAGCACGCCTGTCTTGATTCAGGACCCGGTAGGTTAAACATTGCTTTTCATGGTTGCCACATGCCCAGGAGCTCTCCACTGCCTCCTGGCGTGTCTGTGGTGTGACCTGCAGTGTTTTTCTTCTCCCCTTCTCTTGAGCCGCTCGGCTCCACTACACCGGGTCATGCTTCCAGGCTACACAAAGCTCTGCGGATGAGGGGCACGTCTTCTTCCAAGCAGCAGCAGCTTGGTGTTGATGGAGGCAAAGCCATTTTTCATCTCTGCCAGCACTATGCTCAATTTCAGGTCCAGGCCAATAGCAGCTGTCAACGTGCTCAGGGCAACCGCAGACAGCGCCCCCTTCTCTGTCACCGTAGGTCAGGGCTACAACATAGTGCCCTTACTCAGTGCCACGCCCGCCCTCTGGGTGTATCGCAGGCGACCATACTTTTTTTGTCCATGCCATGAAGCAGCTGCACTGCCCCTTCGGACCGGGGTATGTGCAACCCAGTCAAATAGTTAGTAATCACCACCCCAAGACTGTACCAGGTTAAGCATGCCTCTTGCTTCAGAACCTGTGTGGAGTTCCACAAGCACTGCAACTTCCCACTGGCATAGATCAGCAAACTTTATCCTCAACTCCCCCACTGCCTACTGGCATTCAAGGCTGGGCTCAGACTTTCCACAAAATGTCTTGTAACTCGCTCCCTCACACCTCAGGTCTACCTCATGTAAATTCAAAAGCCCCGATACACTGGTATCAATTAGAAGTAATCGAGGCGGTCCAGTGAGCTGTGGCCAAGGATCATGGGAACAGGCCACTACTTTGAAAGTCCCAGGCCCCCCTCTGTAACTGTGGCTTAATAAAGGGGGCACAGCCTATTGCCCAATACTGCTTGCAGAGCTGTAGAAGGTCTACTTGCTCTTATTCTGGCACCACAGGGAAGATACAGCACCTTTACTAAAGCAGGGATGTTGAGTGAACCACAGATGCTTTCCACAATGGAGGCGAGGCCCCTATATATCATGAACCCTCAGCTCTCTGCTGCTGGCCATACTAAACCAATAGGGTCCGTACTGCTGTAAATTCAATTTAGAAATTTGTTCAAGTAAAATGTTATTTATAATGAGTGTACCGCAATGGTATCACTCCAATAGATTGTAGGCTGTTACAGACTCAGAAAACAATCAGGGTAGTCTCATATTTGAAAAACAGTGAAAATATTTATTTAACAAAAAGATATGAATAATACATGAACAACTAAAGAGAAAACAATGTGATAAACATATAAATGCATTTGTCTATTAGTTAGAAGGTTAATAGTTGAAAACACAGGAATACAAATATAGGTTTTTCTTTGAAGTTTTAAACAGAATAAACAAAAGAGAACACTGAAAGAAAACGGACAAAAGGCTGCCAATGCTGAGTGGTGACCTGAACCTAAGCCAACATTCCTATTCATGGCTTATATTTAGCCACTGCACAAGTTGTTTTCAAAAGATTGGCAGGATTAGAATTGTTCTGTGTCCTTCAATTTGCTGCGGGCCAACACCAAAAGTGCCAGATCTGCCACACCACAAGCTCAGCAGGTGCCTCCACCTTCAGTACTTTTAGGCCTCAGGCCAGACATAGGCCTTCACAGGACACTTCAAGCCTATCCTGCCTACTCCCGGGTGGTGACAACCCAGTCCTTACCTGCGCCAGAAGAGAGGGGAGCACATCAGCTTCAGCGTTGTGCTCCTGGCCAGGCAAGCACCTCAAGATCGCACTGGGTTGAGATCCAAAGGCCCAACCCCAGCCGCATGAGCCACAGCTGCCGTCATGGTCGTACAGCACAACTGGCCCCAGGGACCGACACCTTCCTGTGACCCGGCCTCATCACAGTGCTCCAAGCAGCCGGTGCTCCCTTGCCACAACCAGCACCTCCTTTCCTCACCGGCACTCCCGCTGCACTGGGACTGCAAGCTGCCAGCAGCGGTCCGTGCACCACGGTTACTGCAGCGTGCCTAAGCCTGCTGCGCTCTCCCATTGGCACTTCAGCTAAACAGGCCGCCAGACATCAGATCCAATCAAAAAACCAACGGGAGTCAGTCTGGATCTCACAACACCAGGATCCGTTGTCAGATCTTTAGCACATCGAGTGTATGCAGCATACAGTCTCCTACTCCCAGAGCCTCCTCGCAGAGATCAGAAGTCAGCGGCTGTTTTCAGTGCGAGCACCTACCAAAATACAATAATTGTTAATGTTTTATCTTCTGCTTATTTTTTAATGGAGAAAACATTTCAATTAACTTACTTTCAAGATTATTGTAAAAAAATGTCTTGCTATAGTTGTCCTCCCTTTTGTGAGCGACATTTGAGCCCTTAAAGAGAAAGTTAAATCAGAGGAGGGGAGGAAGTGCAATTTGTAGATCCACTGTAGCAGCAATGGAATGAAATGAAAAAGGTTGCATTTTCTTTTACTTTACACCAATAGGTACACTTACCTGCTAATCCTGTCCTAAACATTCTAGGAGTACAAAAAGTAGTAGCGTTATGACTAGTAGTAGTAGTACTTTTACCAGCAGCAATAGGATTGCTACCAGCATATACAACTATGCAGATGACACTCAAATTATTTTCAAGATGAAAACTGATATAAACTCAACCAACTCCATCAGTAGCTGCCTTAGCAAGATTAAAGTCTTGATGGCCAAGAACAATTTAAAACTAAACCAGAACAAAAAAAGAAATGCTGGTTGCCCCACACAGCGACAAAGGACCAGGCATAACGCGTTCCTTGTCGCTAAAAAAAGAATTAAACATGGAAATCTTAAAATTCATACAAAGAATATTGGTATTCTCATCGATAGTGGGCTCACACTAGAACCACAAGTGCAGAGAGACCCCTCAACACTCACACCAGAAAAAATAAAACCCACTAGGGAAAAAGGCCCAGCACACCTTTTGCAAACAGAACAAGATTTAATCTTAGAAAAATGCAAATGCATGCCAACAAAGTACGCTGCTGCCATGGAGTGCTCTGACAAAATCAGCATGATCAATAGTTTTTAAGATAAAAAGCTTCACATCTGACGTACATTACATAGGTTACAAATCCAAGAAGCTGGTTGGTTTGACCATAAACATAGGCGGCCTGCACCATATGGGATGCCAGGTCATTGGTCCCAGCTTCTCCTGTCCGTCTTCTTCCACTTGGGGTCTTTGTTGTTCCTCATGATGCACAAAGCTCCTAATTGGCAATTATTAACACAATTCAGTGCATCTCCTATCTGTGGCCTAATGTGCACCTGGTGCTGCAGACATGGGTGCAGAGGCTACTTTCAAGGTCACGATAACTCTAAACCCCTGCTCGATCCCAGACGCGTCAGCGCCGTTCCAATTCTTCCCACCCCGGGCTTAAATTTTGTACGTTCCCTCCCTGGCACCTTTCAGCACAAATCACAGGGGCCCAGAATATTCTGCTGTGATCTTCCTGATGAATTGGTGATCTAACAGTTTATGGTTGATGGTCAAGGGATGGCTGGTACACTGGAATTTTGGGGTCTTGGGATGGAGCCATCTGGGCACTATAATTTATGATTTGGATTGGTGAAGATCGGAGGCTTGTGCCCTCCTTCTCGTGGGATAACTCCTTGTAGGATTAACTTTTCCTTATGGAGCTATCGGCCCCCTCATGGCCTGGCAGGGTGTATTCCTTCTGGCATACAAGTGCTAAAAGTATGAGACATTGAGAGGTTTATCAATCTCTGCAGGCTTGGTCTTTCCCACTGCTGCCCTGGCTGCAGCCCGACCCTGCATGCACACACGTATCTGTAGGTTCTGGTCCAGGGCCTACTGCCTGGGCTGCAGCACAACGCTAGGCCTCAATTTAAAAATGGTTGCTGTTTTCTAAGATGGCGTTCACTCCGTGCACAATTTACACCCAAACGTATAATAACCTGCCCATAATGCAGCTGCTGTCGATGCCCACTCCTCCGTATAACCACCCAAGCACCTATGACATACTCTAAGGTCTCTGCATCATTCAAAACCTCTTTGGGAGCCTGGGAAGACCGCCCCCGCTCCTCAACACAAGTCAATGCCATAGTATGAAAATGCTTCTACCACTTACGGTCAATCAGATGCATCATGCAATATCTCAGCTTTCCTTACGGGACCATCAACATAATTTCACTTTTATTGTGAAGAATCGACGACACAATCAGCCTTCGTGCTATGGCCACTTTGCTCTTATTCTAGACGCTACCAACCTCCATAACTACAATTTTTTATCATAACTACATAATCTCGTAGGACCAGTATCACTTTCTGCGGGCACCAACATCTTCTGGCTCCTTTGGGAACCGCACCAGGCATCCTCACATGCTCACCTTGCCCCAATGCTACTTGTTTCTGGCACACTTAAGATCAATGTCCCCTCTAAGCTGTGCACATGTGCACTTGCCCAGCTTCCTTCTGGGTGCAAGAGGAGTTTTAGCAGCCCGCACAGACAATTCCCACCTTCTCACAAATGAATAAGTCACAAGCAACAGCAGTTACCTGACATTTGCTTTCTCTCTTAAGAATGCTAAATTATACTAACTAGCCTTGATATTCTGGGCTAGGCTATTTACAGTACCCTACTATTCAAGAGTGCTCTTAAAAAACAAAAAAACTAAAAACAGAATATACCCTCAAAAGGTTCAAAACAAATATGAAAAATTGGCAGAGTGAACAGAAGATCTAAGATAGGCCTGCATACATTAACCAAATACCATTTCCTCCCCAACCATGACTTCTATACTTGACTCTACAACACTTATTTCTCATGCACTAACTTCCACCTAACAAACTTGACTCTCAAAAGGTTACCAGACTTGCACCTACATCCACTTATTTTATGTTTGTTGTAATATGAAAAACCATTCAAGCACCAGAATTTCTGTTCCTCATGGTGCCTTAGCAAAAGCGTTACCCACATTATGTAACCCAACTGTCATCGCAAATACTGGATACTAACTTTTAGTAAGGTGGCTGCTTGGATGACTAATCCCATCCCATGCTTCCTATTCTTTGTACATTTGTTACACAAGAACCACTTTGAAGCAGTACCCTTGCAAGTTAGCACATTATTAAACTCAAATATTAATTTGCCCTCTAAGAATTTTGAGTCGGAAAATGCCATGCTGAACCTCTCCTACTTTAGCATTGCTACCATTTCCCTAAGCAGAGAACAACATTGCAATATGATTTATTTGGCCTGCAAGGGATAAAGGGAATGCGCTATGCCTGGCATTACTAGTATATAGCATTAAGGCAAAATATGTTCAGCCAGCTCCAATGCTTTTCACACAATTTGCATCCCTTCCAGGTTTTCAGTGTTACATTGGGTATAGACATTAACAAATGATATGCTAACTTTGTGCTATACAAAAATGGTTTCACTAAGCATTTGTATGATCCTACCCAACAGTATTAGGGTGGGGGATGTTACAAACCATCTCCTATGCAGTGAAAAATACTTGTGTATATGCGGATTCATGAAATGTTCTTACACTCCCCATAATTGAATGGTGAGGCTTTAAATATGCTTTGTTTTCAAAGTATTGTGGGTATGCAAATATACTCCGGGTCACAATGGACCATAAACCAGGCTGGTTGGTAAAATGCAATCTTTTTTTTTTTAATTCAAAATAAATCATACAATCTTTAATATGGGGGAGCAATCACCAATGGGGTGATCATTACAATGAGAATGTAAGCAATGCACTTGTCATGAATACTGGTTACCTGGCTGGGGCAAGATGGATCAGGGCCTGGCAGGTTAGGCACATACACTCGTAAGCCCAGGACATTCTTCTCTAGCATCCTTGTAATCATGCCTCCTTGTTTCATGTCTGTTGGGGTATAACCACTTCCTGCTTATTTCCTGCCCACTTCCTGTTCATTTCCTGTGGCCATTGAGGAAATATACTGAGCTATCTGTGCGCTCTAGTTGTTGGGCATGGCTGGCTGTATAAGCCACGCCCCAACACTATTCAGTGCTTCGTGTTGTTTCCTGTATGCTTAGCAAGCAACACGCTCACTCCGCTCCTGTCTTTTAGAAGTATTTCCAACTCACACGCGCGTCCTCATCTCCAGTCATCGAACCAGCTTCAGTCATCAGATCATCTCCAGTCATCGATCCAGCTTCAGTCATCGGATCATCTCCAGTCTTTTGATCGTCTCTCCGGATCACCGCATGACACTCAGCAGCCCCTGTGAAGAGAGAAGACAAGAAAATCAGGTAGCGCTCGTGTATTTGCAGATCCCTGTGCCAGCCCAACGCCGCGCATACTCACCTGAACTCTAATCCGCCAAATCGCGCACGCTGCTCTTTTTGTTTCACAAACTTGAGTTCTCCTGTAAAATACAAACAACAATTAAACACGCTCCGCGCAGCGCCCCGCATCCTTGAACGTTGAGCGAAAGCCTGAATGACACTTACCGGAATAGCAGCATTTGCCGAACTCTAAAAACGTACCCAGCTGGAACAAAAGACACTTACCTGCTAAACCAGTCAGTTCTGGAGTACCAGTGAGGTAACTGGTTCACCACGCATTACCTCAGCAGCATTCCGGGGGAATCTGCTGAGAATACGGAACAGCAACTCAACACGGAACGCGAGAACTAAACTCATTAACAAACACAAGAGAAAGACCCACAGACAAGGCCACCGGACCACCTGTCTATGAAGAATTGTGCCCCTGCCAATAGCAGGATGGAGAGCTCGCCCAACTAATCCTCAAGGTGAGCCAGGGAAAACTTTAGTCAAACCTCCTCTACTCAAAGGGAAAGGTGGGAAGGGGGTCTAGTGGTGGAATCAGTCCTATATCTTACTGTTCTTACCCTTTCATTACCAGGCTGACTTCCCGTACCAGGTTGGGCAGTGAACATATGGGGAAAGAGGCCAAGACTCCATTGCTCCCGCAGAGACACGGGTGAGTGTGACAGCACTTGGTTTAACCTTCTAGTGGAACATATACAAAACACCAGGGAATAGGAGCACTTTTTGATTTAGGAAAGATAGCACCCAAGTTAGAATTTCCCCCTGAAATGTTCCCTCAACCCACAAATAATTGAATTCTGAATGGACAGAAAGACACTGAAGGTAATCGGGAATAAGATGCAGAAAACAGAATCCGAATCCGACCTTCCCTCATCAAATAAGAGTGGAAAACGGATTTTAAACCCTTTGCAATGTTAGGAAATGACACTCTAAAATGGACAAATAATTAATTAATGTGCGGTTAAAACTCTAAAGTAAATACAATTTCTCACTAAAGCAACAATGCATAGACACTAATAATCACAAGCAATGTATTACCAAGAGCATATAATTCGAAAATGAATGGAAAGTTTAAAACATGTTGCAGCCAAATGACACGTGTAAAAGTTGCATTTCCTTTCAATTTTCGTGTAAATTTACACAAACGGTTTCTTTAAAAAAACAGTTGAAATATTGTATTTGTCTGGGGGATATATATATATATCACAGGGACATTCTAGAGTTGAAAATAGGTCTCTTGCTATGAAACTGGATGAGTTATGCAAGATATAATAAGGTGCGCTTTGAGCAAAATGAAGCCATGAAATAGGAAAGGAAATCAGTTGTGACAAGAACAGTTCTACTCTAAACTAGAGCATTCAGACTAGACCACCAAAGATGGACACAGTAAGATCCAAGGTTGAATTGCAAATTCAACCCTGTCACCCCAGCACCCAACCCTGGCTGAAACCAGTCCGATCACTCGAAATAAGGCTAATGGTTTAGGATTACACAAGACAAAATTGAAAAGAGATGGCACTAGCACTTTAGAAAGTCACGGGCAGTGTGCACAGATAATTCTAACAGTTTTAACAAGTTATCAGGATAAGGATATGATGGCTTAGAGAGTGGGATAAGGACACAGGCAAGACAAGAGTTATGGGTTTCTATGGGGTAGGGATTATACTCACAGTCCACTTTTAGTTTTGGGATTTTTGGACCATCAACAGGTTCTGGTAACCACACGGCTGCACCACTGGCAAAGGATAGCTGGGCAAAAGACAGCTGGGCAGGTCGGGTCACCGAGTGGTAATTCTGGTCACTGGATAGCACAGGTACCTCTGGATGCAGTTATTGGGCAAGCAGTAAATGGGCAGCAAGCCATGCTGGTTCAGGATGCTTCCCAAAGAATCCCACAGCTTTCCCCTTTTTAATGGGAGATTAGTTGGTTGATTCTGGATCAATGGCCTTGCCTGGAATAGGATCAGCACTGCTTGGGTTTTGCAGTGGGCCCTGGAGTAGGGTCAGCAATGCTTTGGCCTTGTAGTTGGAATCTGGACTCAACAGGATGGATAGAACAGGAACGGAACGCCGGCGCATGAAAATCAGGAAGAGTGTGTGTGTCTGTCTTGTCAGGGACTCTTATTTATAATACACAGTGACATCATCCAAGTATATGGCTGGGCAGGCTTAGCTAAGCACACCTCTAGCTGACGGGATTGGTCATGGGTGCTAATCTCTGCCTCGCTCTCAACTGGTTGGATTTCAAAGCAGGAGGGCAGATTTATGGTGTGAGTTTACAATGTTCAAAAACCTCCCACAATTATTTTAGCCAAAATCCAATTTTGCCACAAACGGTACATTTATGCAGTTGTAATCTCTTAGCAAATTGTATACATAGGTTACATATGTTGTGTAGAGCATAGCACTCCAACTCTGCAATCCGTGAGACATTGTTTCACCCTTCTAAGACTTTTTGATAATTTTGAGTATGAACCTTTTGGCCTAAAATTCCAAATCTTTATACACACGTGTGGATTAACATAAGGGATGTAAGTATAAAAATGTGCATTGGCATCATGGATACTTTCCTTGTAATCCCTGATTCTTTGCCATTTCCATTCCCAAAGGGTCAGTGAATTCTACCATGCCTTAAATGAAAGCCCCAAAAAAATCACCTTTAAACTACAAGATTTTTACATTGTTACAAAGTCTTGCTGCAGAGATAACATTCTTTACTTATATTTGTATTTATAAATACTCTTTCCAAGCAAATGGCAGTCCTTTGTCTGCCACTGGACCATTTTTTTCTTTCTTCAGCTGCCACCAACTGTAATTTCCTCCGGAGTAAGGTGGGGGTTTCCCATCTGGATTGAAGGTTTATTGCCCCCCCCCACTTCACACTTCCTTGTCCTAGAAATCCTATTGTCAGTGGGTTCAGCCTAGGCTAGATTCTGTCAAACCCAATAATTATCACTGGGGTGTTAAAATCTGCAGAGAGAGGCCCTCCTGTTTGGTAGCATCCCCCTCACGCAGAAACCTATTTTTCTTTTGGAACTTGCAAAATCCAGCCAGTATGGTTTAACAGTTTTACTTTCTTATATTTGGTCCTGAATTAAACAAGACAGTTGAATAAAATAACCCATGTGTGTATTTTCCCCACCAACAAACCCCTTCACATTGCTAGATAATGACAGGCTTTCATTCAACAATTTACTTTTAAAACAGGCCTTTCTCTCCTAGAGTCTGCAAAGCCCATTTTTCATGTGTGGTGAAAAGCTGGCATTTCTTTTTTATAAATTCAGTTTTGCATCTTCCTCTGGATTCCCGAACTCTCTTGCGGCTTTAGTTGTTTCCTTGTATGCAAGAGTTTTGTTTGAATCACAGTTGTATTGAAATTTACATGGTTCAGAGAGCTGAAGTTTCTTTAAACTATTGAGCGTTGATACATTGTAAAGAAAATGAACACGTTTTCCTGTGCGGGAAAAGTGAAGCTCTTTGTTGATTTTTCTCAGAGTTTATTTGACCGGGCCTGCCATTCAGAAATCATGCCTGGTTTTGCTGAAGCACAATGAGAGATACTGGGCATGGCAGAGCCTTATTAATCACAGTGGTTTAAGGAAAAAAAGATGGAAATAGCATCAGAGCAGTATTTTTAAAGGTGAAACGTTTCCTTTATAATGAAGATTTTGGGCTTGCAGCAAAGCAACGCTGCTTTTTCACTTTATTCCATAGGTATATGACAGAACACTCTGGCACACTCCATCAGTGTGTCCCCTTGTTCCATCCTGCCCCATGTATGCTTGCAAGATGGAGCAGGCATCTTTTTGTTTATGCAAAATGCAGTTTTAAGGCCATGGTGCTCACAGGAACCAGCACAACCATTTTGCTGTTTCTGCGCAAATGCAGCTTGGTTTTGACAAAATTTTGTTCAGTGGGTCAATGTAGCCCACACTAGGAAACTGGACCTTTTGGACCTTTCTAAACTCAGTTGCTGAAGGCATTTCGAAATAATCATGTGTTCTGTATGTATTGCCTCCATTACCCTTTCTCCAAATCTATTCTGTAATGATTTGACCTTTGACTCAACATAAATTGATCGCGAATATGATCTCCACAACTTCACTCTCTGCCTGGGGGTCCTGGCATCTCGTCGCCACTATTGAGGCTCAAGACAAAAAAACATGATTACTGATTTTTTGTATTTCCAACAGTATTTATTTCAAGAAATAGGTTACAACGTTACGACGCCCAGAAGTATTCTACTGCTTCCTCTATCTTCATTTGTCTTTCTTGGAATCACTCCTGCAACCAGCCAGAATTCCTTTGTCTCAGAATTCTGTTTCTGGAAAGTTGCCAGGGAACCCGTCACTGCTGGATGGTAAAGGAAACTAAAAACTGCAATATACAATGCATACTTTATGAATCCAGGTACTATGAGAAAAGAACATTCGGATGTGAAGCTATCTCCACTCTCATACCTAAATTGTGGAACTCTGTCCCTAAAGAGATCCAGATAAAAGAAGACCAAGTAACATTTAGAAAACTGTTAAGGATGTGGCTTTTTTGTTCACTTGGACAGAGAACAATTCATAACCCAACGAGCAGTGAGTACACTGCAACATGCTACAATCAGCAGCAACGATCCGATAGCTCCACATGCCCAACACTGGATTAGGACACATCAATTGGATGACAAGAAGAACGTGAGATTCCTGCCCATTGATCAAGTGAAACCCACATTGAGGGTCGACAACAGAGAAAGCAACTTAAGGAAATTGGAAGCTAGATGTATCCACAAACTCAGGTCGACTATTCATGAACTGAACATGGGCAACAAATTGGACGTTTTCCTGCAAAATATATGAATAATGATTACGAAATGTATTAACAACTCAAATTGCTATTGGATAGCCCATAGGTTAGGGCATGACTTTATAGAATTGTAAAGTAATCACTGTCATACCTGCCCATGTAACTTATGAGCACTAAAGAGCCTCAATAGGGGTTTCTATTGGGTATATCCTATTTGGGACAAGGACTTACCCATGGGGTATCACCTCATGTGAACTGAGTAAGTCTAACAAGACTTTACACCACTCACTTGCCAGTCTCGTGATAACATTCCTAGGAGTGCCACAATACTTAAGAGGAGAAAATGAGTTATAGGGGCTCATTATAAGTCTGCTGGTATCCTGGTGGGAAATCTGCCAGGATACTGGCAAACTGAAATAATGATACCAGCACTGAGTCTGGTGGAATGTCTTCCAGATTATGAGTTCCAGTATGCAGCATTAGTCCCCATTCCATGAACGGGGACTTTGCTGATATTACAGGTGCAGTATTACTGGCGCCTGTAATACCGGCGATTTTTGCTGGTAGGGGGCATATGACCTCCAGCTCATATCTGGAGGTAAGTCCTCTACCCCACCAGCAAACTTGTAGTTGGCCAGTGCTGAAACCTGCTGGTATACGTTAATAATGGTACATTAATTCGGCACCGGCCATCTTGCAATGAGGCCCTTAGTATTATTCTTTCTTTAGAGCTTGGTATGGGGATCAGCTGTTCTGGTAACAGAGACACAAAATGTAGTTCCGATTTTATTCTGAATAATCATTTACAATATATTATGATAGACATGGCATTGCAATATTGGCAAGGGCACATTGTAAATTAGTAATAGTACTCCTTTATGAACTTATAGTGAATGTTTCTGTACAGTCACGCTGCTATATCTTTAAATGATGTTACATGTTTAGCACATGATGACATCACTTGTGCGGTTTATATTGCGTTTCAAAATGGTGCTACTTCAAACATGATACGTCACTATTCATCTAAATGGATGATGAAGGAATGTTTCCTTATTTAATTGGTAGCATCCCTTTAATTATGTATCATTATTAGTTCCAGATAGAATAACAAACTTCAGGGTCAGTTGTTAGCATTTTAAAGCGTGACGTAACACACGCAGCACGTGATGACGCCACTACAGGTGCAAATATGGCGCTGCAGTAACCATGTGGCACGCCTCTATTCACCCTAACGGGTGGTCAAGGGATTTACCCCTGCACAGTGAATTTCACTACCTTTATCAAACATTTAGGATTTTATTAGAGATGGTAGAATGTTTATTATACCTTATGATATCTTTCTTGTTTGCAGGGATTGCAGAATAATAGCAGATTTGTCAGCAATATGCTTCTAGACTGGCTTTGAGAATTGAACCTTAAGTAAGTACTAACATTTTTATTTTGAGTTCATAGTTTTTATAACAATGAATACTTGACAATATTTCATGTAACTAAATGAAAGCAGTGTTGCAGTATGGGTAGCAGTAATTCAGTTACTGGTAGCTGTGCTACTACTGCTGGTAGTTATGAAATTAGACGTTGTTCTATACTGTCAGTAGTGTCAATATTGGTAGTAGCAGTACTATTGTACTTGCTGCAGCTGCTACTACTATTACCTCTACAAAAACAACTACTACTAATACTGGCAATTGTGCTGCTACTGGTAGCGGTTGTAGCTCTACTAGTACTGGTAGTAATACTATTGTTACTAAAGCTACTACTGCTGGCAGTATCAGGAGTACTGCTACTGATGGTAGTGCTACTACTGCCAGTAATAATGGTACTACTGTTGGTAGTAGTACTCTAACCACTACTTATAGTAGCACTAGTATTATTGCACAGCATTGATGAGTAGATAAGCAAACTCTTTGTGGTAAATGAAACTACACCATTTTAATTTGCCCCTTTGTTGCTACAATGGATCTGCAGGCTGCACTTCCGCTCTTAAGAACCATAGCAAGAAAGATGGCGACACAAATGTTGAAAATAAGATAAGAGGGACATGAAGATAAAACACAAACCGATAGGAAAAGATATTTTTTTAATTAAAAAAATGTATGGCCTCAAAATGTATCTCTGCCACAACAGGCTCTCCAATTCTGGGGTGTTCCAGCATGGAGGGGAGAGGAGCATCTGAGTGACCAGAAACGATGGTGACAGAGTTGTTTTTTCGATATGAAAGCAAGCACTTGCGTGTGGTAAGCTTGCTGTGCGAGGCAGTAGTCACCCTACCTCATAAAGCAGGCTGCAGGCAACTAGTTGAGTCTCTTAAGAGTCAGTGACACATTGGGCCTCATTACAAGGTTGGTGGTATCCTGCTGGAAAAATAGAGCAGGATAGCACCAAAACGGTAATACCGTTACTGGCACCTGGAATACCGGAATTACTGGCATATTCCAAGTGCCAGCAACGGTGGCATTTCCCCATTTCATGGAGTCCCAGGGTGAATAGTTGGTCACCGGTGCAGATAATACAGGCCTTTTTTGGTGGGGGGATGCCAGAATTGCTGGCAGCTCGGAGCTGCAGGTAAATCTGCCCCCCCACCACCAAACTTGTGGTTTGGCGGTGCGGGAAAAGTGGCAGCAAAGGAATTACCGCCATTTTTTTCTCACACTGCCAAACTTGTAATAAGGACCTAGATAGTCTTGCATGGAGCTAAATCAAGAGATGAACTCTGCCATTAATGCAGTATAAGTGGATATTTAAGGTTGGCAGTCACTGAGGCTAATCTATGCTGACATGGAAAGGGACAGGGAATTAAGCATACATTTCAACACCTCACCTTAATGTAATGAGGCTGGGAAAAGTGAACACCACCACTAACCCTTTGATACATCAAACGCCACAAGGGTCCCAGGATACCATAGTAGGGTGGAGAGACTTCCAAGAAGGCAGACCGACTTGCAAAGGCTTGATCAAACCCAAGACACCAAAGCTCAGACAGGTGCTGGAATAAGGCACATGCAATTACAGCCCTTTATCCAGTCACAACCACAGATGCAGACGCTCACAGAAAGTGCAACCCTGGGGGAGGCATCACCGGGTAACATAAGGCCAAACCTAGGCCAGCGAATATGGGCATTTGGAGCGGGAGCGGGCGGAAGTAGTTTTCCAGGGATAGACGAACAAGTAAAGTGCGTGAGGAGACTGGGGAGAGAAGAAGGAGAATGGAGAAGCATGGAGCTTGGAGAGAGGAGGAGGTTCAATACTAGAGGGGGCGATGAGTCATTACGAGTAGGTTAGTGTACGACAGAGGGAGAAGTTTAGAAGTTATCCTGAGGAGATTGATGTGAGACAGAGGAAGGAGGCTGAAAGTCATATCATGTGGGGTTGGTAGAAGACAGAGGTAGGAGGTTAGAAGTCATTTCGAGGTACTTACAGGCGAAGGAGATTATTGGAAGTCATTTGGAGAAGATTGGTGTAATGCAGAGAAAGGCGGTTGGAAGTCATCTAAAGGAGACTGCTTTAAGACAGACAAAGGAGGTTGATCTAAGACAGAAATCAGAGTTTGCCAGTAATCGGGAGAAGAGCGGTGATACAGAGAGCAAGGAGGTTTGAAGTCATCTTGAAGAGGCTGGATTAAGACTGTGATGGAGACTCGAAGTCATCTGGAGAAAGGTAGAAGACATTTGAATGAGGTTGGTTTAGAACATCACAGAAAAGCCCCAGGGACCAGTCAGGACACCTTTAACTGGACCAGGAAGGTACAAGATGGCATGCTTGGCCAAAGGGGGCCCGGGCTGGTAGACGTAATACCCAAATTTGAAGGGTCAATCGCACAGGGGGAGGAGAAATGAGCTTGTGAAGGCAATGAGGAGAAAAGCCTTAGCAGGGACAATGACCTAGTAAAGAGGGATAGAATCATGGCTTTAAGTGAGATTGGTGACATAGGCCCTCATGGCACCCATAACTGAAAGAATAAAGGGTACAGGAACCCCTTAAACCTGGCACCTAGGATCACCAGGAGGAGAGACAAGCAGGATCACTGGAAAAGGAAGCAGAAATCCCTTAAAACCAGGACTGCGAGTTGAACGGAACAGCTGAAGAGAGCCTAAAGAAGAAGGGGGCAGGGCCCCCTTAATCGTGACACTGAGATTTAAGCAATAGAGGACACGTGTGAAAGACAAAGAAGCTTGTAGGAAACCCGAAAGCCCAACTTGAGACATGGGAGAAACCCTGAGATGAAGGGAATCCCATGAACCCTGAACTTGTGTTGTATAGCCCAATGCTGCCCTATACACCTGAGTCACAGAGTCCCAGACGTACCCATCCCCACCCGACACCACACTCACCTGGATTCACACCGTGTGACGGTGGGGAAGTGGGGAGGCCCAGTAACCTGAACATCTTACATACCCTATATAACTTGCAAGGAAGGCAGCCGCTAAACCCCCTGCCCTAATGCACTATCCAGCCTCCAGGCACCACCACTGCCTTTAAACCTGCAATGTATGGTGGAGCTCAAGACACCCACGCCTTGTCACACTCACTGAAAGTCAAGCTGCCGGCTGACAGGGAATAAGGCTGTGCCCGCAGCCAAGATAACAGGACAATTTGGATTACCGATTCTCTCTATACACCACCCCAACCATACCCAAAGACATCACAGGTGAAACAGGTCACACCACCCCAACAGCTGGTCAAGACCCATAGCGAATGATCCCCCACACCCATGTCACCGACCGTTGACGGTTCTTGAACCTTCTAGCCCTCAAACCATGGTCCCCCTTGTCCAATCCCCTGACTGGGTGGTGGGCTGAGCCACATGTCCAAACAACACCAGAGGGAGACTCATTCCTTGATTCACCAAGGACACTCCTCCTTGCCCTGGTTCTGGCGGCTCTGCTGTTACTCTTCTCTGTTGCAATGGAAATAGAAATAGGATGCCTTTATTTGTGAAGGAGTGGCTTTTCATTTTCCATAGTGGACATGATTTTTGGGGGAATGTGGAAAAAGTGTCTGTGCTCGGAGTGTGGTGCGTTCTGAGTACAACTATATTTCCTCATGCAGAAAAAACCTCGCATGTATATTATCAGGCTAATAGCGTTCGAGCCTGCTGTAGCTGACTCTATTGAGCGGCAAAGTCGCCCGAGTCTTGGTTAAAGGCCGTTGCTCTATTGGGCTCTTTAACTTGGTCTTTGTGCCTTTGGCACGCAATGTAACCTATAGCTTTCAGGCCATAATAACAGCTGTTTCGATGCCAATAACGATGCATGCAACCGGAAAATATATTGCCAAATCAAAAGCAATCCAAATGACACAAGGTAGCACATTTAAACCAAAACAGCCCAGCATAAACTGCTAACTATCTGAACACTGACCAGGGGAGACAAGAACAACCATGAGCCCCCCCCCCCCCCCCCCCGCCCCTTCAAATCAGCCCTGCTGGTAGCTTAGTATTTGGAAACTATCTCAATCCAAACCTAGAACAACCTCAGAGCTTTTTTGTATATTTTGGTGCAAATGGTGTAAATATGTAGCATTGTCATCAGTGGGTTAAGGTTTTGTTTCCATTCCTAAAGTGTTGTGTCATATTTGGGCGTGACAGAGGGGAGGACCACAGCACATGTTTATATCAAGTCTAAAAAAGGTGATTATTTGAAATCCAAGTCCGAACTGTGACCCTTAACATATACTATTGCAAGTTTGGGGAAGATCAGCCTTTCCTATGGGTACTGGGTCTTTTACTCGAAACTAACTGATCCCCCCTCCAACTGCTCTTCAGTAAATGGGTGCCAGATTGGACCTGTCCATCTGATCAACCATTTCGTGATGAGCAGGCACCTACATCTACAAGGTGGGGAGGGGATGGGGTGGGAGGGTGTGGGGGAATGCATGGTTGGGAGAATGCATGTAAGTTGGGGAGGTGGCATAGATGTGAGGGGCCGATATTCGGTGGAGTGGTATGCTTGTAAGGTTGGAAGGGGGTGGGTGTGAGAGTTTGGTGGAATGTATGGTGGTGGTATGCTTTTAATGTGGGGTGGGGGCAGGGTCAAGTAACAGGGAAATGGGACAAAGATGGTAGGGGGGCGTGCAGCACAGGAGTAGTGGGTGGCAGAGTCAAGTTCAAGCAATGGAGGGGTAGAAAAGGGGTTTCGGGGTGTTCCCCTCGGAAAGAAGAGAAGAGGGAGAGGATTGGGGGACAGGTAAAGAGGCAAAAGGGGAGGTGGAGGGATTAGCTATTGGGCGGGGGCGAGCATTTGCATATGTCGACCACCTGGGACTGAGCAATATGCAACTGCTCATAGGGAGCAAGCTCTGGAGGCGCGCTTAGGTGGGGTCGAGTAAAAGACTCATTGAGCAGATGGGCGCCAATAAATAAATGCACAACCTTCCTATGATGTCTCGTCTGACTCGACAAATATTGTGATTTAAGATTGTGCGCCTTTCACCCAACATGGAAAATATAGAGGCTACACACAATACTAGTGTAGCTCTTGCCTGACTACTACAGAGACAACATTTCATGTTGGAGCAAAATTAATCCAGTGGGAACATTAGTAATCTGAAGCCTACAATGAATCTCTACAAGCGGAAAGCTTGGCTCAGAGCCCCGCCTTCCCCATTGACCAATCAATGTGATCCCGGCAAATCACTCGACTTAAATGGGTCTTATTTTCTTTGGTTGCCAAAATTGAGATAAGCAGAAGTGATGTTGTTAGGTATGCACTGCACAACACACCTCACTCATACATGGTTTAATAGAGTACACTGTAGTGGGCCTCTTTATGAGTCTGTCGGTAGCCCGCCCGTGCTACCGGCGGGTTACCTGCCTTACCATTACTGGCGCCCGATATCCCAGTGTTACTTGGATACTACAGATGCCGGCAACAGTGGTAAGTTCACATTCCATGGAGTCCAACAGGACTCCATAGAATGGGAACCACTGAAGCACCGGCACCGTTGTAAATAGTGGCGGTGCTTCAGTGATTTCTTTGCCGGTAGGTAGTGAATTGCCAGCAGGTTGAGCCTGCCGGTAGTTCACTGCCCCTACCGTCAGACTCAGAGTATGCCGGAATGGGAAAAGTGCCAGAGCCGGCAGAGCCAGCCGTTTTACCGGCATTTTGTCTGGACCAGCAAACTCATAATGACCCTCATAGTAAAATAGTAATGATAGTTATGATAAATTATATGTTCTGGAGAGGTTTCACACACCGTAGGCAGAATTGCTACTTAGCTTGCTCATTGCACATGGCAATGACACTTGTGAGCCATCGTTATGTTATAATAGGAAAGTGAATTAAATTCTAATGTAATTGAGTGGTCTTACGGCACTGTGGGGCCTGAAAAGGAGGTGCTCTGGGTTTGATCATTAAGGAAAGAGGGAAAATGAAAGATAGCGTTATTGTTCCAGTGGCGCGTGCAGTTTGGAAGCACCTGTGGTTTGCATGCAGGTGTGGTTGTAGATGGTTTCTGTTAAAAGCATTTGAGGTATCTGTATCCAGAGGGGACCCTGAAGTGCTTATTGTGCGTGGGTACGTTGGTTCGAATTGTGTACTAGAAGTTGATGGGAAAGGTATAGTGGTGGCATTCTTAGTGTTTTGAGAGGGGACTTTCATTGCTGTGTGTGCGCAGCTTAGTCGTTGTGTATATTATGAGGTGGAAAGTAGAGTTTGAGTGTGTTAGTGAGGGGAGCAGACAGGGGAAGTCCCGATGAACATTCAAGAATCTTATCCAGTGTAGCCATGCGGACGGTCTAGTAGTGGGGCACCAGGCAGCAAAGTCATTGTGGGGAGAGCCACAGAGGTCCCGGTAGTGGGCGCAAATACCACTGGTAGCAGACAGCGCATAGGGAAAAATCCCAATGGAAAAGATCAATGGTGGAAGACATCCAGTATCAAGCAACAGTGGGGACCACCAGGAGCTAATAACAGCAGGGAACTACAAAGATGTACTACAATATTTGGTAGGTGGGCTGGGGCATGAGCTTTGATTGTGTAGGGAGTCAGCTATCATGGTTATTGTTTTTGCGCCTCCTTCGGCCTAGGACTTGTAGCAATGGGGGTCACTGCCTGCTACCCAGCTTCTGGGTTTTGTGGTGGGGTGGTAGGCATACTTGTCTTGGCCATGAGGCATGCTTGCCACCTGCCAACAATCTGGCTCCCCTCACCTCTAGGTGTCGCCTGCTCCTTCCACTTTTGCCTGGAATTTGGGGAAAGTGCCCCATGGTATTAAGCCCACCAGCAGCTCCATTTGCCACTCCCAGCAGTACTCACTTTATCAGCCTCAGAAGGATTTAATTATTTACCGGCACATCAAAGATACACTCTGGCGACCTGCAGTAGGTGCATGAACTCACTGACGAACATTACAAATTACATTCTAAGTAAATATTCTGTGGGTTCACAGACTTGAGCATAAGTAGGAAAAGGAACAATCTAAGTTTGTCTCCCGAAGTCACAGATTGGATGTTCAAATGTGGGTGCCTCGCTTGCTGCCTGACAATGTCAAGGCTAGGATGGTGAGTATGGAGCACTTTCAGCTTTTCTCTAGTGTGTAGCTCCAGAGAGATTCCGACCTGACTAGAGTGTATCTTGCTCTGTGGGGACGCCCTCACTGCCAGAAACTGGTATTGCTGTGGCTGCTAAACACTGACCTCATAATGCTCATATGTTGGAGTTACTGTCAGCAGTCTGTGCAAATATAATACAACCTTTGCATTGTGGTGGCGTTTGGAAGCCCTGAGGGTTTAGGCTACTCCCATACCAAATCGAAATTGGGCACCTCTGGGCCACTCAGATACAAAGTCAGGGAGCTAACCAGATTAAAAAATAATCTGCTTCAAATTAATGTTAAAAAAGGCGGCTGGAAGAGTAATGGAAAGCCCTCCGTTGATGGCTGGTTACAGGATTTAGCCATTCTTTCAAGTAGAGAGAAGGTTGTTTATGAGAGATTGAAAAGAGCTGATACATATTTGTCTATATGGAATCACTTTAATGAATTCTATGGCACAACATGGAGGCTCATATTATGGCAACAATCTTTACTACTGACATAAATAGCAGCAAGACATTTTTTTTTGTTCAACATTAACTTTTTCATTTAACAAAAGAAAAACACAAATCTCATCAAACAGTGAAATAACCCAATCCAAGATGGAGGTTAGTCAACAGTCTATTATCCAATCAGGATGAACCCACTCCCATAAATGTCCTTTACTCGAACAGCAACTCCTCTTTCTTTGCTGCTGATGCACAAGATAAGTCCTTTGTTACACGCTCGTCCTTTCTTTATGTGAAGGGTGTTTAGTGTTACATTGTTACTTGGGTTCATTGTGTTTGTGGATACATTTGCTTTAGCATTCGTTCGTTCGAACGTTCATTGTCATTTTATTTCTTGGGGCGGCCGGTTGGCATGAGGCGTTCTACTAAACCGCCTTGGTCACGCCTCGAGTCGGCCCCCTTTTGTGCAGCTGAATGCCCCCCCACCCCCACATTGCTTCATAGCCTCATCTGCTCGACGAGGGCTGTGCTGAGGCGGCGCTGTTCGCGCTCCCCCAGCGGTCATTTTCCGCGCCTGCTCGGCGCATGTGTTGTGTTTTATTCAATCCAGTCAGCTGGCTTCCGAGCGTTCGGAAGTGTTACGCAGTAACGCCCCGTGTGAAGGAGGCTGATTTATGACCGCAGCGTTCGCCTGCTCGGCGTCGCTCGCACTGCTTCTGCCTCAGGCACCCTCGTGTTCCCTGTTCCGCGTTGCTCATGTGAGGTTGTGAGGACATGAACAGTCCCTCTGAGTGTTGCCTATTTATACCCTGATTCTGCCTGCATCGGCTGGTCATTTATTTATATGTGTTTATGCACATTATAACGTTTCCACATAGTTTTGGTGGAATTTTTGTCAGGCCTGCTTGGCTTTCAAATTAGTCATAGTGCACTTGGGGGTGTGAGTGTTTTTTTCCTGTGCTTTGTTTTTTCAAAATGCAGTCTAATAAGGGGAGTGATGGGGTTCCTTTCATAGATGCCAGTACCCAGGTAAGGGTGGCTTCGAAGAAAACAGATAGGCCCAGCGAGGAGAGTGTAATGAGGAGGTTTGGGGAAGCCTCAGTAGTCCCGCCCCCGTCAGTCTCGAGGGCTATAAAGGATTCCATGGATTTGGCTCTGGGGAATTTAAATTTTACCCTCGCCTCAGCCTTTGACAGGCTCATTAATAAGATATCGGATTTTCATCCGGGTCCTCTTCAGGGACCTTCTACGGCCCCCAGAAAGTACACGTCAAAAAACTAAGCATTTACAAGGGCAAATCAGCCCAGTTTTTAGTTCCCCCTCTTCCCAGGATTCCCCGGTTAGATCCCTAAAACATAGGTTTGGTGAGGGGGGTGTCCCAGTCTTCCACCCCTATTAGGGTGACTTCTACCCCTTTATCTTCCCCTGAGTCCTCAGAGGATTCCGATTCACCTCCTAAGAGGAGAAAAAGAAAGGTTTCTGTTACGGGAAAGTCACAATTGTTGAAGAACAATTGTTAGATGACAGTGGGGCCCCGTTTTTTGACCCTGCCCTAATTCAGCACCCTAGGTCGGCGGAGTGGCGTCCCGCTGAAGCAGTGTCCTCTTTCCTTCACCATTGGATTAGGAGGGCTCTCACCAATGAAGATAGGAGTAAGCTTCGTTCAGAATGCCCTCGTCCTGTTATCCCGGACAAGGTGGCTGTGACCCCCAGCATTGATCAATCCTTGGTGGCCTTTCTGTCCCAGAGGGGTAAAGATCCTAAGAAGGGAGGGTGTAGATGGAGCTCTTAAGACCTGTCAGGATAAACTTCTAGACATTTTAGGGACCTTGACCCAAATTTTTGAAATGGCAGAAGAGGCGGCTATACATGAGTCGCAAATTGATGTTGAAGCACTCAGAGGCTGGGTACAGCGCTCCATTTGCCTGCTCGGCAATGCTAACTCCAGTATTTCCAAAGAAAGGCACAAGGCACTTCTAAGGCGCATTGATCCCAAACTTCAAGATATGGCGGAGGGGGAGGCTGGTCCCAAAGCTCAGGGGAACCTTTTTGGTGATAAATTTATAAAGGACCTATCAGCCTACGTCCATACTTTCACGGCCTTAGACAAGGCCCAAACGAATATCAGCAAGGTTTTTGCACCCCAAATTTTTGATAAGGCCGGAAGAGGAAGAGCCCGCTCCTCTGGCCGTTCCTCATTCAGGGGCTCTGCCAGACCTCAGCAATACGCCTCTAGAGGGGCCCATCATTCTTCCTCTGCTCGAGGAGCGCAGACGACCTCCTATCCCCAGAGAGGAAATCAATGGAGAGGTCGGAATGGCAGAGGTTCGAGTAGAGGGAGATCCGCTCCAGGTATTAGCTCGTCTCATAAGGGTTTCTTCCCACAAAGGTTTGGGTGGCAGATTGGTACGATTTCTTCATCATTGGGAAAATCTCACGGCAGACCCTTGGGTGTTACAGACGGTTCGGGGGTTTCAGATAGAGTTTTACTCCCCTCCCTGTCAACTCTTTCCCCCTCCACCTCTGGTGTTCAGTCAAGAGAAGCAGAAGTTGGTGGATGCGGAGATCCAAGATCTGGTTTTCAAAGGTGCGTTGGTCCCGGCCACGTTCAAAGCTTCCCAATTCCTCAGTACAATTTTTCTGGTCCCGAAGCCCAAGGAAGGATTTCGTCCGGTGATAAATCTCAGAGCCCTCAATTCCTTTGTGGTTTATCATCATTTCAAAATGGAGGGCATTCATCTTCTGAGGGATACTCTGCTTCCCGGGGATTGGATGGTCAAGTTAGATCTCAAAGATGCATATCTAGTAGTCCCGGTGTTTCCCCCTCATCAGGAGTTCCTTCAGTTCCATTGGGGGGGTCACCTTTGGCAATTTGCCTCTCTCCCGTTCGGTCTGTCATCAGCCCCGTGGTGTTTCACCAAACTGATGAAACCGGTGATGGCTTTTCTCAGGTCAGAGGGGATCAGGAGTATAATTTATCTGGACGACATTCTTCTCCTGGCTCAGGAACTCTGGGTTCTACAGGGTCAATTGAATCTCACAATCTCCCTGTTGCAGGATCTAGGATTTGTTCTAAATGCAAAAAAAGTCCATATTTTGTCCTACTCAGTGTATTCAATTTCTGGGCTTCGATATCGATTCCAAAGAGTGCATCCTTCTTCTCCCAGACGCCAGGTTTTTGAAGATTCGGAAAGAAATCCGCCTCATCCTTTGGCTGGGAGTGGTTTTCGTTCGACAGCTAGCAAGGGTAGTAGGGATGTTGTCAGCCTCTATTCAGGCTATTTTTCCGGCTCCCGTGCATTGCAGGGCGCTTCATCGTCTCAAGGGAAGGCACTTGCGCAGGAGCCTGTCTTATGCTCAAAAGGTGAGACTGGATCCGGAGGCCAAATTGGAACTGGTCTGGTGGCTCAAGCATATGAATGCCTGGAATGGCAAAGCGATTTTTGGGCCTTCTCCGGATGTGGTTCTCGCGCCAGCAGATCCGGTTGGGGGGCCAGAATAGGTCAGATTTCCACGGGGTGGAATGGTTGGAACAGGAGAGTCTTCTTCATGTAAACTGCCTAGAATTACTAGTGGGTTCCTTCGCAGTCAAGAGTCTGCTCAAGGGTCAGGGAAATTGCTGTGTCCTTCTTCAGATGGGCAATGTTTCGGCGGTTCATTACATCAACCACCTGGGGGGGACCCGCTCAAAGGCTCTAGCGGATTTGGCAAGGGAGTTCTGGCATTATTGCCTGGACAAAAATATTCTGCTTCAAGCAGAGTACCTTCCAGGGATAAGCAATTCTGTGGCAGATTGGAATTCCCGTTACCTTCAGGACAGCAGCGACTGGATGCTGGACAGGAGTGTATTTGCATTGATTCATTCTCTTTGGGGTCCCATTCGCATGGACCTTTTTACCTCCCGGCTCAATTGTCAGCTCCTCGGTTTTACAGTTGGAGACCGGACCCTCGGGCTCTGGCCACCGATGCGTTTCTCCAAGATTGGTCAGACCCGCTTCCCTATGCTTTCCCTCCTTTCGCCATGATAGCCAGGGCTCTGGTACACCTACGCAGGCAGCGAACCTCCTTGGTAATGGTGACCCCTTTCTGGTCTTCTCTGGTTCGGTTCCCCGCTCTCCTAGAGCTGGCAGTGGACTTTCCTCGCCTATTGTCGTCTCATCCCCAGCTCCTGACGCACCTGTTGGGTCACCCTCACAACCTGGTCCTTCAGGGACATCTTTCACTTATGGTTTGGAAGATTTCAGCACTTCCTGGTGCTTCAGAGGTCTTTCGCAGGACTCTATTGGAGTCATCAAGGATTCCTGGGCAGCCTCCACCAAGGCAGGATATTCATCAGCATGGAGCCGCTGGGTTAGCTGGTGTTTGGTTAGACACCTTGATTCTGTTTTTGCCCCTCCTGTAGACATAGTAAATTTTCTGGTAGAATTGTTTAAGGAAGGTAAAGCCTATCGTACAATTAATGGGTTTAGGTCGGCAATTTCGGCTGGCCATGTCCTGGTTAAGGGAGAACCAGTGGGTAAACATTTCCTGGTCAGGAAAGTTCTCAAATCAATTAGGCTTAAGGTTCCCCCTAAACCTAGATATTCAGTTTTGTGGGATGTTAATAAGGTTCTGCATATGTTTGTATCGTGGCCTCCTAATCAGGAATTATCCCTACAACAGCTTTTTTCAAAGTTAACAATGCTTTTGTGCCTGGCCTCTATTAAGAGAGTATCTGATATTAGAGCACTGGATGCGGACAATAAGATCTTCGCGCCACAGGGAGTAACCTTTTTTATTACTAGGAGAACTAAATGTATGATTTTTTCTGTTTCATATCCGGCATTTCCTGAAAATGATAAGTTATGTGTGGTCCATTGTTTGAAATGATTTGAAGATAGAACTGTGGATTTTCGTCCCCCAGGTACCTCTCAGCTGCTTATTTCATATTGTAGGCCTTATAAGGCAGTGTCTTCAGCTACCCTGGCTAGGTGGGTTAGATGGGTGATGCAAGAGTCTGGTATTGACATCTCTTCCTTTGGAGCTCATTCAGTTAGGGGCGTCATGGCCTCTAAGGCCGCTCTCCTTGGGGGAGGGTTGGAGCAAATCCTTAAAGCAGCTGACTGGTCCAGGGAATCTACTTTTAGGATGTTTTATCATAAACGGATTGATCATGTGGTTTTCAATGTGATGCAAGGGCTTTAAACTTGCATAATATAAGCCTCCTTGTCGTGCCATAGAATACCTAATCCCCCGCACTATCGTGAGTGGGGGTTTAGATTCTATTAAAGACAAGGAGGCGAGTATTATCCCACCCACCGTTTTTTAACATCTGTCTCCTTTTTCAGCTTTGGGTTGATTACCTTGGGAGATTTCATCGGCGGAGGATCTTCTGAGTCTACGCCTAGATGATGCCTGGATTATTGATGTTAATGTTGAACAAAAAATGTTTTCTTGCTGCTATTTATGTCAGTAGTAAAGATTGTTGGCATAATACTCGCCTCCTTGTCTTTAATAGAATCTAAACCCCCTTCTCACGATATTGCGGGGGATTAGGTATTGTATATCTGAAAAAATCCCCTTTTGCTGGCCTACTTATTATATTTAATTTGTTCTACTATTTTTTAAAACATGTTTTATTTATTTTCTCTAAATTCGCCCTGTCTGCTCTTTCATTTTCTCTCCTTTTTCTCTGACTAACTTTTCTTTTCGTGCTCTTTATAATTACTGTAATAATTGTGTAAATATACGGCTATGTTTCTAAAAGTTGTTGAGCTGTTATTTAATTATGTTGTTTTTATCTTCCACCTGTTATGAGCATTTCAATGAAGAAATAAAAAAAGGCGTCTGTTCTACATGAGTTTATGCATGCTATCAGTGCCACATAAACTGGGCACACGAGAGATCCCCCTCAGCACCCGCAATACCTGGTGATTTGTATTATGTAAATTGACAGTTTTTTCTGTTAATAAAACTTATCAGAACATTTTCGAGGTATGTTAACGTCTTCAGTAACGGGACAGTGAACCGTCTCACTATCTGTATGCTTCTTCCTTTGATCGCAGGAATCCCCGCCGTCGCATTTTTGCCACTGCGTCACTACATCCCACTCCCAGGCCACATGCCTCATGCGCCTGCAGACTGCAAACACAGAAAGTTCCTTCTCTTCTTATTTATTATCAGTTTGAAGTCGAGAGACAAGCAAGGGAGGCGAGCTACCGGGGAGTCCTGAAGCTTTTATTGCCATGCAAGAAACCATCCCTTGTTCCAGGAAGGTAGTTAAACCTCTGTATGGTATAAATGCGCCTCGACGTGGCGGCCATTCCATGCTCGCGAGGGGAAGAGAAGCTGCCCGCCCGATCTGGAAGAAACTCGCGCCAAGTGACCTCGAGTGAAAATGAACCGGTCACAATTCCTATTGCTGGTTTGCTATTGGGTGGTTTTCTTGGCTTACTTTGGTAGGTATTTACCAGAAATTATATATATTTAAAAAAAGCAAGAGTCTTCGTGAATAGCTGGGATTTCTTAGTCACTGTGCACTGTTCTGTTGCCCGTTTTGCTGATCAATGAACACTAAGCAGAAACCGCTCAGAGTCAAGAACTAGCCATTGCACCCCCTCTAGTAGGCTGTCTACGACCCACGTATTAGGACTGTATTATGTGCTATGCAGACACTATTCTAAATTGGGAGATCCCGAGGCAGCTGCAGCCTCTTCAACTGTTTGCTGACCTCAACAAATCCCATGAAACAATGGCAAACATGAATGGGATCCTGTGGTTCGCCACTGTTGGGAAAGTAATGCCTTTGGATTGTTTATTTTGTTATTCCTTGTTTCATCCTGTTGCCCCCCAAGAAGCTGAATATCGCAGGTCTCTTTTACTTCCTTTTCCTTTCATTAGTATTGTTACTGACCCAAGACACAATTTATCAGTTTGTGGTCCTTCTAAATATTCATTCCTCTTCAGAAATCACAGTTGCTCAATAACAAATGGTTCCTGCAGGATCCAGTTGCTGACATGTGAGTTTTTTGTACTTGCTTACCTCGGGATCTTGGAGCTGTGGATGGTGTCTGGTGGCTTCAGTTGGTCTTTTTATTTAACCACTAGTATCCCTCTTCTTTTCATCAGCTGGACCTCTGTAGTCGCCTGCCCATAATCTTTTATGTTGCAACGGATCCAGTAGAGCACCCATATAATAGGTCAACTGGAATTTCCATCCATGATTGTATCGGTATTAAAATACAGGGTGTTATTATTGTTTACTAGTGAATGGCCCTCGTTACAAGTTTGCCGGTAACCCACCTTTACTACCGGCGGGTTACCGGCAAACTCGCCTTTCCATGACCGGCGCCCGATATCCCAGTGTTCCCGGGATATTATGTGTGCCGGTAACAGCAGTAAATGCCCATTCCACGGAGTCCCACAGGACTCCTTTGGATGGGAACTACTGAATCACTGGCACTGTTCTTAACAGTACTGGTGATTTCTCTGCCGGTAGGGGCCAGAACTCAGGGCAGGTCAGGCCTGCTGATAGTTCAATGCCCCCGCCCTACCGGCAGACCCGGAGTGAGCAGGTCCCGTAATGATGGTCAATGTCTGCTCCCGAGAGTGCCCTGTTTTCTTATTGCGTGATAAAGGTTAAAGTGGGAACATTATAGAAGATAGCCCACCAGTTTGTAGTTGTGTTGTTATACAATGTGGATTTCAACGAATAAACAGTCTTTTGGAAAGAGACTCTCTGCAGAATTCCTAAGTGGTGTTGCCCTTCCATATCGTATTCATCTACACTAGTCTCCACAGACACACCTCGTGGGTTTTGTGGTTTGTGGGAAAACTTCACAATTCCCCCTTCAGAATAGAACATCTCCTTTAAGAGCCTAACATCTTCAGGGAGGATCGGGCTGAAAAAGTGAGAGAAAGGTTAGAGGAAAGGGAAGGAATGGGTTGTGAGGGGAGGGGGAAGGGTTAGCAAGAGTCCTCTGTATCTCATCTGCGAATGCTATTCAAGTAGGACAGCACTATAAAGCTCAGAAGTAAGTTATCTCAGTAGGTTAAGGCACGTACTGCGGCGGTCTATGCGCAACCTGCAGGTCCCAGGTTTGAATCTGGGTAAAAACTCAGTATTTCATCCTTCTGACGTTGATCAGGTTAGTAGGGGAATTTTAAGATTGCATGCCAGACCAGCAAATTCAGTCACCTGTCAGCAATGTCTGTGTCTGCTTTTCATCAATAAGAGGTCGACACATTGAGTAACATAGTACATCATAGGGAATATATAACAGACATGTACCTCTGAAGGAAGCATCATTCTTGCATTCAGGCTGCATGATGTTTCATCCTGATGAGTTCCCATCCATGAGAGGCCTACTAAAGTCATTTATTTAATAATAGTGAGAGTCTATGGTTGCAGTTCAATGACCTCAGAAAGGACAGAAGGGATGAGACAGAGTCAGTCACATATCAAGCATTAATGATGTCGGCTCTGACGCCCCCTAGGAAACACCATTTAGTCAGGTAGGATTGCAATTTTTTGAGTTTTGTATCTGGAAAAAACAGATAACATATATCTACATTAGGAGGCCTGTTCTCAAAACCTTTGCTGGCTAAAGTAATGAGATGCGTGGGTTTATCTCATTGCTTGTTCCCTAAAAAAGGAGCCATACTACCAAGGTCCCTTTGAATGTGTGCAACACAGGTGTGCCCATTTAAATTCCCATTTGCAACTCCTCTGCACATTTGCACAATGGATCGGCGTGCAAATTAAAATGTGCCGAAACCAGCACATTCCCATTTGCGCCTATAGAAAAGGTGGAGGGAAAGTTAAATAAATGCCAGGTTAATTTCTGACCTGTTCATGCATTGTTTCTTTAATGCTGCTGTCCCACCTACGTTTCTGTCCATCAAACAGAAATAGAAATGTTTTTCTTTTCATGCCATTTCACCACGATGGGCCCTTCAAGGGCCCATTATGATGAAATGTACTCCCAGCATTCAAGTAGGTGCAGGGAGGGCTCCTGAGACTAATCTATGCATGGGGACTGGTCAGTGCATCATCCCTGCTACAGCAGAGCCCCCTGGAAATGAACAGTCCACCTTTGTGAATAAGATGAGCTGCACATTCTGTGAAGTAATTCGACCCTCTGCATATTTTTGATTGTAGTACTTTTTGTGTATTTGGCACTAAGTGTTTTAAAGGCAAATAACGAGTTCATTCTGGGGGGTTTGCATTAAAGAAATAGCCAGGTGAATTCATCATTTAGACACTTTGCTTTCTTCAAGAATCCCTGGCAGGTAATCTTCTGAACTTCTGACCTATTCCGTTAACTTTATACTTGGTTTTCTTTGAACTTGTGCTGACAGGAAAATGTCAGACCTCTTCAACGCAGTGCTTACTGCAACATTTCATCAGCATTCATTGTCTGGAGTTTCACCCAAATCTCTTAAAGGTTTGGCTGACCTCACAACACCTGAATACAGAGACAATTCAGGTGATTAAAGGTCCGGATGAATTTATTCACCCATGCTCAGTTCACACTCCAAAGGCAGCACTGTTGAATACATATGTGATAGAACTCTTCTTAAATGGCATCCAGGTGAAGCCTCCTGGGACTTTGGATTAAGGAATGATCTGCTTTTATGAAGACCCAATGCTTGGATGTGACTGCAAAATGCCACTGAAAGTCCTTTGTTGTGTTATAGGCCCCCAGCCAGGGTACAATATCACAAGGACACCCTTCAACATTTTGTATCTGCATTCCCTCTTACATTAATTTATATTTATTTGCATTTTTTAAAGCGCTCACACAGCCCCGGGGCATGGAGGCGCTGTTATAGATTTTTGTTGTTGTTGTCTTAGTTGCATGTTTATAACACGCTTAAATACCCAGAGGTTTGTAAGGGCGGAACCGATTATCGAACCTGTGTTGTTTCTTTTCCTCTTGCTTCCAAGGCGAGCACGTTGCCACTGAGCTATCCCCCAGGACACTGAGCTAAGTCTTTACAGCGCTATACTCAAGCAAATTGCCCAGGTCACTGAATTTCTAATTTTTCGGGTTCCCAAACTGCACCAGGAAAATAGGGACCTGCAGGGCATTTGGCTTTATTAAGGGCACAGTTCTAACTTCCTTGATTTTAAACCAGTTTTCAGGGAAAACATGTGGGATTTTACTGGAAGAAGTGATACCACCCCTTTAGCCCCAGGCAGTGTTGCAATGCAGTATCACTTTGGTCAGCAGTGTCTTGTTGCAGGGCTCCAAGACTGTCAACAGTTTCACAAGGCGGAAAAGAGCTTCCTTGAGTCAACCTCTCTCACAGTGCTGGTTTGGGTTCCAGTGGGGGACGCCTTAAAGGCTACACGGGGATAACTCCTCAAACTCCGTTCTGATTAACTTCAGCAGTCAAAACTCACCTCTACTGCATCTCGCATTGCCTCGCCAAGCGTTCTGACTCATCCTACGCGCTCCAACCAAATTACACATCAACTCACATCAGGAGCATCTGCCAGCCGTATAACCAGCCAGTACATCAAGCACGAAACACCTGCAGACCGGTCGGTCAATGCGCCACCTCTTGCCAGGTTCAATCCTTTTGCTTATGCTGCACATGGGGCCTCATGTATTCCCTGCCTGTCACTCTTAACAAACTCCTCTGGCCCAGCAGGCAGTGTTTTTTTTTTAAAAAAAACTTTATTTATTGTTGCACACGGGTATGACACATCAACATTTATGTAGCATTTACAGAACTTGTACATTTCTTTTAGACGTTAGCGCATACGATTGCGTATTTTCGACTTCAGCTTTGTCAGCGAGGTATTGTTTATATCTGGCCCATATGTTTCTGGGTCTAGTGGCTGCTTGCATTGAGTCTATATCCATTTCTTCTTTGTCGTTTGTCCAGATCATGTCCCTGTCCCAATCTCCCTTTGTTGGAGGCAGCAGGCGGTGTTTAATGCATCCCCTCCCTCAACTAGACGCCAATCTACATGCAACCCACTTGTCCTTTGACCGGTGGTGGATTGCAAACTTTTAAAGTGGCGAGGCATAAATATTTTTTCGGAGTTGGTGCACAAGCAGGGTGACATCGAATCTACCTTTTCCAAGGGGAACCTTTGGTGATTCTGTCCCCAAAGCATTTGTTGAACTAAAGGGTCAATCAAAATTGTATGTTTTACTTTTTGGAAAAGAAATTGGTTGTAAAGAAATAGGATTGCCTGGCTATTTTGTAGAGGGACACTTCATTTTCAGGTACCTAACAACACACATGAAAAGTTTGCAGCGGCAAATCATGCACTGTACTTGAGAGCAGCATTTATACATAGCCCGGTTTCTATCGCCCAAATCAGGCATCTCAGCGGCATATTTTGCCACAATCTTGACCCCAATATATCTCAAATACACGCTCTGCCCAGCCTTCCAAGATACTGTTTATCATTTCACCAGTAGGGGGCTCCTTTTACCATTCCCACAAACAGAGACAGACACGTTGTAAGGAAGAGAGCGTGATGTTAGTGTCCTTTCAAGCATCTACTGTTCTCTGTATGTTGGTGGATCCGAGGTTTCTAGTATACCTTCATTTGATTGTGAACCAGGGTTCGATCTTGGTGAACTCCGCAATAAACTGGGTGAACCCCTCAATTAACTGGGCACTAGGTTTCAATCCGGGCTAGCAATATTAGTTTGTTACGGTATATAGCAGACACTACAATCATACAATATTTTTATATTATCTAACTTTCTTTGGTGTGCTAAACTGCTGCAATCTAATACGATATACACACTGGACTACAGTGGATTTATTATTTATTATTTTCTTTATTTGTTTATTTCTATCGCGCCATAGGCTGCACGCAGCCTGTATTTAATTTATTCCTGTTTTTTTGGGTCACTGTGACAGTCCTAGACCTGCACAAATGAAGCCATGTCAAACTGTATTTGACCATGTGAATTTTTATGTTAATGTAATTTTTTCTTTGGTGCGCGCAACTCCGGCAGCCTAATAGTGTATAAGCATGGGCCACGCGTGAATGCATTCAGTATACGGTACATTTAACACCTGAGCCATGGTAGCATGTGAATTAGAAGTTTTTCCAAGCTCATAGGTGTCGAGGTGGACCTTGTTCGAGTTACTCGTATAGGTATGTGCAAAGGATGATGTCTTGGAAACACAGTCAGCTGAAGCCAGAGGATCGTAGTTCAAGACCCTCTGTACGCGTTGACAATATTATACATTTTTCAGGCCATGCATACAGAAAGAGACAAAAGTAATACAAAAAAAGTAGTCAGAGAGATGGTGCTTCAGTCCTGTGGATGGGTATGAAAACCAGATCCGCTGAGTTGGTGAGGAGTTTGGTAGTCAAGGTGCACTGGATGATGCCTACAGTAAGTTGCAGTAGCGCAGGTTCTAATTAGTGTGCTTAGAGACATAGTATAAGTACCTATAGCATCTGGTCTAAAGACTGTGATAAGAGAAGCAATGTATATTTCCAGTGCCACTGTAAAAAAACTGAATTTAGCGCACATCTCCCCGGAATTAGTATATGAGAAGATAGGTTATTTATAACGCGCTTAATACCCAGAGGTTTCTGAGTGCGGATCCAGGGATCGAACTTGTGGTGCTCCATGTTATAGATGAAGGGTCGTTTATAGCATCTATCGGACTCTGCTCTTCATGGCGGATGATTTCATGGAAGTCAGGTGGCACCCTCAACCAAAATCAAGGGTGTGTTGAGAGGCATGCCCTGCTGTGCTGTGGAAACTACCCCCCACAATGTTTCTCCAAGCAGGGCAACTGTAAAGCCTGACTCGCATTTCAATCTTCCATTTCCAAGCCAGAGCTCACTGAGCATGGTGGAAGGCGCAGTTCGTTACTTGAACATCATGATGAGAAAACAGCAGAGATTTGAGCTGGGTCACAGTTCACTTGCCAACTTCCTCTTTAATCAGGAATTCAATGATCTGCCACAGGCACCTAAAAGTGCACCATAAAAGTAATGTAAGAACATTTTAGTTTTCAGAAACACTCAAGAAATTGGCCTTCGCATACAGACGTGGCACCACAATACATATCAGCATTTTAGATCTACAAGGTGGGACATTTTGAGAAGGAAACTGGAATAACTGACTGACTCACACTGGGATGCATGAGGTCTTAGAGGAAGAAAGGATGGAGAAAATAAAAATCTACACAAATATCAACAATATGTGTCTAAAACAATCAGCACTCTCCTCTTCCAAATAGGGTTGATTGGCTTGTAAGGGCAGCCCCCAACCCCCACAGTATACAATGCAGCACCCAATGACACTCCAACCTCTGATATGTGTCTAAAACAATCAGCACTCTCCTCTTCCAAATAGGGTTGATTGGCTTGTAAGGGCAGCCCCAGCCCCCACAGTATACAATGCAGCACCCAATGACACTCCAACCTCTGATATTGCACATCACAGCGCCCCACGGCGCATTCTCATCATCATGCTTAATTCTGGTTTGTGGATGTGTTTCCCAGCTCGTGGGTAGGAGGTAGCAGACAGGGTGAGGGAAACCCAAAGAGTTACAAGTCATTGCTTCACTTATGTAATTAAATACAAAATGCCAAACAGCTCCCTACACTTGGAACATATTGGTGATCTGAGGATTTTAGCCATTATGCAATACAAAATAAAGTGAAGAGTACAGAATGTACATGAGGTAAAGCAGTGAACTGTAAGGTCATCTTGAGAATGGGGTCCTTTAAATTAGGGTGGAAGGGTACAGAATGGAGT
The DNA here is from genome assembly GCF_040938575.1 of Ambystoma mexicanum. Classification (NCBI taxonomy): domain Eukaryota; kingdom Metazoa; phylum Chordata; class Amphibia; order Caudata; family Ambystomatidae; genus Ambystoma; species Ambystoma mexicanum. The sequence continues at coordinate 776,011,014 of NC_090939.1, read as the reverse complement.
TTAATTATTTCACAGACCATTGCATTGAGCACAGAAATCAAAGCTTGCCGTATTACTCAGAGACTGTTGAACTTTGCATCCCGGGTAGTTAGAGATCACCTAGTTGAGAAGGTGTGAACACCTTGCAAGTGGCCAGAGGTGCTATCAGGTATTCTGCAGGAGGTTAATATTTCCATATCTGTAGGGCACCCTCACCTGTCTGCAATCTAACACAAAATTCAAACAAATCAAATTAAAAAAAGCGATCCAAAGAGTAGTGCACATTTCAATAAAGCAGCATACTTGAAAAAAATATATGTAGTAATTATAAAGTGAGGGAACAAATAATGGTATTAGCTGTCATGGGGTTTGATACCTGGATGAGCTATCTAAGCCTGTCTACCATCTTTACACAGGCTGCAGCAAATCCCCTCATCCACCACGTCGTAGGGCCCTACAATTTGGTCCTGTATTGTGTTTGTACTACAAATTCAAAAAGTATTTTGAGGAGGTGATATTGAAACCCAGCTGCCATGACTCCTTTGGAGGTGAGCATTCAAACAACTTTACAACCATCCACCTGTTTAACTATGAAGCCCGTAAAAGCCTACATAAACTTTAGCAGAGCCCGGCACATCATCATCCATCACGGCATGCTTGGCTTGGCCAAAACCATGCACATGGGCATTATGGTTTCCATCTAGCATCCTACCACTGTAGGAGTGCAGAGAGATGCCCTTAGCTTCTCTTTAGGCCTATCAGCAATGGGAAAAACAAAACACATTCAGCAGCAATCACTTGCCGAGACAAATGGTTTTGGATTTGGAGAACGGGTCCATTGCATGATGGTGGACATTTTAAGTGTTAATGACAAATACTTTATGCGCTGTTAGGGTTGAGGTACCAACAGAACCTAAATGTATGATCATCTTTTGTTTTTACTGGAGGAACAAATTAACGAACAGGAATTTAGCTTTGACTGGATTAACTGGATATGTGATAGGTTATCACAGTTCAGACAGATTTTCTGTAGGTTCATGGACCTCAGACCTTCCCTCTCTCCCCTAGCACAAGTCCACCTTCCTCACCATCCTTGTGATTTATAGTGTACACATTAGTGCCACCGTGTGGCCAAACCAAAGCTACGGAGAGGGGAGAGAAGGCAGAGGTGCTGTGAAGCACAGTGTTTGCTTGGTATGGCACCTAGCACTGCTATTGGTATAGATTTAGTGCATCACAGATTGCTATTTTTGAGTCCTGCTGCTCATCTTTATTTCTCCTGCCGGCATGCCTTAGTGCTGTGATTTATGGAAACTGAGTCTCAATCCCTCATTCCGGTCCCTCATTCTCTCCCATTTTCGCTTCCTAGTCCCTTCTTCTAGCCACAGTCCCTCATTCTAGCCCAGTACCTCATCCTAGTCACTCATGGCAATCCCATTCCCTCATCCTGGTTCCAGTTCCACATCCCAGTCTCTTTTCTTTGCCTGCCATCCTAATACCAGACCCTTCCTAGTCCCTCATCCTATTCCCAGTCCTTTGGAGTCCCAGGCCCTTGTCCTAGTCATAGTCCCAGTCCTTTTTTCCCATCCAAATCCCTCATCCTAGTCCATTTCTCTCATTCTAATCTTTTATTTTACTCCCTTCCTCATTATAATCCTTCGTCTCAGTCCGTCATTCCTGTCCCAATCCTTTGCCCCAGTCTCTCATCAAAGTCTGTCATCCCTGCCACTCGTCCTAGTCCCAGACCATCATCTTAATCCCAGTGTCAGTTTCTCATCCTAGCCCCAGTCCCTGTCATAGTCACCAGTCCTAGTCTCAGGTCCTCATCCCAGTTTTAGACCAAGTTACTCGTTATCGTTCATCATCCACATCCTGGTTTCTCCTACCTCATCCCAGTCCTTTGAATAGCCCCAGTCCCTTGTCCCAGACCCAGTACCGCATCCCAGTCCCCATCCCAAGTCCCTCATCCCAATCCTAGTCCCTAGACACAGTTTATTGTCCCAGTCCCTTGTCTAAGCCCCTTAACCTGGCCTCTTGGTTCTAGTCTCTCATCAAAGTCCTAGCGTCTTGTGTAGGTCCTAAGCCCCTGTCCTCGTCTCTCGAACTAGTGTAGTCCCAGCCTCTGTACTAGTCCTACTGAGGCTCACAGTGACGGTGTCTCAGTCCTCTAGGCATAGTCTCTCAGCTAGTCACTGTCTTGCTTGACACTCCTCTCTATCACATCATCTATCTTTTCTCCCCCCAAATGTCCGTCTATGCATGAAACTTGCAGGCAAGCACTGAGTAAAGCAGCTGCTTCGCAGTTGTCCCAAAGGTACATGCTAAGGCATTAAACCTTCTCAAATGTTTCTCAGCCAGTAATGGTCATGGGATCTTCACGCAATTTGATCTTACTTAGTTGTATTGAGCACGTTTACATGGGTATGGCTGATAAACTAATGGGGCCTCATTACGACTCAGGCGGTAAGGGTTTTACGGCGGCGTAAACAGCGCCGACCCTTACCGCCTGAGTACGAGGTCCCTTAGCGCCATGGAGGTTTTAACACCTGCTTTTAGCAGGTGTTAAAATCCATGGCGCTAAGGGACCATGGAGTTAATTACGCCACCGTAATTTACGGTGGCGTAATTAACGCCTTCCCCACTCCCATTATGCCCTATGGGGCAAAATGGGAATGGGGAAGGGTAAATGGGAAAATGGGGATTTACCGCCCCGCCAAGGTCGGAATGGGGCGGTAAATCCGCCAACCACCATGGCGTAAACATAGTTTACGCCATGGTGGTAAAGTCACGGCCCAGGCGGTAACTTACCGCCTGGGTCGTAATGAGGCCCATGGTGTCTGGAAAACTAGAGCTGGGTGAGTAAAATATTCTCATCTAGCCACAAATGATCACGATCAAGCAGTAAATCTTACACATGGTGACATATGATGTATGTCTTTCCAGGATGGATGCCAGGATCACAGACTAGACACACACCAGGGTTCTCTTTTTAAGTAGTTTATTAGGGATACATTACACAGTGGGGCCAAAATAATAAAAGGGGTTGGATAAACTTGTCCTTCAACAGATTCCTTACACCAAAGGATAGCGCTCAACATAAAGTTCCAGGTGGTATTCTAGACACAAGGGGATCATTTCCGTAGTTCTGCATTTTCCAGAGTGTTCCAACTTCTGTCAGATTCTCTGTATTTGGACTAGGTGCGGGCTTGTGGGCAATCCAAATCCCCCTTCTGCTGTTGAAGGGTTGATGGGCGACATATTCAAATGAAAGGTGATGTTCTAGGTGGCTCTGACTCAGTCCATCCAACAGTCCTTCATTGGATGGAGTGGCCATTATAGGTTTCATCTGGGGAGGTCTTTGGTTCAACAGAGTGCAGTTAAGATATCTATCATTCCCAAAGCATGTTTTTCATCCCCACCTACCTGTGCACTAGCAACTAATCTGGACCTGCCCACCTCGTCATCATGCCATAAACTCATACCTCCACCCATCGTGGGATCAACTCCTTCTGATCAGGTTCTCACCCTTAACTAAACCTTGTCCACCCAAAGTTTTTGTTCTTTAATTCTAGCTCTTTACCCCAGACCCCTCTTCCTCCGTAACAGCACCTCCTACCTTCTGATGTTTCCTTACTTCCTCCTTAGCTTCACCACCTTCCTCCTGCTTCTCAGCACCCTCCAACCTTCCTACCGGGCCTTATATTTCCAACCTTCTCCAAAAACAGACAGCTCCTCTTAAACTGACCCATATCAACTGACAACCTTCTACCTTTTTTCTTGACTTTTGTAACCCCCTCCAACAACTCTCCAACATCTCTTTAACCACCTCCTCCAACAACTCTCTACCAGCCTCCTCCATAAACCCCCCCAGAAATATAGCACCTTGCTCACTCAGGGATATAGTGCCGAGATCAATCAAGGATATAGTGTCCAGCTCACTCATGAATATAGTGCCCAGCTTACTGACCTCCTTCTCCCTCTCTAAAATCTCACTAACTTCCCTCCACACTCTGCTCCTCCAGTCTCACAGTCTTCTCTCCAGCTTTCTATGAACACCATATGGTCAGCTCTCCTTTAAATGGGTTGTGCTATGGGTATTTTTTATATTGTCTTAACCTCTTCCCTGGAGAGAATCTATCTCCAAGTGAAGGACTGCAACTTTTTATTCAGGGGAGTGCACCACTGGGCTTGGCTAAGCCCACCTCCTTTCTGCAAGTCCTCTGGGGGTGGGCTTAATGAAATAGAGGCTATAAGAGGAGGGGCAGCCATTTTGGATTTCATTAGTTCGACCTGCCTCTCTCTGAGTGCCTGCTCGCTGCAGCTCCCACTTCCTAGCTGCAGCTGGAAGATTATTTGCCCTGATTCTGCCCAATTTCGTTGTTTTCAAATTACCAACAGGCCGCATTTGTCGAATGGTGCAAAATCATACGTGCCTCCGCAGGAACCCAGAAACAGCAGCAGTGGCGGGCATAGGGAGTAAGGAATGGGCACGGTGTGGGTGAGGTCGGTTGTGGGGGTTAAGCTTGTCAGAGGGCAGGGGGCAAGGTAGTGGGAGAAAGGGGGCAAGGCCAAAGTAATCAGGCCCAGTGGAGGCCCAGGGGTTGCCTTGGTGTTCACTGCATGAGAAAATGGAGTTGAATGGAGGAGGGAGGCAGCAAGCCTTTGTGAGTTTCAGGGGTATCCCCCACTTCAGAGAAGGGGCATAGGCAAGAGTGGGCCTGGCAAAGTGTTCCCCTCAGCAATGATTGGCCTTTGCTAATGCGTTTGTTTATTTTTAATAAACCAACCATTTTACTTCATTGCTATCACTGGCTTTAGCCAACTCCAGACATGCAGGAGTAAACTCGCAAATGTATGAATTGTGTTACATTTAAAGCAGTATAAATGAATGACAACAGTGATAGATAGGAGGGGTGAAACGAAGGACTGTAATGAGGAAGGCTGGGCTCATAGCAATCAGGATTATCAGTAATTAATTAGACTATAATCTCCTTGTCCATTTTCCTTGTCACATTTCTTACACTTGTGAGGCTCTACCAAGCAGTATCCTCCAGTTCCAAAGTGATTGTATCATATCACATTATAATGCACACCCAGGCCCTCACTACGAGTTTGGCAGTAGAGCACCTGGAAACATCAACTGCAGCAATTACCATTACCACTTGTGTTGATGAGAGGCACACCATCTGAGGCAGTGTTTATCTCTATGTATGCAGTAAGGGGAATTACCAAATGTGACAAAAATGATGCTGCGTGTATTGATATTAAGATGCATCATTCCATTGGATAATAACATTACCAGCTGCATACATACCGCACATGCACTGGAGAACAGGGCATGCAGCAGCCATTACTGCCCTGCACCCATTCTGCAAACCTGATTCTGAATATCAGCCGGGACAAATAAACACTGGACAAAGATCTGGGGACCGTTCAGGTGGAAAGGTCAAGAATGGGTGGCCGAGAAAGCCAACATTCTCGGAGCAAGAGCTCTCCATTCTTGCAAAGGAGATAGCAAAGGAGGGCTCGTGGACCACCTGATGGGCAAACCTTCCCCAAGTCAGCATGCACAGCTATGGGATCGGGTGCAGGAGAACGTAATGGTTGTGTCCAACAATTCTTGAAGCATGATGAATTGCAGGAAATGCTGGGATGACTTCAAGCGTCGGGTTTTGATTATCCTTTCTAAGCACAGACAGGAATGCATGGTAACAGGAGGGAGCACTGTTCCGAACCCATACATGCACCCAAGGACGCAAGTGTATTTGTATTTATTTATTTGTAAAGCGCAGCCAGGCCCAAGGCCATCCGGGCGCATCAATTTAAAACGGATTGCAGATTATTACAGTTACATACAGTAGATAAGGAAGATACATACGTGTTACAGAGCCATACATGTTGCAGTTGCACACAGTAGAGGAGGATACAGTTAAATAATAAGGTACAGTATTTACAATAAGTACAGTAGGGCGGATGAGAAGCCTAAAATCAAGATAGTTAAACTGTCATAGTATCCATGTCCTGAAGCCAACGCTTAGTTTTGCGCTTGAATAAGTGGAAGGAAGGTTCTGATCTGAGGGAGGCAGGGAGTGTATTCCATAGCTTTGATGCCCATACAGGGAAACTAGCACCTCCAGAGTTATGGAGTTTGAATCTCGGTATGGACATTGTGTTAGCTTGAGCCGCTCTAAGTGGTCTTGAGGACGTATGTGAAGTGAGTTGGTTAGTAAGGTAGCTGGAGCGAGATTGGCCCTAGCTTTATGTGTTAGGGCATCACTGTAATCGGCATCACTGGAGTGACAGGTGCTGGCGATGCAGAGGTCGGAGCTGGACCACTGATTGTTGGTGGTGAGTATTTAAACAACAATAACACACGACCACCAATGTATCAGCTGGAAAGCAGCAGCCAGGTATATGTCTTGGGGATACCCACATGTACCAATATTGAAAGTGCCACCTTTGTTTAAGGAACTTAGCAAATTATCACAGAGATAGACCAATGACAGGGGAAAACATCATGCACATGCGAGGCAAGCTATCCTTATGTCCTGAAAAAGCATGCATCTCATGTCATTACATAGACAACAGAAACAGGCACATTCAGTGCTGCATACACCAAAAAGCCACATAATGCATCACCTATATGTGACACACATGCCCTCTGACCACTCACTCATCCACTTTACTTTCTATGCTGCCCTCCTGCAGCCTAGCTTTCCTCCATCAACAACATAAAACTCAAACCCCAATCCCCATGACTCCCTACTTACTCCAAGTGGAGTCCTCTGTCCAATCCTTTTCTCTTCCTCTTGGCAGTCCCATCGAACTCGCCTTTGAGCAATTCAATACCACTCTTGTTTCCTCTGATGAAAAGCACTACCCGGCTCATTCTTTCACCCTCTTTTATCTCTGCCCTCAACCTTGGATTTCTCTAGCCATCTGAAAGCCGAAGACAAACATATGTCTTGGGAGGATAGCTCACGGGCAATGTGCTCGCCTTGGAAACAAGACAACACGGAGCAACACAGATTTGATCCCTGGGTCCGCGCTTAGAAACCTCTGGGTATTAAGCGTGTTATATATCATAACATTTCATAAGTCTTCACCTTCAGTGCTGGCATTATGATTGCTCCATGATCCTCCTAACCACCTACAAGGATTCTCTCCTTGCCCTCGACACTGCTTCTGACGCCACTTAATCCTCCTACTACACTCACCTTATATCCTCTCTCTGCTCTCACCCCTGCAAACTCTCCATGACCCTCTTGCACTGCAACCAATCAAAAGCCATGTACCCTCCATCTGTTCTTACCTCTCCTCCCACTTGAATTACTCCCTCTCAGCAGATAATGTGAGGAATTCGACCATCCGCACGGTGGGTGTGCGCTCACCTGGCTTTTTAAATTTTTCATATAAAATAAAATGTGGGTAGGTCAACCTCTGGAAAATGTGTGGGCCTAATCTGCACACATTTTCCTATGCTCTCCGCACAACATTCACATAGACCTGTGTACTCAGGCACAATCCCCTATCACATTTAGTTGAAACGTGACACTCTCGAGTACATCCAGACATATCACAAGGGGGAGGACAAAACCTTCCCCCTGTCATGGCCAACCTAATTAAATAACAAAAGCTGCATGGATCCGCCCTATTCTTTTTTGGCCCTGTAAGAATGGTGGCAGCAATTAAACATAATTAGCATACTAATAGAGTGTGCTTCAAACAGGCTCACATGGGGCCTGGCTGCAGAGGCTAACAAAAGACAGGAACACCCCAACACCCGTGATATGCATCTGTGTCAACCTGAAGCCAGCTCCCACGCTAAAGTATCAATGAAAGTGAGCAGTTATGTCTGGTACATGTGTTTACAGTAGGCAACCCCACACGGGGACCCCATTCATAGAGTAGGAGTATGTGATTTGATGGAGACAGAAAGGCTATTCTCTCCAAAACGTCAAGGGAGACCTGCGCTTTGATCAGGAACCACAGAGAACTCAATTAACCAGATAGACCCTTTGATCCACAACAGACAGGAAGATGCATGGAACTTAGTAGTACATGGGCCTCATTACAAGTGAGGCGGAACGGGTTAACGGGGCCCACTAAAGGAGGCGGACCCGTGAAACCCGTTCCGCCTCATTACAAGCTCCCCTTGCGGGACCCTGTAAGTAACGCCTGGTCGTAATCGGCCCGTTGTTTGCTCCCTCCCCCATTCCCATTCAGCCCTATTGGGGCTGAAATGGGAATGGGGAAGGTCCGGGCCCGGGTTCCTGGAGGGAGGGGCCCTCCGAACTAGGAATGGCCCGGTAATTCCCCATTCTGGGAACCCGGACCCGATTTTGGCATCAACCATGCCGCCAATAGCATCATGGCTACCAGCAAGATCGTAATGAGGCCCCATGTTTTCAAACCTTTACCTGTCCTGTTGCAAACCACTCTAGTTATGACCTCACGCATAACAGAGATTGTTGGTGGTGACCCAGGATTGGTTTATTAAGGTAGGCCTAGCCTACACCAATCACCGCAGCCCCTTTGGCTTTAAAAGCGGTCTGAGCCCCTTTTTTGGCAGATCATCTGAAGACTTCACAAGGAGTAGCAAGAAGAACTAAACTCATTGGGACCCTGGCTAAAGGTACCGTCTGCCTTACATCTTCCAACAGTGAAGGAAGGCCAGGAAATCCAAGAGGGAGGCAAGATCCCTCCCCTAAACAACTCCCATAGAACAGAGGGAGATGCAGAATCCAGAAGTCCCTCTAGCAGCTCCAGAAACAGTACAAAGCCAGCACACAGCATGCCCTGCTAGGCTCTGTAAGCAAGCTTCCTAGGTGGGACGTGTGAGAAACCTGACGTTGTCTCACCCGCTAGTACCGGAAAATCTGTCATCAAGGTGGCAAGGACAAGGGCGTTGCTATAGGATCCAGTTCCTGGGGGTGGACCAGTGGGGGAGATCACATGGATGGGGGGTCTTCGGGGAATGGAAGTGGGACACCGATGGGTGAGACGCAGTACCCCCTTCCTTATAATTCCTTTTCCCCATCCTATGCTGCCGGATACTTAGAATTCCGCCCGCCCCCCCTTTTCTGACACAAACATTTTCTTACACCACAGAAGCCAACAGACTAACACCAGAGCCATTTACCTGACTTTTCCCAACACAAGGGTTCAGTAGAGTCAGGCAATTGACAATCACTACACACACCTGACAGCCCTTTCCATTCCCCACAGGGATAAAAGGCAAAGCATGAGAGCACACTGTGAGCAAGGACAAATGCACAAGGAAATAGCTATTCCTGGATGGAAGTTCAAACACAGAAGAAATGCGGCGAGGCCGGAAAGGACAACAAGGAGGGATGTGCCCTTGCCCTTTTTGACCCAAACCTGCAAAGCCTCAGTGAAGGGAATCATAAGATCGGGAACTACAGCTGACGTGTAGTGTAACAGATGCCAATGGTGCACAGGACCCTCCCGCACTGATAACTGAGGCAGGGAGGCACGCTTGCAACCGTGGTACCGTCCTTGACTCCAGAGACAAGAAATGACATGGAGGTCAGCACAGCCGGTGAGTTGGAGGGAGAAACAATAGTAAACCGGACAGTGTTGATCTAAGGTTGCAAACGGCAACTTGTTATGAACAAATAACTTGTGTGCTGGTGAACTTTTAAAGCCCAGGGAGAGACCAGCTGCAGAGAGGTCCAGCGCCACGTGTGCATCCAATCCAAAGACTCTGGATGGTGCCCTTTTTCTTGTGAATGTTATAGTATAGTAATAAGAGGCTGTAGGAAAGGCTGACATAAAGGGTTAAGGTGGACATACAAGGGTCGAGCCAAAATCCTTTGTACAATCGAAAGTCCTTAACGCATTACCAAAGTTTTGACATTGTGAAACAGGCGTGTGCGCCCGGCTGAGGGAAACGGTGCACTAACGATAAATGTGGAAAGCCTGACTGGGGCTTAAGAGAAAGCCTGACTGGGGGCTAGAAAAAGCTAAGGGAAGTGAATCCAGCAAGGTATTACAAATAAGGGAACTCTGTGAAACTGCCAAATGTGAACCCGACTGAGGGAAGCCAAGGTTACAAAAAGGATCGGAGCCTGGTTGAGGGGGATCCACAGGTGAAAGGAAATCACCCGATGGGAATATTACTGAAAGGAACTTTTTGTTTATTGCTTATATTATATCAGGCCCTCTGAGGCAAGAGACTTGGTGTAAAAGAGACTTGCCCACAGAAGGCCCTGATATTTTGGAAATAAACTGTACGCTTGTGCTGGAGAAGCCCAGGAGTGTGCTGTGCTCGAGAGTCCAGCCTTGTCCGGTGCTAAAAACGTGGGGAAGGGAGACCCCAGTCATACCATCCTGATTTATCATTTTGTGAACACTTCTTTCTTTTCTGATGAACATTATCCCACACTATTTTATAACTTAGCAGTAAGGATTGGCAATAGTTTTTTTGAGTATAGGCCATTTTTATTTGACAAGACGCCACTAAGACTGCCTTATTATTATTTGATGGTCGTAGCTTGCTCCCATTTTAGATTTATGTTTAGATTAGGCATTTTCTCACCAATTTAGACTGTTTAATAAACATCCTTGAACTGTGATCACTTGTGTCTGTCTTTACTGTTGCCACCATGAGTTCCTTACAGAAGTACCTGAGAGTCTCTGAACCAAACCAAGGAAAAGGCCTTTTCCTGCAACACTCTCCTCGTCTTTGGGCTGTCCATCTTAAAGGATGACACGAGCCCAGCGAAGAAGCTAGGAGTGCACCGACAAGCATCAACCAGCATACACTTTTAAGGACATTTTTGAGGCAGTTGAGCCCCTAAAGCTGCAACTTACTGTACTGCTGACTATTGTCAGGCTGCAGTCATTCACGCCATCCCAGACGCCTCCAACAGTGCTTCGGACCAGCCAACTTGCACTGAAACAATGATTCCTGACCCTGAGTCGCCATGTAGGCCAGCCTGGAGCTGTCCATCCAGCCTCGCTTGCCAAACTGACTGCTGCCTGATACCTGCCTGATACCTGCAGCTGTCTCCCATCGTGTACCCTGTTGCAGACGCGACCAAGCACCCTGAATCCGACTTGTTGCTGTCAAGCACCAAGAACTTCTAAAAGCACTGTGGCTCTGTCCCCCTGGTCCTTCCCCGAAGGCCCCTAGTGACATTGTATGACACATTGTTCCCTTTGTGCTGAAACCAAGTATCCTTGTACTATTGAGATTAATTACGTTACCAACTGGCCTCCTGTCAGTATCCAGAGTGCATCCCTTTTTCTTCTTGAAACTGTCTGTCCTGCACTATACAGGGTTGGTTGTAATTTGTAGTGTGATAGAACTGTATGTTGAATAATAATAAAGTACATATTTTCATACAACCTTCATTGAACAGTCCCTTTTATTGCTGGGTAACAATTGTATTTCCGCTGTGTTGCAACTAACCAACGATCCACGACCTTGCAGAGATAAGCTTGCCGTTCCATCCACGTTATCAAAATTGGACAAAGAGGTTTATAAATTGCTTGTGTTTCCAATCTGTTCGGATCCCTTCTGGTGTATTAGAGGTGTGGGGCTGATTGATGGTTTAGAAACCGATATTCATCCCTGGACCACTGGTGCCACGGAAGTTGATTTGTCACAGGGATCTCACCTGCCAGATAAAAAATATCCACTGTCATCCCCATAATAATGAAATCCTTGTCTGATCCCAATAATTCCTCTTTAATCCTGTCTCCCTCTTATCCCATCACTCCAAAATCCTCATAAGAGATGTCTTTAGCTTCATTTTCACCTACCTCGTGCACCACTCACTTTGTGACCCCCTTCAATCAGGCATCTGGAGCCAACACTCCACCGAGGACACTCTCACTCACATCTGTCACTTACTAACCATTGCTCACTACTCAAGCTTCCCCCCCCCCCGATGTCATCCTGCTTGATTTCTCTGCCTCTCTCCTACCTGTGTTTCAAGGATATTGTACTTAATTAGGTGGTCTTCTATCCATCTAACAACAACTTCTCCATTGCATGGAACTCCATTGCCTACTACCCTACATCCTTGCCAGTTCTTTTCCATCAATGCTCAGCCCTGGCCCACACCTCTTAAGCGTCTGCACCTGCTTCATGGACACCTCATCCCTTAATTTGACTTCCAATATCACTTCTTTGCCAATGACAAACAGATCTTCTTTTCCCCCTCCTTAATTCCTGCCTGATCATAACACATAACCAACTGTCTAGTGCCATTCCTCACTGGTTGGCTCTAAGTTTGAACTCATCGAAAACTGAAAAATTATTTCTGCCTGCCTCTTATGTTCACACCTTCTGGTCTGCCATCTGTTTCCCCCTGACATCCTCTCTAACTCTCTTAAAGCTCAAACAGTACTTTAGACTCCAACAGTTCATCATGGCTATAGTTATGGCAGCCAGGTGCAACCTCATCAAAGTAAGGAAAACCCATGCACACCTCATCTTCCACGCTACTATGAACATTCTCATTTAACCCCTTTTCCATGGTAAACTTGACTTCTGTTCCAGCCTATTACTCGTCCTTAGCTTTTACTCTCCCTCTGCCCTTAACAAGGTTCTCAACTTTGCAAAAGGTACCCTCTACAATCTACCAAGATCCTGCCCATCTTTTTTCACTGTTACCAAGCAGGCCACCTCTCCATGCACAATCACTCTGTCTTCAAATGACAGCTCCTAGTCTACAAATCAGTCCAGAGTCTTGCCCCCCACCTAGGTGACTGCACTTCTCTCTACTCTCTTCCCATACCCTACAATCCTCCTCTCTCCTCCATATCTCCATTTATCTGCCCCCCCTGTGGCTCATCATATCTCTGCTCCTTCTCTCTGCTCATCCCCTTTCACTGGAAGGCCCTGCACCCATCATCATAGCCAGCACACCACTTGAGCTGTTTAACATGCAACTAAAAACCCACTTACTTGCCACAGAATTAACCCCTTGTATACTTATGCAAGCCCACCTCGAACCTAGCCCATCCCTACTGTGGTTATCTTACATGTATGCTAATATCTTGTAATGGCTCTAGGCTGTTGCATTTCCTATTCACGTCTGTCTCTAGTCTATGTTCCAGATATATGTACCTCCATGCTACTGCCTCACCAAAATATTCACTCATATACACATTTTCACCTACCTATTGTAAAGGCAACCTAGCCAGGAACTGCCCCTGACAGCTGTATAACCTTCCCCGTATGTTATTTGCGATCAAAATATAATTCACGTTACTCAATAAAAATAAATGCAAAGACAAACACGCGTCAATCCTCTACACCAGCTGCCAAATCGATGTAAATTTGTAAATTGGAAAAATGAGAAGCCCAAGTATTCTCTTAGGCTGCCCAGTGTGCCCAACTTGCCCAGCATCTCAATGTCTCACAAACCATGTACACCTACCTGCCTGCCCCAATGTAAGTGTCCCAGGACGGGATGAGCCTAATACCATCTCATGAACTAGTGCTACTTGACATTGAAGTAACACTTAATGATGACACAGGCACCCATGATTGTATTCTCCCAACACCATTGTGGGTCACTCTCTAGCCCAACCACAGGACCTCCAGATGACATGGCTCTCGAAGTGAATCATCATCATCTAGTGCGTCATTGCTGTACAGCACCTGGAGGTGCAGAAAGGGACCAGGTCGGGGCACGAGATGAAGTGAGTGAGGCGCAACACGAGGCCATCATAATTTACCTCAGGCATATGGAAGACAGGCTGGGATGACAGGAAGACTTTCCCACAAAGAATATGAACGTCATGTACAGATAAAGAAGGCCTTCGCAGGCTTTAGGAAGAATAAAGGGTAGCACATCACCCATATATGTGACTCTATTGATGCTCTGCCCAAAAAGATCGCTCTGCAGAGCCAAATAATGAGTGAGTCCACTGAGTCATTGATACAGGTCCTCCAGGTGTTGTCTAGGAACGTAGAGAGGGTGGAGCTCTGCCATAGTTCAAATTCCTACATCTTTAACATCTGTACCATTCACAGAGTATTCTGTGTTAGTGAGCCCACCTCAATGCTCTTCACAACTGTCTTGCCTCTCACCACCTAGTCCTCCTGGTCGAAGAAAAAACATATTGCCTATGACAGCTCTGCAAGGGTGTAAGGTACTAGGACTAATAGTGCTTTAATAATTCTTGCGATCATAATACCACCACACAATCTGGTTTTGGTTAGTATATAATGTTAGTATATTACTTTTTCGACATACAAATAGAAATAATTTGAATGCATGTGACTCCCCACCCCACAATACAGGGGAAGACACCTGACTCACTAAAGGTAAATCAAGGCTCTCATAAAACACAGAAATTAATACATAGCATGCCTACCTTGTCTTGCTTATCCAAATTATAATTATAATTATACAATTATAAAAGAAATGATAACAACATTATAAATTATAATTGTAAATTATAAATTTAAATGATAAAAAATAGTCCTAATTATAAAATTATAAAAACATGTCATAATTATATAGCCTGCCTACCCTGTCTTGCTAGTCAAATAAATGAGCCACATGTCAGTCAAATTAAATCTTATATGCAAAACCTAGAACACACAAGATCAATTTAAGATAGGCAAATCATAATAGTTATATATTTGGAGAAAGTCAGCAAATAAAACATATGCACACTAATAGTTGTTGGTTGAGGGGACACTTTGTAATAAACTGCACATTAAGGTCTGTGATGTTTTTGAGAGGTGGAGCAATTCAAAATAGGGGTCCAAAATGACATTTAGTTCAATTCGAATAATGCAGAATTTGCATATAAAATGATGTTTCTCTCAGCTAAGCACATTAACGGTTGCATTAAAAATTATATTGGTTTTTCAGTAAGGACAAGCCAAAGGGGAATCAATATGAATCATACAACTGTATTACCATAGCAAACAAGACCCGCCTCAACATTCTAAACACCAGGAAAAAGATGCTAATCCATGCTATTAATTTGACCAAGTTTGGTACAGGGCACACTTTGAATTACACTGACAATCTGTGACATTAACTGCCCACATTAACACAGTAGATTCCGCTAGATCCTTGTATTTGCAAAAAAACTGGGAAATTATTTTTATTATTTATTTCATCTATAGAAAGAAATAGCCTACAATATTCAATTTCTTAGGGCTGCAACATGCGAATACATGAAAGGGACATTATCCATGTACTTTCTCAATTGCTGGGTACAGATATGAACAGGATTCACATCAGATGATGGTTCTTTCACAACCATCTGAATACTCCTTTCTCTTTGACCTATATGGGACAAGGCAAAACACTGAACAACTAGTATTGGTAATCTGATTCTCCTTTTCAGCCATTGGAACCAGGTGACAGGGTATTGTATTTTCTGACCCCTTCCGGCTTTCAGGATGCATTATCCTTTCACATAAAAATGCTTTAGCTCCCACCCTGCAAGTTGTATGGATTTCCTCTGTCAAGTTCTCAGCATGTAAGAATAAATGATTTGATCCCCTCCCATAGTATTGTAATTTTATATACTCTGCTCACCCCTCCGACATCAGAGGTAGGCTGAAGTAATTTAATTCCAATGGACCACCCTTCTGATTGATCTGATGTCTCCAAGCAAGGAATATCAGTAAAGTGTACCTCCTTGATTGACAAGTTATGAGAACTGGTCTTTAGCAGGAGTGTCTAACTTTCTTATTCCTTCCCATCTTTTCTGAAAATCTGACATTTTCCTTTGGCTTCTTGAAGATCATAGGCCATCAACCATCTATTGTGGAAAAATCAATAGATCAATACATCTCTGCTGTAATGAATACGTTGCATGTCATTTGAGCTTGAAATAGCAGTTCACTTGCTGAATATTTTACCTTCTATTATAAAAACATGAGCTACTTATTAACTTACATAACATCCATTAATTCCAATCAGTCCATCTATCTGCAAACAGCCATCATATCTGATTATTTATTTTAGATGACCAATTAATTGACCAATTGGCTCTGCATTCCCTTCCTTTGACTTATAGGGCCAGATTTGATAGCAACTTATGATCAATCAACTAAGGAAACACTTAATAGAGTGGAATCACTTATGGGCACCACCCTTACTTCTAATTGTAATGTGTCCCATGCTTTCCCTTCACAGATATATGAATATATGCTCTGTAAACATACCCAGGTGTCTAACTTGTAATAGATGGGGGGACCTAATATTTATTTTTCAAAATACATTAGCAAGTGTATGCCTTGATGCACAAACCTGCTATGACCTGTTCAGCAAAAGCGAAAAAAGCCAGTGCATTTCTTTGACATTTATCCAAGCACTGTAGACTCAACCTTTTGGGCGTTTCAGAACATTATAATAAATGCCATATGCTTAATTTGAATGAACATATGCATATTCTCACAAAATAATGTTTGATCTAATATGTATATATATTGTGACAGAGCCCATTCTTACACCATGTTAGAGCTAGGAGGGAGCCTGACTGTAAAGACTGGAGGGGGGGTCTGTACTTCTGCTCTCTATATGGTAGAGGAGAGGCACAGAGGACCCCAGCCAAGATTCTCTATTATTGGTAACGTAGTCGAGCAATCAAGGCCTAGCTTCTCAGGAGGTGATGCAGGTTGGTTCTTAAGTACAGTGTAGTCCCCAAGCCCCCACAAAGGAATGTCCACACACTGTATTAGTTAAAACACAGTCTTTATATAATTAAGTTCAAGGTTATGTACACAATTATAATAACTCACTTAGTGCTCAGAAAATCTACAATGGCAAATATATACAATTTCTAAGGGGTACCGCAATTATTATCAGATTTCATTAAAGTGCATCAACTGTACTCTGGTTAAATGTCACACAAATCAATTAATAAAGGTAACCAACAAGAGACATAGGAGGAAAGCAGTTAGTTACAACAATTGGCAGAATACTGGCCCCTACCACTAGACACAGTTCTGTGTGGAGATCTCCCCACCGGGGCAACCTGTAAAGTAAAGATATATCACAAGCCCAGTCCATATATTGTTCTATAAGTCTTATTTCATTCTATAATGTTTCTACCACCCCAATGTACCTGGAATAGCAGAGTTCGACGTTGGGTCATCAACGGATCCTTCTTGAGTGGCTCCCTTTAAAGCCGGAGCCACGGATCATCGAGATCCCATGAAGAAACTGAACTCGGAGTCGAGGCGGCAGCTTTGGTCCCAGCTGTGCTTTTTGGCGATGAAGCAAAGGCGTCCTGCAAGGAAGGGGCATGCGGGGCACCTTGATGATGATAATTCAGGACCGCAAAGAGTTTATGAAGAACTGTGGCCCAGCAAGGGCGTCGAGTAGTCCGGCATCTCTACGGTCATTGGGTGGCGGGAAACTCACTGGCGGATGCTCCTTGGCACGTCGACGGCCTGGCCTTCTCCGGCGGGATAAGGTGGGCGGCGATGCGGACGAACGCGTCTGTGAATCAAAAGTCTTAGGCAAAGGAGTGTGCGGCTCCAGTCGTCGGCTGCACGGCATCAATCGGTCCCCTCTTCTGGGCAACACGGCTTCGACAGGCCTCCAGTGGTTACAGCAGACTTGCCAACCCTGGTCGACGACAGTGGATGGAATGTCCGGTGCAAATCTTTGTTCTCCTCGGTGGTCCCAGTCTCTGGTCGGCAGCCTTTTGAGGGTCTGACTTCCAGGGCGCTTCGGCGAAGGTTAGCGGTGCTCGATGGTCCCTTCAGAGCACGGGTAGAGGGCGCCAAACCAGGTCCTCTCATGGATCAGTCTCAACAGCTTTCGGCTTTCAGATTTCAGCAAAGGGAGACAGCAGTGAACCTTCTTCTTCAGGCGCAGCTTCGAGGTTAAGCATCAGTTTCAACTTCAGCTTCTGAACAATTTCCAGTGGTGAAAGGTCCCCAGATATACTATTCTGTCTTTCAACCACACTGCTGGGTCACACTCAGCAGCGAATCATACAGAAGGGCATCCATGCAGGCAGTCAGCCAACCAGGCATACAGCGCATTCAGGCCATACTCCTCCCTCTCAGACACTCACAACAAGGAATGTGTATTGGGACCAAGTACCCAGCCATTCAACACTAGACACTGCATCCGTACCAGTTTCGGACAGGGCTGTCTCAGTCATTGTGTCATACAACAGAAACCAGACATCCACAACAAGAAGTGCATATTGGTCACACACTCCATTCACCCAGGTCCCATCTAGAGGGTGTACCCACAACATACAGTCACTGGGAAGGCTCCAGCCAGTCTGGCCTGGACTTCACAACAACACCATATCTGAAACTTCCACCCAACAGCCAGTCAGGGGGAAGGGACAGAGTCAGGACTTCCCAGGACTTTGGGAAAACAAGGTAATTGGCAATAGAAAGCAAGAGGCCACATGGGCCATTTTGTTTCCTATCAGGAATCAACTGATTCCAATGGCAGGGCCTGGATATCCCAAAATGGAGGACACTCAGAGCACCTGTCAAATTCAGCATGGAACTGCCACCAGCACATACCCTGCTCTGTGGGCCACACACAGGTGCCCAAAAACATAAACTAGGGGCACAGGGTTGCACCCCCACCCATGCGTGCCATAAGGATATCCCATGGGTCTGTACACCAAACCAAAAACAGGAAGAGCTGCACTGCCAGGAGTCCCATATGGACTCATGGGAAGAAAACAATACAGAACACAAACGGAAAAGGACTAAAGAACAAGGACAGGGAGGCCCTGTCCCTTCAATGCATTTCCAGCATCACACTGACCACCCAACATCCCAACTGGTGCCAGCATATGTGATAATACACTGCAGTTTTATTACTGTGAAGCAGAACATGCAGAGCAGAATATAAGACAAGTGAGGTATGCTGGTGTTAGAAGTATCATCATTGTAGAATGAAGTGGAGATGTTGAAAGGAACGTTCACCCTTAATTTGGAATTAGTCCAAACTACCTGTAAAGATCACACAAAATTAGTTAATGGGTATTCATCAACAGACATCATGGCTGTCTTAGCTACAGTGGATACTATATTATTAATGTTTGCTACTTTTATATAGTAACAGTATGACTTAATTGCCCCTTAGGGCGTGATTCCCCGCCTGCCCCCCTCGACCACTAGGTAGGGCTGTGTGGGGTGGGCGCAGAATCACAAGTCTTGAGTTATGATGAGAGGCGCCTCAGGGGTTCGGCCTAGCGCTTTTGACAGTTCCCTGAGTTCTGCACCCCTTGTCATACTTGACAAAAATACAGCCAGAACATATTGTGTAGTTCATTGTGACTCAAAGAGACCTTATTATGAAGCATTACTCAAAAATATGAAGCTGACACTTGAAGGAAGCAAGTCAAAATATTTATCATCATTATGCCTGCTATAATGAAAGCCATAATAACAAAGCATACTATCATATGTATGGAAAGCGTTATTGCATAACCTAAAAACATAATTGGTGTCTAATAAAGATTAAGTACAATTCATCATTTTTAACACACCCGCTTGAGCAATCATGGGGTTCATGTTATGTTTTCTGAGCTATGCTATGGTATGATCAGGTGTGGAGTGACATAATAAAGCACACCGTCAGTCTAACATATGCAAAAAAAGTTCAACCAACACACTTGAAACTCACGGTTTCCAGGCCTTGCTGTTCTGTATCCACCGTGACCACGGGGGCCTGCTGAACTGACCTGCTATCGACTGCTCTTCCCAGCCCCCCACGATCTTGTGGTCTGCTCATGGCTGCCTGCGGCAGAATTCTCCTCTATCCTTAGTCTGTTGTGCTTTTTATATTAACACGCGTGACTTAGTCTACATGTACTATGTGCAGCATTTCCTTGGCTTGGACAGAACGTCTACAGTCTGGACCTGCTCTTGAGCTTAACTTTGCATTGCACACATGATTTACCTATGTGAAAGCTCAAGTGACGGGCACTGTCTTTGCTTCTTGATTATTTCCATTAGAATGCATGGGCTTCCGCTTGATGACCATGCAAGTTGCAGTGTTCTT
Organism: Ambystoma mexicanum; assembly: GCF_040938575.1. Classification (NCBI taxonomy): domain Eukaryota; kingdom Metazoa; phylum Chordata; class Amphibia; order Caudata; family Ambystomatidae; genus Ambystoma; species Ambystoma mexicanum. The sequence goes on along the minus strand of NC_090939.1, from coordinate 775,991,038 downwards.
TTCTGGCCTATTTCAAATGCCATTATATTGGATGCATCTTCTGAAGGGTTTAGGCACGACAATTGCTTTGGACACTTTAACCGCATATCATGCTTCCTGTTCAAAGGTGCTTATCAGTGCAGAAGCAACTCTTTGCTCTGCTACGAGCTCATCTACAACGGATGCTGTCACTTGTGGTTGGCTTTTTGCTGTTGGAACAGGGGAAAATGTTCGCCTTTTGCTGACCCTAACGGTACATTTTTGAGTCTACAGTTAGTGTCTGCTTTTGTTCTTTGGAAGCCAAGTTTGCATTGTATGTGATGGGTGTTATTTGCCGACTGACATCCATAGCTCATTACTATGATGGTGTCAGCACCATGTGTATTTTCAAGGCATTAAACCATTGAAGACAAGAGGCTGCTATTCTGTGGTTAGGTAGAGGAATCTATCATGTCTTGTTAATCGCTTTTGCTAAAGCCACGGAACAAGCTATGCGCATTCTGTGGCACAGCTGTTTTAGCTCCTTCGTATAACATTTGTAAATCTGTTACGCCTCCGAGGTAATTTACTTCGGTACTCAAATAGACATCAAAACTAATGGGAATCACTACCCTGGGCCGCCAGTAGGATCCGAGGACAGCAACACTTCTGAATTGGAAAGGTCCCCCAGGAAACCCTGCTCTCTCTCTGCCGACGAGAACTCTCAGCAAAAGAGAAAACACAACTCCCAGGGAAAACCCTCCGGGGAAGAAAAACTCTGCTTGCACACAGAGCTGGATCGGTTCGGCAGTCGACTTCCGGTGGTCTGTCCTGCTGTAATCTGGAAGCCGGCTGTGGGCGTGACGTGTCCTGAGCAGGAGGTAGGCGAGGTAAGTATCCGTTTGCAGCTTGAAGGTTAGAGTTCAGATTGAATAGAAAACTAAACTTACTCCTGAGACGGAGATAATGGCATTCATTGATATTCGAGGGGAATTCCTAAAAGAAGCGGTTCGCTATGCCTAAGAGATAGAGAGACCGTTTCCGGAAAACAGAAACCAGAGGTTACTACGGGCTGCGTTTGGAGGTCTGACGAAGAGAGGGGTTCTACGGAACAAACAGTAAGGAAAGAGGGTTAAGAACGGAATCAGGTTTAAGGGAAAGTAAGTAGGAATAAGCACTACTTCCTAAGAACGAACTTACGAAGCGCTGTGCTGGAGAGTAGCGACGCAATTGCTCGACTTCCTGGTTGCACTATATGAAGTCACATGATGGTTTTGGAACGAATGCAAGAAACGTACGACATCTATACCGTTGTTTGCACAGTTGGCTCTAGAGCAGTCGGCCATGTTAGGTGAGTGAGATTGCATTACATTACACACCCGTCATTGTTGCCAAAGCGACCATCGGCGCAAAGGTGTAACAAAATCATGACATACCCCCTCAAGGCAGTGTGACATAGATCAAAGTACTGTAGCTCTGTGAAGTCATGAATATGCGTACTGGGAGCTATAATTACATAAAGATTGCCTATATTGGTGGCAGAAGGAAACAAGCAAGAATTAACTAAGCTGCTTGATATACTTGCAAAGCGCCTTTGAGCCTGTAATCTGTGCTATACACACAAAATAAAAATGAAACATCACCAGCTGCATCAAATTTAGAAAGGGTTAGCACTACTTGCTAACATTAGCATGAATTAATACATATATACAACATTGAGGTATTCAGCATGAGTCCATTATATTGTCACTGAACCTAGCTAATAATGCCTGTATTCACAAGGAGGTATTTAGGTTGAATGCAAAATCATTACTGGCGATGGCTTCAAAATACGCTACAGGATCTTTTGAGAATCCATTAGTAATTAGCACCCAACATAGCTTGCATCCTGGTCTTTTGATCCAATGAGCTGTTGAGCTTGTTATTTTGAGCACATTGCCACATGCATAAACAGTTAATATTCTAAATCGGAGTCCTTGGAAATAAACCAGTATGTGAGTGTCTTTGTCACTCAGAGCGATCAGCACATGGAGGTCATCCAGTTCATATGTTTGCTTTGCATTCATACTTGCAACTTGAGGTAGAATGTGGTAATTCTTCAGTTCAGTGCTGTCTGACTGAGCAGCTTGCTTAGATGACCTGTGTAGAATGTCAGGTGTTCTGAACACTGAATCAAACACAAGTTACTTTCTGAGGTAGGTTAAAAAGCATTGCAGAGAAGAGAGCAGATTGCTCATGTAATTGCTGCACACTGTTTTAGGCATTTTTCCCTCCTGACATGTATTATTGGAACACAGAGGAATCCATCATTTGCATCTTTTCTTCCCCAGTTGCCTTGTGGTCTGGTTCTGAGAGCATGCATCAATCATTCTGTGGCTTACTTGGGTCCGACTGTGATGCAGAGGGGCCAGGTGCTTCCTTGGTAATGCCGTTGGAAGTGCTGGACGCATTGGGCAATAATCGCTTTCGTCCTCTGCACAATTTCTCTTGCTCTGGCATGACCCCATTATCAGGCGCGATGTCAGAGAGACTCTCAAAGAACTCACAATAGAATACTTGTGGGACGTACCTCTGAATCCCACAAATGTCTCTATGCACAGCCAATGGCCTGGAGATTCTATAGCGCCACAGTGGTAGTCTAGAAGGTGATGCTGCAATTCCCACGTTCTTTGAAAGCAATGACTCGGTGAAAGACTCGGCACTTAGCGCTGGCTGATACAGTAGATTTCTTCCTGGTTAATAAATAAAATACTTTTGAAACAGTGAACATATCCCATGCGTCTGCACAGCTCTGTTCTGCACTGGAGACGGGTTGTTTCCAGGGCGGTAATTCTGTGGCTTGTCAGAATTTTCAGTGTCTACAGCAAAATATGAGAAACAGTCCTGGTATTATCAGCAGCCAACTGTACCAATCACTCGAAAAAGTCATTGTTCTAATAACTGTGTCCAAGGCAATCAGCCCTTTATGTAGGAGATTCAAAGCTACTTTAGTGATTGCAGAAAAGCCAGTATTGGCCCCATTAAAATGTGAGCTATCAATCAGAGAGTGCAAGGCTTCCTGTCTTGTGTGTTCGGAGCCTAGCAGAGATACAATCTGTTTGACCACAGTGGAATGTGCTTGCAGATACGTATCTTCAGTACTTTGCACTTCTAACTGCATTTTCAACAGCTTTGCCATGTATAAACTCAATTTTGGGTACTCAAATGTTTGTAAATTGCCGCCAGGCCAGACTAATGATTTCAATTGAAATGAGCTAGGTGGATCCAAAATGAACCCACAGCATTTAACTTTTGTGCCTACGGAGATCAGAGTTGGTATTCCTATTGGGACATGACAGCAAGACTGGTTGAAATGCACCAAATATGAACCATTTTGCAATCTATGTGCTTTACAGTAGAATGAGTCAATTGGTGCAATTTGCAGTGTGCATTTCGAGTTACTGTCACAGGAATTCGCTGGCTCAGCATGTTCACACATTATTCTAGTATCACCTTTGCAATCACTTAATGAGTACATTGCCAGGTCAGGCCTAGCTGATGACACACATGCATGTGAATATAGTATAACATAATCTTCTCTGATCCACGTATCATTCACCCAATGTACATTACCCCAAGAGTGTAATTTCTGACATATGATAGAGGGTGCTGTTGAATGGGAATGTCTAGTAACCCCCTGCACTATCCAATTTGTGGAGCCTGACACCCAAGGAGATGCTGCCGCTACACTCTTTGCTAACACACTAAGCAATAAGAAAGTGGAGCCGGACATTGCCTGGTGTGTTGCCACTTTGGACAAGTTAAGTGCCTGTATTTGTTCAAGCCATGAAATCACATTTCAATCTGGGACTCCTCTGCTGACAGTGTCCAAAAAATCAGTTGCTACAGAAAGACTTACTGAGGCCTTTTGGTCGTTTCTAATGACAGATAAGTTATTTTGAATCAAACTCACATCTGTTATTACATCTCTTAGCGCATAGAAGCCTTGTTGTAGCACAGCTGACACATGAAATCCTTGCTGTACTACCTCACTTTCAGTTTGCAGGATTTGCATTATTGCTTGAGACCAAGTGTAAGTTTTTCCTGTTATGGATGCTTGTCCCACCTCACAAGGCACACCAAGGTCTGAGGTGGTGCAGGTAGATGCTCTCTTGACACGCCTACTTTGGGTGTGCCTCCGACTAGCAGCTGACTGCATGATAGCATGATATCTATCCAATTCTCTTCTTTTATGAGTTTATCTGGAGATTGTATCACCTCACTCAGGTGATAGTGTGAAAGCATTCCTTGGCACAGTTTACCTATTGATATAGCTTGTGTCTTGGAGGTGTTATGGGAGTTCCAAGCCCTATATAGGCCCACACTGAGTCCTGCCTTTCTTTTATTGCATTAATTTGCTTGAACCGCCCATAACACAGGTCCCCCTGATGCATAAGTAATATGCTTGGTGCCATTGCGTTCTTTTGCTTCTCTATAGGACGCACTCCAGAACTCACCTTCTTTTTTCTCCCATTCAGGGTAGAAACTCGGGTTCCTATTGCTGCAAGTGGTCTGGAACTGCATATAATTTAAGAAATACATTACATGTGGGAACCTACAAGCCTATCTAACGTGTGAACCCCTTTAATTTGCCATATCTGTTGACCCCAAGTAGACCATAGAGGGACAGTTCCCTGCTATGTCAGTTCAGTCATGTTTGCAAAGTATTCTCTGTCAAAGATGACTGAATCTGCAACATACATATGTTGTGCGTCATGTGGCTCAGGAGGGGATTTGTACTGATTTTCAAACATGTAATCCCCTGCTTGATATGGTCTCAGTGAAATATATGGGAACTGTGCTTTTAATTCAGGACTATCACTTTGGAAAGGCACTGCACAGTGTTCCCAGAATGTGTATTTAGGTCACAGAATTGGCTCACGTTTGACAAGTAAAAAGGCATTGTAATATCACACATAACACACATGGGGCCCCATTTCATGGCAGTCCTCCACATCATTAAATACATCAAATAAAGCATTTTGTGCAAATGTCTGAAGCCTAGTTCTTAACAATCCTCTGTATGTTCTAGACACTGGATTACTGGGTGCAAACAGTCTGGATTCATCAATCACAGAACAGGTGTGGACTTGTAGCTGTGTTGCTGGGCCATTATAGGTTTTGAATGATGGCATCCACACGTGACCCATAGTTAGAGGAAACAGCTGTATTGAGACGGGAGTTCCCGGCTCTGGGAGCTCTGTTTTCTCTAACATGTGTGAAGAACTTAAAGGCTTTAGAACAACTTCTTTGCTTACAGGTGGAGTGGAAACCTTGCTCAGAAAATGCCCAGAAGTCAGTGAGATGAAGAATAAAATGAGGCTGAGCCACAGTAGGAGGAAATACACTGCCAGTAATTTATAACATCATTTTGGGAAGTCTGCCCAAAATAATTCTTTCATCACTTTAGCAACTTGGAAGGTTTTCTATTTCCAAATTGGCAGACTTGCAGTATTTTCCTGAATTGTGGACGTGTAATCAAGATTGGCATATTCTTCCCCATCTTGCACACCTATCATCATCATTTGCCGGATCTCCATTTCTTCATCTTCTGTGGGCTCCTCACTTGGAAGAGGGAGGTTCCGTGGAAACATTGCGGAAACCATCTGGCACAGGTTTTAGGTGGTCCACAGAAACTTGCCTAGTACCTCTCTTAGGTGGTATTGGGGGTAGGATGGCAGTTCTGGAACCTTTCACTCTGATTACTTGCACTGCTGGTCTGTAAGACGGGCCAAATGGAGTCTTGTCCTGGAACTTTTCCAGGACCCAATCACCTGCTTTGAGTGTGTTCTCAGGACTGGCCTCATCAGCTTTCACCTGGAAGGATTCCCTCAGCAGCGTTGTCGCCAGCATTTGCTCGTTCCTAGGTATGGGGCTGGGAAGAGCATGCATGTCAGGCATATACATCTTTCTCCCAAACAAGAGTTCAAATGGGGTTTTACCATTGCATAGAGACTGGCGTGGCAAATAATTCACACTCCTGATCACTAATGGTAGATGGTCTGGCCAGTCCCCCGCCAATGACAGAATGCTTTTAGTCAAAGCAATTTTTACAGACTGATTTGCGCTCTCCACAGTTCCGTTCGATTTCAGTGAGAATGGGTGCGAGAAATGCATCCCTGTTCCCCCCGCCTCTAATGCCTTCTTCAGGGCCCACCCCGAAAAAGTTAGACCATCGTCAGAATGGAACATTTGAGTTGCTGTCATGGCTACTACAGTCCTAAATGCCTGTATGACTGATTTACAGTCTGTTTTCTTTTGAGGAATCATCCAGGTAAACCTAGTGCAAGAATCTACTATTACTAGAATGTACTTATACTTGTTAACCGCTGTTAGTGTGCCTATATGGTCTATATATTGGATCTCAAAGGGCAAGGCTGCCTTTCTCAAAGGAACCTCCTTAGGTTATTTGCTGTAGTCCACAGTTGCCTGTAAACATGTGTCACAATTTGCAATATATATTTTCACCTGTTGTCGAAGGCCTGGCCACCAGAAGCGATCACGGAGCAGCTGTGCAGTTACATTCACCCCAAAATGGGTCGATGCAAGTCCAGCATGTGAGGCTGCAATCAGCTTTTCCCTGTCTGCTCTAGTTGGTATTAATCTTTGAATAGGATCCTCTTTTTTATAGGGATTGTGACAATTGCTCTGCTATTTTCAATGTCATACATATAATTACTGGGGAAACCTTTTGGCCTAGGTACAATATCTAAACAAGCCTCTTTTATTTCCTCATTCATTGCAGTCGCTGAGCGAGTTATGGCTGCTATTGTTTTTCTCACTGTGTGCTCTTTGGCATATGTATCTGCCTATGCATTCCCAGTGCTATGAATGTGCCCCTTGGTATGTGCTCTTGTGTTCATTACCCATAGTAAAGGGCAAGTCTGTTTAAGATCCCAAACCTGCTTCCAGAGCTGCCTGGAAGCAATAGTTTTATGCCTAATGTCTTTGAAGTCATTTTGCATCCACCACTGCAAGTCAGTGTTATAAGCCCTGATAATGTAATCTGAATCTGAGACTACTAGAATGGGCTTCCCTGAATCTGCTTGGTGCAATGCAAGTAGTAGCCCATGCAATTCAGCAGTCTGGGTAGACATGTCTCCCAGGTGCTTGGTTGCAATATCAGTATGTATAAATTCTTCTTCATGTGTGAAGCATCCTACGACTGCTGCGCATGCGGCAGCGTACTTAGACCGTGTCCCCACTGCTGGGATAGCTGACCCATCTGAATCACCTGGAAAAAATCAAACAATGGTATATCAGGCCATGAGATGTCTGGCTCTGTGTCCATTGTCCAACTCAATCCACTCAGTCTTTGCAATGTTGAGATGTTGACCATTGAATCCATCTAGTGTGTAATGCTTTTGCATTGGGATGCTAGCTTTTGTGGCAGCTTCTATTTGAGCTAAAGTTGAGCTAAAGGTGTGTATATGTGTATGGTTCTATTTGCTGCCAGAGGTCTCTCTTTCTGAATAATCATCTGAACTGAAGCCAGAATTTTCTCCTCAGGTGTAAATGTTAACACAGGTGTGGAATATACATGTGACTTATATGCAATTGGTTTAGTCTCCCCTAGATTGCACACTGTGTATGTGAAAGCATTGTCTCCCACCACAAGGTTTATCACTAAGTCTTTATCTGTATTGCTGTCCTGCAAAGGACCAGTGTGAGTCATTAATGAATATACCTGGCGCAGAATACAAGTGTGTTCTGGCAGCCAGTGAGCTGCCTTGAAATTTGGTTTTATCAAAGAATACACTGGTTTCGCTAGCTCAGCAAAATTAGAAACATACGATCTGCCAAAATGTAACAGCCCTAGAATGGCCTGTATCTGCCTAAGTGTAGTGGACGGTCTTAAATTGGCACACTTTTCAAGAAAATCTGCTGACAACCCTCTGCCCTCATCTGAAAGAGTGAATCCCAGAAAGGTAACCTCACGATGAGCTATTCTTGATTTTCTGAAATTAATCAGGTATCCTTTTGCAGCCAACGTGTGAATGACTCTATCTACTTCTTGCAAGTGTTCACTGAGATTCTCATGGGTGATGTAAATATCATCTACACACTGCCAACAATTAGGAATGTCTGCAAGTAAGCTCTGTATTCTGCTTGAGAATGTGCTAGGTGAATTTGTATACCCCTGCATTATTCTAGTGAACTGGAAAGGAGTTCCCTTAAAAGTGAATGCAGTGTATTTCAGGCTTTCTACACTTAAAGGTTGTGTGAAACACCCATTGCCTAGATCAAGGTTTGTTTTATATTTGCATCTGTGTAAGTTGGCTAGCAATCCAGAACTATGTTGGTTCTGGACGGCCTCTGTTTTACAATGTGCATTCAAAATTCTAAAATGTACAATAAAACGGTAGGTAGCATTAGGTTCTAAAACTTGGAGCACCGGACTGTTATGTGGGCTAGCTTGCTTTATGATTACTTCCTGGTCCATTAGGTGGTCTACTATGGTTTGCATGTGGGCAACTGCCTGTGGTGTAACTGGATACTGCCTTTGTGGTGGGGGTTGTTTCAGCACTGGAATGGACATACTTTATTGTGCCCTACATGATTTTTAAACAGCTGCACTGCTGCCAGCGCTGACCATTTTCTTGCATATTTTTGCATTAGTTCCCCACTCACCTCTTTTGAAAAGGCAGGCATTACCACTTCTTCGCCCCTTGGTGCTTGCCTTACATACAAAGGTGGGCAGTCTTGAAATGCTAAAAGCCCTTTATATTGAATGTGCAGCTGTGGCCAAAATAGTGCTTCAATCTTTTTGGGGTGTTCGCCTTCTAGCTGAATTGTCACTTCATTATGAGCCAATGTCTGCCCAGTGGGAGTAGTGATCTGTGCATTCCTCTGTGCCCTTGTGTGCTCCAATAGTGCCTTCTGGCTGCATTCAAATATGGAAATTTCAGACCCAAAGTCTAATAGGACTTCAATCCAATTCGTGTGTCGCTTAGTCTTGGGAACGATGTGATGAGTGCATGGACTCTGCATTCTGTAAAACCTGTGGTGCTGCTGTGTGTTTCTTTCCAACCTTCACTTCCTTCCCCTCAGCCTTAGAACAATTTGGTGTTCGTGCCTGCTGGGAGGGAGACGTCTCATCAGTGCTGTACTTCTGGGGACTTTTCATGTGTTTCCTGTCTCTAAAATCATAGTCATTAGGTCTAAAATGGGACTGGCCCCCGGTCTTACCCCAGGACCGTCTACCCCTGTGGTTACCTTGCCACTGCGGGCTCTGCCTATCTCCTGCAGATTTCTAATTTTTATGCTCATGCTGTGTATATGTTTCTTCCTCTATGGGTGACAATAACCGCCTCTGTGGCTTATTGCCCTTTTTACCCTGGAATGAGCCCCATCCTTTCGAGGACTTCCCTTCATCATATGTCTCCTATCTGGCTTAAGATCCTTGTTACCCTTTTTATGTGTGTCTGCTGGTCTTCTGCCCAAGTGATCCCTGCCCAATGATTAATAGGTGGATGTCAATATGTCTCCAAATTGCTCCCTTTTTTCTTGCTCATTTAATTGGGACAATTTTCTATGGACTTCTAACTTTGCAGACTCTCCTTTTAATAAAGGTAGGATTATGCTCTCAACCATTTGATAATTGTTAGATGCTATAGACAGGCCTAAATTCATGGCTGCGGCCGTGCCTTGTGTTCCCATGATGTCAGCTAGTATCAGTGCTAGTGATGTGATGGCCAGCGTGCCTATCAGCTGTAAATAAAGTCAGCTATAGGTTGAGACCTAGCTGTCACAGCGGTGTGCAGCCAGATGGAAGAAACATAGTTAGGGCCCTGTGTCTCTGCTGGGGAGTTGCAATTGTCCTAATATTTCTGAATACCACTTGGGATTGTCTTCATTCCTGGATGGACAGGATCCCGATATTATTCTCAATGTCTGTAGTTGTACCCCACCTGGATCCATCTGTCCTTGAGGTTGCTGCGCAGGCTCTATACCCTACTGAGCTGCATATTGCAGCGCAATGTTTCGGACTGTGTCAAAGTGGGTGGCTAAGAATGGACCTCCACCGTTTGGATGAAACCGAGCTAAGAATTCTAGTGACCGATTGGGTGTAGCTAGTGGGCCATGCCTTGCACCTGTTTGTGGGTAAACTAGATTACTTCCAAACCAGTTGACATGATTTGTATGTGTAAGACCCTATTCCGAATACTGATATGGGCGATACTGAACGGTGTCTAAGTCTCCTCTCACTGGGAGAGTTGCATATACATTATTTGTCCTGTTACCTGGGGTCTTTAAGTAAGTAAAGAGTGATTCTGCTGGTAGTCCATCAAGTTGTGCCACTGCTACTGTAAAATTTGTGTTTACTGCATGACACTGCGCAGCTCTCAGCCAATAATATGCAGCCATTCTGCAATGGATGGGAATATTGATTTAATTGTGCACCATCTCCTGTACGCACTCTAATCTCTAAATTTAAAAAAAAAAAGCTTTTTAGAAAAATAAATGTTCTGCCTTGTCCTTCTCCAGTGACTGGGACATGAGGTTATTTATATAGTAGTAATGCTCTGGTCATCTTTAAGACGTCCCATCTGAGGTGCCATCTGACTTGATTGCCCCTTAGGGCGTGATTCCCTGCCTGCCCCCCTCGACCTCTAGGTAGGGCTTTGTGGGGTGGGCACAGAATCACAAGTCTTGAGTTATCATGAGAGGCGCCTCCGGGGTTCGGCCTAGTGCTTTTGACAGTTCCCAGAGTTCTATACCCCTTGTCATACTGAGACAAAAATACAGCCAGAAATATTTGTGTAGTTGTTGTGACTCAAAGAGACCTTATTATGAAGCATTACTCAAAAATATAAATCTGACACTTGAAGGTAGCAAGTCAATATATTTATTATCACTACCAGCTTTGATCATCATTAAGTCTGCTATAATGAGAGCCATAATAACATAGCAAACTATCATATATATGGAAAGCGTATTGCATAAGCTAAAAACATAATTAGTGTCTAATAAAGATTAAGTACAATTCATCATTTTTAACACACCCGCTTGAGCAATCATGGGGTTCATGTTATGTTGTCTGAGCTATGCTATGGTATGATCAGGAGTGGAGTGACATAATAAAGCACGCCGTCAGTCTAACATATGCAAAAAAAGTTCAACCAACACACTTGAAACTCACGATTTCCAGGCCTTGCTGTTCTGTATGCAACGTGACCACGGGGGCCTGCTGCTCTGACCTGCTATTGACTGCTCTTCCCAGCCCCCAACGATCTCGTGGTCGGCTCGTGGCTTCCTGCTGCGGATGTCTCCTCTAGCCTTAGTCTGTTGTGCTTTTTATATTAACACGCGTGACTTAGTCTACATGTACTATGTGCGTCATTTCCTTGGCCTGGACAGAACGTCTACAGTCTGGACCTTCTCTTGAGCTTAGCTTTGCATTACACACATGATTTACCTATGTGAAAGCTGAAGCCACTGGCACTGTCTTTGCTTCTTGATTATTTCCATTAGAATGCATGGGCTTCCGGTTGACGACCATGCAAGGCGCAGTGTTCTTTTCTGTCCTATTTCAAATGCCATTATATTGGATGTATTTTCGAAGGGGTTTAGGCGCGACAATTGCTTTGGACACTTTAACCACGTATCATGCTTCCTGTTCAAAGGTGCGTATCAGTGCAGAAGCAACTCTTTGCTCTGCTACGAACTCATCTACAACAGGAAGCTGTCACGTGTGGTTGGCTTTTTTCTGTTGGAACAGGGGAAAAAGTTCGCCTTTAGCTGACCCTAATGGCACGTGTTTGAGTCTACAGTTAGTGTCTGCTTTTGTTCTTTGGAAGCCGAGCTCGCATTGTATGTGAATGCGTGTTATTTACCAACGGACATCCATAGCTTATTACTACGATGGTGTCAGCACCATGGGTATTTTCAAGGCATTAAACCGTTGAAGACAAGAGGCTGCTAATCTGTGGTTAGGAAGAGAAATCTATCATGTCGTGTTAATCGCCTTTGCTAAAGCCACAGAACAAGCTATGTGCTTGCTTTTTGCTTTCATCAATGACAATATATTGTCTACAGTAAATGTCTAAGTTTGCCTTCTGACACTAGCCCTTGTGCAATCGTGAACTTTGCATTCTGTGGCACAGCTGTCTTAGCTCGTTCGTAACATTTGTAAATCATGACAAGCATACATTCTATATTATAGCTTAAATAAGAGAAGGATGACAATGTGCGTTAAGATTTGTATTCTTACTTTGTAACTTAATTTAACAGAATAATGTATAAGAATCTTAATTGCCGATTAATGAATACAAGGGGATTTAGATACTGCATTATAAATGATTATGTGATAAATCCAATGCTAAATAATCTAAATGTATTTTCATTTTCCATTTGTAACTCTTTACAATATACAACTTTTTAAAGTGATATTGTACACCTGCTTTAAGCATATTAATGTATCATGACATTGAGTAATACTATTCATTTTATTTATACTTTCTAAAAACAATATTTCTCAAGATGACACTCAAATTGGGAGTACGATTGCTTTATGACCACAGTCTTTTTTCTTCTGCCAGTAAGAGTAACACACTTGGCCTCATTACGAGTCCGCCGGTCCGGACGTAACGCCACCGGTATAACCATACCGGCACAGTTTCCATGATCGACCAATTACGACCCACGATCCCGAAAGTACCACCACCCCAAACTGCCGCCACGGAGTTAAGGCACCCGTAAAATGCGTCGCCGGGGAAACCCCCCAGTTACCGGCAACACCTAACACTGTGCACATCAGGAGTACCACAGACATGGAAACAGCGCCATGAAAATGGCGGAAAAACCGTGGCCAGGGAGGCGGTATTGGCGCCACCGCGAACATGATGTTAAACAGTGCCTGGTGAGCTGAATCAGGCCACAGGTGCATCAAATGAGCCCAGCTGGGCCCAGCAGGCTACTACAAGTCTACAAAAGGGCCACACCCACACCCAGGCCAACTCCAAACACAACTATGCAGGCAGCACTGCACCTGGTGGCAGTAATGGTGCAGAGGAGGAGGAGGCGGAGGCGGAGGAGGCGCAGGCGGCAGTTAGCAAACCCTGCACTGATGCCCAACCCAATTGTGCAGCAGGCACGACCCCGCAGGCAGCCTGGAATACTCCACATCAGGGCCTCACCCTGGAACCTGAACCCAGAACAAATCCATACATTATACCGGCTGGACTGTCCAACAATCATGTACATCACCACCATGATTGAGGATGACATCGGCAGCCACATTGACATTCCGATCGCAACCCCCCCCTCCTGAAGGTGGTGTCGGTACTGCACATTCTTGGCACAGGAACTTATCAGCACACAGTTGGTGAGCTCCACAGGGTCTCACAATCTTGTTTTTGTAAAATATTGGGACAGGTACTGGATGCTCTGCTGCAACATGTGTCGGAACACATCGCCCTACCCCGTAGCCTTGACCAGGTCATTGCCACCAAGTTGTCCTTCCATGCCATTGTGGCAATGCCAAATTGCATAGGTGCAGTAGACTGCACCCACATAGAGCTGACAGTACCACGTGCAATGGAGATGGTGAACGGTAATAGGAAACTGTACCACTCACTGAATGTACAGATGGTATGTGACGCCGGACAAGTGATAACACATTGCTGCACACATTTCCCGGGGTCAACACATGACTCAATGGTCCTGCGTAATTCAACATTGCCACGTTACATGGAACGCTACGCAGGACAAAGCACATGGCTATTGGGTGAGTACAACTGCCAATGCACAGGCCCAGTGGAAGGGGAGTGTGTGTCTAGGGCAATAACCTGTGTGAGTGGCCTGCTACAACTGCACATGCATCACCCCCAGGCCCATGTAATGGACAGTCAGCACAACCCACACATCACAAAGCTATACATGATAGGTTGCTACAGTGTGCCCCAACACACCGTGCCATATGAGACACACAACCGATACTGCCACAAGCCTGGACAACTCCAGCCACTCCATACATCCACCCACACCATGCACCACTGCCCCCCAATGCACATGATGCCTGCACATGAGTCATCCTGCATCAACCACATCATCACAGTACACCGATTGACTCCTCCAAGAGTGTACATCACTGCACAATGCCATACTTACCAACCACTATTGTCCGCATTGGGAAATACATATGCACAGCAAGTTTTTGGGCAATTGCCGAATGCCAACCTCAACAACAATGTCCCAGGAATGGTAATCACCCACCGGTCCCAACACTGCTTGCCCCATATGGATGAATGAATGATGCCGCAAGATTGCACTGCATCTGATGAAGACATGATACCACCAACACTGACATGTCGCCCACATTTACATCCCATGCAGGTGATGCTGGATATGCACTTATGCCATGGCTGATGACACCTGTACGGAGGCCAAGGAACAGGCATGAGGAGGCTTACAATAGGGCACACATCCGAACACGTGGCATGATTGAGAGGACATTTGGACTACTGAAGGGCATGTTCCGCTGCTTGAGCAGATCTGGCGGACCACTGCTCTACAGCCCAGTGAAGACGGGCAAAATTGTGCTTGTGTGTGCCAGGCTGCACAATCTGTGCATGCGCAGGAACATTCCGCTGCCCCAGACACAGAGGATGATGATGGAGATGAAGATGGGGATGGGGTGGCTCCACTCCCTCCCGGGGGTGCACAAGATGGCCAACAAACACAGGATACACCAATTCGCATTTACTACTGAGAGACTGCACAATGACAGCATTGCATGGATGTGACGATGCCAGTTAATAAATGTATTTACTGCAAATGGAATGACGGATGTCCACTCATTAATGGAATTTTACATAGGTGATATATTTAAACAAAATAGGAAAGAAGGTGCATTGTGTAGGGAAGCTGTGCACCCATGCCCACCCACCACCCAAACGTACCCACCGCAAACCAGTCCCCAAAAAACTAACCCCCAATATACCTCCCCCACCAACCAAATGTACCCACCCTCATACACCCATTGTGTCCCTGAATGTCTCCTGCACAGCCAAACCCACATGCTTTTCTTTGCTTGTGCACTTCTGCACATGGGCGTCCTTGCCAGAGGGCCCTGTCAGATGCCTTGAGCGCCTCCGTGGGCTGGCAGTGGTGGAGCTAGATGGGGTGGTGCTGGTGGACGGCACAGTTGGTGTGAGTGTTGGCATACGTCCTAGATAGGCCTGCTGGGCAAGCAACATGGACTCTGCAATGGAGGATGTGTTGTTGCCCTCCCGGACATGGCGTGCCAATGTCACGATGGTGGTAGCAAAGCATCCTATGGCCCTGGAGATCCGACGCACCGATGTTGAGTAACTCTCCCTCTGCAGCCTGGCCTCCTCCCGCTGCAGCCTGGACTTCTCCAGCTGCCTTTCAACAAGCTGCGTGAGTGTGGCCTGCTGATCCTCCATCCGCTGCATGCGGCATTCAGCTCAGCCATGGAGGGGGTTGGCGACCTCATGGGACTATGCAGTGATGGGGTGCTGAACTGGAGGTCGTGGAGGGAAGATAGGTCATCCAAGTTGGGCCCCTCCCCCTGTGGCCCTTCTTCAACTTGCAAGGCTGGGGCACTGTTGTCACTACCTGCAGCCTCCTCTGCAGTGCAGACGTTCTCAGGGATGGGATCTGTGGGCATGATGGGTGGGCGTGGCACTTGTGTGGCAGCAGGCAGCATGGGGATGGTGGTGTTGGCTGGTGCATCCGTGCCAGACGCAGCTGGTGGCTGAGTTGCAGAGCAGCTTGCGTCGTCCTCCTGGGCAGGGGTGCTGCATTGTACATGTGCAGGTGCACGTTGCCTCGCCTGTTGGGCGTTGTCGCTGTCACTTGAAATGGCTGTGGGGACACAGAGGACATGCTATTAGTTGTGTGCTGGGACCTGATGCGTCCATCACATGCATCAGCCAGGTCGATCAGTGAGCACTTGCATTTACACGCATATGACTGTTGATGCACTCAGGTGTGTGTCTCTGCTTGTAACCAGTCACGCACTGTGAGCATGTCCATTGGCAATGTATTGTGGGGGTGTTGCTTCTCATCTGGCTAATGAGTGGGTCCTTTGGGGCACTCCTGCCCTGAGTGGGGGGGGTTATGAGTGGGTCCTTTGGGGCACTCCTGGGCTCAACAAGTACTCATGGCATTGTAAAGTGTGCACTTACCGGCATCTGCAGGTGGACTCACTCCTGCCTCTGCATTGCCAAACCCATGTATTGCCGCAAGGTGGAGGACACTGCTGCAGGGATCCTCCCATGTCTGCAGTCTTAGTGGTGAAGCAGGCCTTTCACCTGTGCAACTGCTGTGCTGCCGGTGTGCAGCAATGAGGTTTCACACCCTCAGTCTGAGGTCGTCCCACCTCTTGTGGCAGTCCTTCACACTGCGTGTTGTGACACCGACTGCTGTGCACTTGCGTGCAGCTTCTGCCCACACCTCCTTTCTACGCTGCTGGGTTGCACGGCGCTGGTCAGTGCTGAACTGCATTTCTGCATGCTGCACAATGTGGTCCACTAGGACAGTCAGCTCTGCCTCGCTGAAGCGCTGTTTCCGCTGTCTTTGTGCAGGGATCCTGGCTGCCATGATGGTGGTCCTTTTTGCCTTTCAGAGTGGTGATTTGGCCTGTGCTGACTCTGGATGGCACTGGATTGTGGTTTATATAAACGCTGCCTCTCCGGTGTTTCCGTGTCCATGAGGACGGTGGCAGACACAGTTTTTGCACTGCTTTTGGGGGCGGTATGTCCATTGGGTGTTTACGTGACAACGGTGACACCGTTTCCGTGTTGGTGTGCTGCGCGCGACCGACAGGCCATAATCGGCCGCTCTTTCCGCAACCTTGCGAAACTGTATCACCGCCGTCACAGAATCACTGCATCCGGGACCGGCTGACTCGTAATGAGGCCCACAGACTTTGTAACCTCCGAAAATGGTGCTTGTAAGCTTGGGAATGCAAATTACATGTGGTTTACAGATTGCAGAATTCTTACATGCTCTGTAATTCACCTTGTATGAGTGACTGACAGATATGCTAAATTGTTCTTATGCTGCAAATAGGGATGCAAGTTAGTATATAATTTGAATGGAGGCCGACTTTGCTTACAAATCCATAGATTCTAGAACTGAACACTACCAGGTGTCAGTGGCAATAACATGACAATCCAACATTTTTCTACTGAATAAGAACTTAAGAAAATTAGTCAAATCAGTCAGTTACAAACTTTGTACTGGTATAATAGATAAGTCTAAGATAGAGTACTATAAATATTGACAGGTTGTAGAGTACTGAAAGAAATTTGATGCATCTCCTTTATGCACAGAACAATTGATTGGCGATGCACAACACATGAAAACAGCGTAATTAAAAACATCTGTTTTACAGCAAATAAGAATGTCATAAGTGGTGTACTATCGCCAATAATATAAAACATGGCATTGTTCAGGTAAAATGGATACCGATTAGAGCACAATACTTATAATTTTTTTAAAAGAATTACGCTAATCATTTGTTTTGTTTTATTTTTTCCTTCCTTCTTTTATTCTATCAATATTATAGATATTGGTCACATTTGAAAGAAATGTCTTTTCATTAGGACGATAAATACTTTTGAGGCTATGATGAAGCACACGCCATGTGTCATTATTATAAGTATTGATGGCAATCCCACAAATGCTCATGCCAGAAAAAATACAACCGGCTAGGGAAAAAAGGCCAAGAGATTCTTGCAAGGATAACACATTTTAATCACACAAAAAATAGGATTGCCAGCAAAGAAACTCTGCTGCTCAAGAATGTTCTGCTGAAAAATGGTACAAGCAGAATGTTATAAGGAAACAAATCGTCATCAGTGAGGTAAACATATACAGTAAAACCCCACATGGCTGTTTGGGAGACCTTATACATGGTCAGCCTGCTCTATAGAAGGTGCCAGGCCCTTGGCCCCAGCCCTGTCTGTCGGGCTTCCATCACGTGGGGTTTGCTGGGATCATCATCTTTAGGGAACAAAGGTCGAGTTTGCAGTTAGTTACTATGTCAGGCAATGCTACTCTATCATTATGGTGTGCACCTAGGAGGCTCACGGGGAGTTTTAAGGTCACGCTGACCGACACATTCTTCACTCATTCTGTATCGCACTATCCACACCCAAGGCTTCCACTCTCGCTTTGGACTATCATTTATTCCTTCCTGTACCTCGCATTACAAATCTTGTCATTATGAAATAAGTTGGAATGGTTGTGTTCTTTTAGATCTTTTATGGCCAATGGGTTTATGGTTGGTGGTCTGGGGTAACTTACTATTGTGTAATTCACGGGTCTTGGACTGGGACAGTTGTGGGTGCCATAACTCATGGATGACTGGGTGAGGTTTGGGGGCCTGCTTTGGCCTGGCAGTGATGAACGTGCACTGTGAGGCGTCTAGTACTGTCTCGCAGCCTTGCAGGGCACATTCCTTCTTGGAATAACACATATTGGAAACAGTTGTGGAACAAAGGAGAGTTTCTGTGGAGGCCAACAGCGCGGATCTCTCTATCATCAGCAATTGGGCCTATTCAGGTTTCTTTTAGTGGTCTGTGTCTACCACGCAGCCATTCAGGCGCGAATGGTTCTACCATAACTACAAAATAGCATTTGTTTATATGCACGCACTAAGTCTTAAGCATCTACATTTCGCATAGTATTGTGTTTGTGCAGGGTCCTTTAATACATCCCCTGCCCCCTGGCACTTCACGGGTGTCTTTATGGGATTCAACTTACTCTAAAACGCCTAAAGGGGTGGGATAGGCTTATCTCCTTCCCAACAGTATAAACATTGCAAAAGCTGTCTGGGCTGGACATATTTTTGCTGGATTAATTGACTTTGGACATTTCTTAATATGCTAATTGACTTTGCAGATTTATCTTTTACTTTTACAAGATTGTTTCATATTATAGTGTTGTTACCTTAGGATATCAAATATAATTCGGGAAATAGTGATTTGATAATACAAGTGATTTGTATGCAAGATATTTCAATTTAATGGAAACAAACAAATGTAAATGTATTTAATTCATTTAACGAATAATAAGCACACCTATTGTCTCTAGAATCTCCTGTATCAACTTGTATCAAACAAGGCTTACGGTGGAACAACACACCTTACAGTATTCAGTTTCACCTCTCCAAATTTTCCCTTTATAATCATACCTACAGAGAACAACATGAATAAAGAAAACTTTGCATAGTTACTTGCTGTACTGCATGAGTCCTGTCTGCATTCTCTCTTTAACACACTTGTTGCAGGATATAATCTTGCAAGTCCCATAATAGATTATGATGGCAGGGAGATCGTGCGTTGTAAATCCATCATTGTTGCCACACTACTACTACAATTCAAAATGTAAATGTAGCAGATCGTATTTCAAGGAAACGTGTGTGTGCATTTCATGGCGTAACACAAGCTTCCTGCTGCTGGTGCCAAATGATTATAAATATGCAAGTTGACACAATAGGCTTATTTCTGCTCGTATTTTATCTGATGGGATAAACCTGGGGTGACCCAAAAGAACTGCATGAGACAACCTAGTGAGGGGAACAATGGTTTCACGGAGGATGGTTTGGAAGGAGAGAGGGAGAATCGCTTCAAGGGAAAAGAGTTGGGTGGAAAAGAGAGGACAAAGGAGTGGGGGTGCTTGGGGAAAAGGAAAAGTGGAATGCTGAAAATCAAGTCAAGACCAATTTGAGAACTACGCATGTTGTAAATTCAAAGAGAAAGATTGCCAGGCTGACAAATAAGGACATTTAGCAATAGCAGCAATTTCGAAGGTAACCTTAGAATGTGAATGGGCTGAATACCCTTACAATGAGGGTTGGAGTTATATGTGAATTCCCTAGAGAACGCATAGTTGTGAGAGCATCTTCCCTCATGAAATACGTACACCAGAAGACCAGGAAAATATAAAAAAAAATATATATATTTATATATGTATATATATATATACATATATATATATATATATATATATATATATATTTTTTTTTTTTTTACATGTCCTGCGGTAGAGGCCATGTAGTTATGGTTAAGTTGCTAAACCCATAGCAAGAGCACTTTTTGGGTGGCTCATAACTTTGCTCCCCCTGGACGAATCCTCACCAAACTTTGCAAAAAAAGTATATGGCCCACTCTGAAAGTTTGGTGACGTTTGGTCAAGGGGGGGCAAAGTTATAGGGGGGGGTCCCAACATTTTTTTTTTCCCCATAGACATAATGGGGACAAAACTTTGTTCACGTGTACAGGCCAAACTGCTAGATGGAATTTCACCAAATTTGCAGCAGGAGTGGCAGCTTAGTCCCAAAAGTGTGCTTTTGTTAATTTGATGTAAATCCATCCAGTAGTTTCTTTTTAAACAAACAAAACGTAAGGCAGAAAAAATAGTGATATCTATGTGTGCACTGCAGACTCACTTCCCTGTTCGGTCCACGGACTGGCCTCTTAGTGGCCAGAAAAATGTGCGGACCTTTGCGTGGTCTGCGGACATCGGGATACGGCCGCTGATTGGGTGGTGGGAAAACGTGAAATGCGATGTTCCCCTGAAACGCCCACCATCTTGGATTCGCTGACCTTTTTGGGAGCTGCGGACAGCGCGGTGAAAACATAAAAAAAGCAACATTGCACTTGTCAAACTCAACAATCTCTAGGGAGGTGGGGGGGGGTGAGAATAGGATGGGATATGGCCATAAGAAGCCAAAAACCGGGTTGTTTCACCCCCTGACAGTCCGCGAACACTCCTTTTGAATTTTAATATTCTGATTGTCAGTGAATAAAACCACCTGGCCTAGATTTTTCAGTGAACCAAAATAAGTAAGCCATATATGTGATGTCATCAGTGATGTCATCAATGACATTTGTGATGTCATCTTTGATGTCCTGGGTGTTAATCTTAGCAGTGCATGGTGGTGGCGTGATGGCGAATTTCTGAGGTTTTTCAGTTTTACCTGTAACCATAACGTCCCTGTAACAATGTTTTTCCATTGAATTTCATAGGTTTTTATTAGTACAACTAAACCATAACGTCCCCTTAACTAAGTTTTTTCATTGAATTTCATAGGTCTTTATTAGTGCACCTTAACCATAACGTCCCTTTAACAAAGTTTTTTCATTGAATATATATATATATATATATATATATATATATATATATATATATATATGGTTCCAGCATTAGTTGTAGCTCAGAACACAAACAGAGGCTGGAATTTTAACTAAAGTTATCATCTTTTGATGGACCATTTTAATGGCGTCTGCTACAAGCCAGTGGAATGAGCAATTTCCCATTTCTTTTCAGTGTCAAAGCTGCAATGACAGATCAAATATTAAGGAAAGAATTATTTACTTTTACATTGATGCCCTACACTATTGAGGAAATGACTGCGCGAACAAATGTCATATTACTGATTACTTGCTCTGTTATTGGGGTTATCTCGTTCATTATTGGTATTATCTGGTTCATTCTTTTAGTGGATTCCTGTCATTATGAGAACTAAATCATGTGCTTCTACCTTCACTCTTGTGACCTAAAAAGTGTTGTGTAGTGTGGATGTACCAACATGTAATAAAGGAACACACAGTCATCTTAGCCTCAGTTGTGTCTCTCCAGATATATGTTGTCTTTTTGTGTGGCTTAGAGCCACACCACATTGGCGGTGAGGATTGTGGCCCGACGGTGTATGAAAGAGAAACTGGGCACATGAACAGTGGGCCTCATCATGAGTTGGGCTGTAGCCCTTAAATACGGCGGTAACAATATTGCCGCCTCATTTAAGGGCTGGCCCTCTCACGAGTTGGGTGCTAAATGGGCTGTTTTACCTCCAGCTTTTTTCTGGAGGTGAAAATCCCATTTAGCGCCCTGTGTTACCGCTTGCTGTATTAGCGCACATATTAACATTAACGTCGAAAATTCCTCATTGGATCCATTGGACCCAATGGGGAATGGCGATTTACTGTTAATGCCCAACCGGTGATCCAGCGATAATACCGCCGGAACAGTGGCGCTAACTCTATTACAGTTGGGCAATATTACAGCCAGGATACCGCCCAACTCGTGATGAGGCCCAGTGACTGGTGAAATGCAAAGACGCGGGAAGCATGGCAATGAGGCCAAACAGGGCCTGTGAAGTAATGGGTGACAGGGCGGTAAGGCTGGTGGAGTGGCATAGGGCCTGAGGAAAAGAGAGGTGAACTGAAAGATACAATTAAAAAAGCAGAAGTGAGTGGCTTTGCGAAGTAAACTAGATCAGTGCAGCAAAGAGCTGAGAGCAGGCTAATAGGGAACAAGTGATAAGGTGGGAGCAAAGAGCACATCAAGAGGCAGACAGAAATCTGACATGGCAGCACAGAAAAGGAAAAAACGTTGAGACAAATTTTCAGAGGAAAAGAAAATGGAACAAAAAACAAGCAGAGAGCGACAACCAGGCTCAGACTGGCCTATAGGGCAATGCCCAAACCAAAACCACAAAATGCTAGTGTGGACCCGTTTTTGTGGCCAAAGCAGGCCAGTTTGATAAGTTGCTTTACCATGCAGCTAGTAATTCTGACCAGCGTTACTGAATAAATATTCTTTAAAATGCAGTTTGCATCACATTTTATCAAAAACCTCTCCTAGGCTACTACTAAAATAGTCTGTCTCAAAAGGAATGAATTGCCATTTGTAATTGTGGGTCACTTTTTCATTGGTGCCCAAGAAAATGTTATGCCCCAGTCTGACCCTGGAGACAAGAAGGTTGAGAGAAAGAGAACCTAGGAAAAAAGGGCGAGAAGCAAGGCGCAACAAGAGGGACTGAGGGAATAAAAAACAAAGAGACAATGATTGAAGACGATGAGAATCAAGGTACAAAGTAGTAGTAGTAGTAGTTATTGTCATTTGTATAGTACCTTTCACCATTGGTATGGTTCTGTACGGTGAACACCCTCGGGGGGCCGAAGTCGAGGTATGGGTAAATCGATTGAGGAGCTTAGAGTGCATGAGTGCACTTTAGCCAAAGCGAAGGCACAACTAAACCTCACAATTGCCACCGATTTTGTCATCGGCTGAAATGTTGTCATTCAGAACACAGTGGAGAGTGTTTCTACGCAGGCTAAAAATCTACTTTGAGGGTGCAGCCATTGTGTCACCAAGAAAAAAAAAGAATTGCTTCATGACGTGG
Organism: Ambystoma mexicanum; assembly: GCF_040938575.1. Classification (NCBI taxonomy): domain Eukaryota; kingdom Metazoa; phylum Chordata; class Amphibia; order Caudata; family Ambystomatidae; genus Ambystoma; species Ambystoma mexicanum. Next base: position 775,967,877 of record NC_090939.1, on the reverse strand, counting down.
GAGCAGAAGTGCATACCCTGCATCATACTGATCGCACTGTTGGGTGACAAGCAACTGGCGTTCAGCAACCACTTTTCTGAACAAGTGTCTCCCCACCACTGCTAGTCGCTGTGTGGTCTCTCCTGGCCTACTCTTATCACAGTTTGCCTGCGCTTGCTGCCCCAAACCAGTACCAATGTGACTGTATGTTTGCCAATGATCCGCTCTAACAATGTTTATGCTGCTAACAATGCTTTACTCTATCGGTTAATGTTGCCTTACTACTATTTGCCCAGCCTATTGCATTAGCCTTGTTACTTTGAATTGTTGTGCCCTGGTACTTGACTCCCACTCACAGCTATGTCCTAGCTCAGTGATCCGCTTCACAGGAGTGTACGTACCCCTTTGCTTCTTAACTAGTAGCATGCTCTAAGTCCTTGGTACGTTAAAATCTCTTGTGTCTTGCTCGTCAGGACGTCGCATTGCATACTGTTGTCCTGGCTGTATGTTAGTTTGTGCCAGCACCTCTGCCTTACTGTAGCATATTTGTAACACCACTCTGGTGCCTACGGCTTCCGTGGCAAATATATTGATTGCCCCAGCAGTCTAACCGCACGTGTTCAACCTTCTTAGCCTACCTAGTAATTTGCACTAGCCTGCAGCGAACTGTATTTCGGTTAGCTTGCCCCTCTATACCTTCAGCCAACTTCTGAACACTACTGATACATAATAAGTTCATATGGTTGTCAACACTATCAATATGATTGCATATATTGATTGCATATAATGCCCTGTGCCTTTGACCAATGCTGCCCCAGTGCTGCCTTTATGATTGCATATTTTGATTGCATATATTGCCCTCTGCCTTTGCCCAATGCTGCCCCAGTGCTGCCTATGATTGCATATATTGATTGCATATATTGCCCTGTGCCTTTGCCCAATGCTGCCCCAGTGCTGCCTGTGATTGCACATATTGATTGCATATATTGCCCTGTGCCTTTGCCTAACGCTTCCCCAGTGCTGCCTTTATGATTGTATATATTACCTATTGATAATAGGTAACTACTAGGACAGCTCCACCCACTTATTAACTTTACCCAGATATCCCCTGTAAGCTATCAACTCGCTAGACCCTTGCCTCCACCTTCTGCCACTACCTTGGAGCCTTACCTCCCGTGATGGCCACCCTAAGAGGAGCCACATTGACCATGGCAACGTTCCTCCCCTTACTCCACAATATCTCACAACAGAACTGTACCAACACGACTACTCCACTCTACCCAGAACCACTATCCCAGTGTAATGGCTAAACAGATTCGCTTGCCCGCCCACACCTCTCATACCATGCCCTACACCTCTAAGAAACACACGACTAGGCTCTCGCCTCGCTCCACCTACTACCATCAACCTGAATGTAGTTCCACCCACCAAGCTCAGAAACGATAGACTGAGTCACCGCACTAGCCTGAGCCATACATCTGTTAGAACGATCACCAGCCAGACCAAGAACCACATGCAGCAGACACTGCATATCGATTCCATAGCTAGCCAAAACTGCACAACACCCTACACTCCACCACCCACAAAAGTTAACCCTACTTCCATTCCCATTAAGGTTGCTCTCATCAATGCCCGCTCCTCGGTAGCCCACCCCACCGATGTTGCAGACATTATCTCCTCAAACCACCTTGACTTCATCGCTATCACGGAAATGTGGCTCCACTTAGCAGCTGGTCCTACCATAGCCTTAGCCATCTCTGATAACTATAACATCATCCGTGCTGAGAGAAAAAATGGAATAGGAGGAGGTGTGGCAATTATTGCTAAATCTAATCTAATCATCAGAGAAGTATCTAACGCAACCCTATCTTCAGCCGAACTCCTATCCATCAAACTTCCATTATCGAACACCCAAACCATTCTCCTACACATTGTATACAGACCTCCATGCCCCCTATCCACCTTTGAAGAGGATATCACTCTCCTACTCACCATAACACTAAACCCAAATCACAAATTATCATCATGGGTGACTTCAACCTGGGACTCAATGACCCTAACGACAATCATGCCACCTCTCTCAATAACACCAGTACTCACTAAGGCCCCACTCAACACATTAACAACCCAACACATACAAAAGGAAGATCCTTAGACTGGCTAGCAGATGCCAACTGCAACCTCTCACTGACAGACATCACACCGTGTGCTTGGACCGACCATCACCTTTTCACCTTTTCACTACCCAGAACTGTCCCCAAAATGACACAGCCTTCCAGGACACCACAAATAATTTCCAGAAACAATCGCAACATCACTATAGAAAACCTTAGACCACTCCTTATGCCCATAACTAAAGCAAACCTTCCCACTCAGAATGACAACCCTTCCACCTGGGTAGACCTTTAAAACAACACATTGGAACTAGCCCACAACCAGATAGCTCCACTCAAACAACGTAAAGCCAAACCCATTGCCCATACCAACAAATGGTTCTCTGCAGAACTAAAGGCTCTCCACAACATCAAAAGAGCTGCGGAAACCAGCTGGAGAAAAGCTCCATCTCTCTCCACAAAAGACACATTCTCTACAGCTGCCTCCACCTACAAATCTGCTATCTTAAATGCCAAAAAAGAGATTTACAACATGAGACTACTCAACACCAAATCTGGTACGAAAGAATTATTCTCTATACTAAGAAAACTTGAATCACCATTGCCACCACAAAGGACAAGGCCTGGTGCAATAATATCCAACTAGCCCTCTCTAACAAAATTGCCCTTCTACAAGCAAAGATTGAAGCCAAAAAAGCCAACCTTGCTGCCAAAGACAACCTTAATAGTAAAAAAGACCTCACCATTCCCAACTGCCCCCTTTCCACTTCTCCCCAGTCACTGAGGAGGAAGTAGTTAAGATAATCGCTAGCCTTAAACCATCCAATTGTAAAGGTGACTTGTGCCCTGCCTCCGTTATCAAGGACAAAGCCAAAGACCTAGCTCCTCTCATCACCAATTCAGTGGTCCCCAACAACCTCAAAGAAGCGTGGGTACTCCCCCTTCTCAAAAAACCCAGTCTAGACCCTAACATCCCTACGAATTATAGACCCATCACAACGGTCCCTTTTCTCCTCAAAATATTAGACAGAGTAGCCTACCTCCAAATGCCTACAACATTTCGAAGACAATAACCTCCTAGGCCTGCGACAATCCGGCTTTAGACCTAGGCACGGGACCAAAACCGCCCTCCTGGATCTAAAAATCCAAATGGACGTAGCCAAAGACAAGGGCAATCTGGCCATTTTGCTCCTGTTTGATCTCTCCGCTGCCTTCGATCTGGTTGACCACCAGATCCTTACACAACACCTCTCTTTGGCTGCCACGTTCTCCCAGAATGCTACCAATTGGGTTCAGTCATATCTGTCTCACAGGTCGACTAGGGTCTTCGCCCCTTCAGCGGCTGCTGACCCTATCCCAATCCAATGTGGAGTTCTCCAAGGTTCCTGCATCTCTCGCACACTATACAACATCTTCACTAAGCTTCTCTTCAACCCTCTTGACGATCTGGGTGTCAGCTACACTAATTACTCTGATGACACCCAGGTCCTCATCACACTCACTGGTTGCTATGAAGAATATGTTGCAAAGCTAAATGAAATCTACATAGAAATTCAAGCCTGGATGGCCACACACAGTCTCTGCCTCAACGATGATAAGACGGAACTGCTTATTGTAGGCTCTCAGGCCCGCCTCAATAAATTGGATTCCAGGTACCAATCTTTCACCATTGATGGCAACATTATAAAAGTCTCCAAAGAGGTCAAAACATTAGGTGTGTATCTCAACTCCACCCTATCGCTAGAAAAACAAATGCCACCATATCATCTACCACCTACACCAATAAACATATCAATGCCTGCAGACCTTCTTTATCCTCCTCCACCTGCCTCACATTATCCAGAGTGCTGATATTGTCTAAATTAGACTATTGTAACACACTTCTCCTGGGCACCACGACAAAAAATCTCAACAGACTCCAGATTCTACAAAACAATGCCTTAAGCTGCACTCTTAACCTCCCGCGTAAGGCTCACATCTCCACAGCCAGCAAAGAAGTCCACTGGCTCCCCATCCGAGACAGAATTAAGTTAAGAACCCTTGTCATTACACACAAGTGCCTGTCACTGACTGCCCCACGATACCTATCTGACAAATTCTCTGGACACAGCACCACCAGACCTACTAGAACTCCCAATTTGCACCAACTGAAGATTCCCAGATTCAATCTAAAAACAGCAGGAGGTTCTAGTTTCCCTGTTCTTGCAGCTCAATGCTGGAATACAGTCCCTCTTGCAATCAGATCGGAAGCTTCCTTCTGGCCATTCAGAGCCATGGTGAAATCCTGGCTCTCTGCCTAACACTTTGTTACTCACTTACGCACCATCCTTGCCTCTTCACTCTACCAATTTCTACCGTAGGACTTAACCTTATTTTGAAACGGACCACCATGTAACCCGGTCCTTCACTGTCTATTATACTTGCTTCACGTCACTCACTGTACCCCTCTTTGTACCATTGAATGTATGTACCCTTTTTGTTTCGCGCAACGCTATGTAATTATGTTGTCCACATGATTAATCACCCAGCTACCTGAGGGTTTGGCCGCGCTCTATAAATAAACAAACTAAACTAAACTAAGGGATCTGGCAAGGGTGACGGCGGAGACTCATTATGACACTCTGACTCCAGCACAACTGTAAACTCATACATTTCGAAAAGATTTGAGTACGCAAACACAAGACAAGGACAAAACGAAAGAATTGAAGATTTCCAGGCCCATTTGTGCCAACTAGTGTGTTGTCCTGCAACATGAGATAATGGCCCAAATCTTTTAGAGGCACCACACACAACAGCTAAGATGATAAATACTCAACTGGCTCAGAAAGTAGCTCAAGATGTGGTACAGGCACTACAAATAGCAGAGTAACAGTCCAAAGCAACAGAGGAGAGGCTAAGTCACCTGGAGCTAGAGAAATGCAAGTGAACATGGTAGGAGGACATTTGAACTTAGGATACAGAAGCGGCAGATGGGTGCAGCAACAGCAAAATACAAGAGTCAAGTGACCTGTGTGAGACAGTAGGAGCGACTAAACTCTGGGGGGCAAGGAGACTTATCCAGATCAAGGATGATGTCCAGGATGAACCCAACAATCCCAAAGATGTGGCAAGTTACACTACTTTCCAGTAAAGTGCCAAAGTTCACTGAGTCGAGTAGTGAACCACTGTTGGAGGCCACATGGCAGACAGAACTATGTAGGTGAGGGGGAAAAATGAGGGAGAATTCAGGGTGGATAAGGAAAATTGGGTAGAGCTTAGCCCACTACCAGAAGTGGAGCTGTGAGTGCTGGATTGGATTTACCTATTTGACATAAGCAACAGACATAAGGACACAATCACGCCTGTGGTTAGCAGTGACTAAACATTGGGGGTCATTACGAGGTCATTACGAGTTTGGAGGCAGCCATGGTGCTAATAGCACCATGGCTGCCTCCAAACCCTTGTAGGGGTCCGTGCTGTCGGAATGGGGACTTACCAGGACATTCTGACCCTTGTGGACCTGATAAGTTCCCATTCCGAAAACCATTCCCCATTCCCATTCGAGCCCCCATAGGGCTCAATGGGAATGGGGAAGGAGCTAATAACGGGCCAGCAAATTGCTGGACCGTTACTAGCTCCCTGGTCCCTTAACGGGTCCCGCTAAGGGCGGCTGGTAAAACCAGCCGGCCCTAGTGGGACCCGCTAAGGGACCTCGGAATGCGGCGGTAGGGGGTTAACGGCACCAGCATCCTTACCGGTGCCGTTAACCCCCTTCTGCCGTACTCGTAATGACCCCCAATTGTTTCAGTGCACCCATTGACACAAGCACATCCATATATGCAATAGCTGCGCAGAACTGGAGTCAAATGGAACCATGACTGAAGAGGATGCAAGATAACACTACCAAATACTCATTTGGAAGCAAGCTGCTCATGACATTATACTGATGCTTCACAGACAGGTGGATCGCCCATCACGTTATATGTAACGGTGAAAGGAGAAGATATCCTTTCAAGGTAATCTGTAGCAAAAGAGGTGAATTTGATGTAACTATTTGGACAAATAGATGAGGCCCACTTGCAAACAATACAACAAAAATTTCCAGCATTGCTCTTGCATCAGCTTATGCATGAGGAACGCAAATTACAGTACACATTGATAAGATAATCCAACCTATTAGCATTCTACACTGGTGAATAATTGTCATGCAAAGGAAGGAAGTTGATGATAGGTTGCAAAAACTAGAAGCTGTTAAGAAGTTCGGTTGGTTAAATGCTCGCTACGGAGATCGATGTGATTTGCAGGGCGAGGTTTGAATCGTGGCATAGCCAAATCAGGCCTACATCCTTCATAGTTTGTTATATTTGGTTGGGTAATAATTATGTATGATAATAATGTATAAAAACTGACTTTATCAAAAAAGAACAAGACCTGCACTATGGGTGTCATCCTGGCTAGAGCAAAACAACCAGGAGAAATACAGATATGTGCAGACCAATCAGCAAATTCAATTAGAGAAAGCTATGTCATGTCGATGGTGGAGCACAGACTTGCATGCATTTTCAAATGGAAGTCCTGGTCGGTAAATTCTCTTGTTTAACCTATGATTGAAGTTTAATAAAGGCTTCATCCATGGAGCAGAGCTCCAAGTGAAGTGAGAGAATCATTAAACACACCTTATGTCCCACCAAGTAACCAATCCCAGACCAGAAACCATCAACAGTTGCTCCTCTAAGACATACACAGAAGACTGACCCTGGGGCAGGGAACTAAGCCCTTAAAATCCAGGGCAGAAAGACAGAGAGTGAGGGTGTTTGTAGTAGGGGGGTGGTGAGGTGGTGAGGTGTGGAGAGGAGGAACTGCAGAGAGAGGTGGATGTGTCGAGGGAGGTGGGGGTGCCGAGAGCACTGAAAGTGCAGGAGGAGTTAAAGGTGGGGAGCGAGCTAAAACCGGGGGACGAGGGGGAGATTCAGAGAGAGCCAAAAGAACCAGAGAATGTGGAGGTACAGAGCATTAGCTTAAGGCATATAATTGGTGGAGGAGTAAAGAGAGTTGCTGGTGAAGAAAGAGGTGATAGTACAGAGGAGATTGGATGAGAAGAATACAAAAGAGGTTGGAGGGGAGAACATCAAGGAGGGTAGGGAAAACGTGAAGAACAGGATGGAAGAGAGAGAACAAATGAGGGTGGAGGTTAGCCAGCAAATAGCTTAGATACAGGCCTCCAGGTACGAATGAGTGGCAGTTGAGTGGCAGTTCATTGGGGAGGGAAGTGAGACAGGTTAACAGGATAAGGCCCTTGAGACAGGGAAGTAAGGTAGGACCTGACTGGACATCTAGGGACTCTCCTGAACTACATCACCTATGCGAGACACTATCAACTTTGTGGCAACAAAGTTGAACATTTCACTACATGGGTTTGCATCGCCTGAAAGCTGCTACCCAAACTGGAGCAAACTTTGAGGAACCCACTATGACCCACAGGAGGATCAACATAACTGGGCTATGCCTAAAGACTGCACATGACAACGAGTGGGAGACTCAGAATGACAGACTATTTGTCTAAGAAACCGTTGGTTGTGGCCAGAGAAAGAACATGACCTGTACAGTTATTCATACCCTTGAAATCAATCTCCACCAACTCTGAGCAGGCACAAAGACCTGAACGGCAAACCATGGTCTCCATTGCCAGAAGATTTCCAAATCTGGTCAAAGTGCCAAACTTGTCAATAATATATCCGGAAAATCCAGTACATATGGGGGTCTTGGCTTGGCTACCCAACAAGGGGCACTTGGAAAATAACAATGCCTGTTTACCTGTTCACCACATCACCATCATCAACACTCCACTTAGAATCATTTGGGACTCACATCCTTGCAGCAGAGGAACCATGCCTTTTAAGCCATCCACAGTGACTAACTGCACACTTGCTTGGATGTTGATGGACTAACCAATGGGTTTTCTCCTTTTACTATAGACTCACCAATATATTGAATATGAACTTCAGGCAGACATCTCACATGTTTGTTTGTGTAACGTACATATTGAATGATGCATTCTCAAACCCTAACCAGTACTGCCCAGTCACTTTATGTTTTCTTAACCTGACCACAAACACATGCTTATCTTCTCCATTAATTGTTGTTCTATTTGATAATTTCTTACATTGCAATATAATGTGGCTTAACATCTTATAATTGTATTGCTATCTTAATTGTTATTTATCCTTTTTAGATATTGCTTTGCCTGTTCTTGCTGGTCCTTTTCTACCATTCACCCTTGACATTCCTCACTTTCATCAGGTCAGGTCTGAGGTTTTCCTACAAACATCACAACACACCCTAATCATCTTGCTACTCTACCTCCATTCGTCTATCAGTCAGGATATGGAATGCAGCCTCCATGCTTAGCTGTGAATTACTCTTGATCTAGAATATGGTCTCTAAAATTAGCTGTAAAGGATTCTGACCACCCCTCCTTCCTTATGCCCTCTCTGTTCCTCCTACATCCCTCTCTTTCTCAGCATCTCGTGGGATAACTCCGGGCCTAGCTGTAAATAACCCGGACCATTCCATCTTTCCCCATCATCTTCCTGGTCCTTCTCCACCCCACTCTCAGTCAGGATCTGAAATGTGGCCCCTGGGATTACTTGTGAATGGTCCATGATTTGTCCCTTTTCTCCCACCCTCTCTATGTTTTGAAGCACCTAAATTGCGATGTAGTGCACTAAAATTCACCAATAATCAAATAATAAATAATATAATGTTACTATGCCCTGCAGTTTATTTTTATTGTATATGGTTAAAAGAAGTTTACAAAGAAGCATCATAATACAAATACATTACATTTTCACATTACCACAATTGCTAAAAATATTAAGAAAGAATTACTTTTTTTTTTAAGGAAATTAATCTTCATCAGATTTAAAAATCAATATAGAAAAATTACAATTGCATTTAAAATTAGTTACATATACAAAATGTCACCATATCATAAAGTGCCTATCTGCAGAGAATTTAGAAAAGCAGCAACCACCAGCCCATCAGAGTTGGTTTCATCTTCAGAGCATTTAATTAAGGAGAATATGTTCAGGAGATAATTCATTCTTAAACAGTTAAGTGTGCTACAGTGCATGATCAAGTGATTAGTTGTTTCAATACAGTGCTTAACTTTGCAGGACCTATACATTGCATTCTCAGAGGTGATCAGACCCCTTTGTAAAAGAACATCCTTTGTCGGCATCAGATTCCAATGAAAAAGTAAATAAAAAGAGCAATGGCAATCGTTTGGAAACAAAATTAAGTGTGGTGCAATTAATCCTCTTTTCTTATGTTCATGAACCAAGTGCCTTAGTGAAGTTTTACCATGTAAACTCTGTGCGGTAACTACCCAGTCGGCATCAAACAAAGCCTTATCTACTTTCATAGGAGTCTTGACCAGGTCTTCAATACCCAAATTTAGCTCATTCAAGATAGTAACACATTTCCACATGAGGTGTACAACGTAAATTGCAGTCCCTACTCTGGGCATATTAATCATGCACTTATTCAATTCAGCATATAATGTGTTCACCTTTGGAGAAACAATATTCATGCACAGGATAGTAGTCTCCATAGTACTCTGACCTGTACAGAAGATAATCCCAGCTCAAATCGGATAACTACCAAAGGAACAGCATTTGGAACATTTAAAATACGCCTCCAAAAAGCAGCTTCCAATCCATCCATCTGTAATACAATTGCAATAGAATAGAATTGCATCATACCACAGGTCCATTCCGTAAATCAGTTTAGGAACCACCTTTCCTTCATAAAAATGAATATTAGGTTTAATAGAAAAACGGCCACATTTCCAATCTATTTTTAAAAACTGATTCCACAGTAATGTTAGAATTCATAGGTTGTTGTGTAAAATGGAATCCTAAGTACACAAAATTCGGGCTATATGTAACTTTAGTACGGTCAAAAACCCATGAGGTAGTGCCAGTTTTCTGCCTCTAGCAACAGCCAAGATTTTGGTTTTAGCCGGATTTATTATAAGACCATTATCCTTGGCATGACAAGAAAAAGCTGATAAAAGTCTCTGAAGCCCTATCTTGGTGTTATCTAGAAGCAGAAAATCATGCGCATATGCTGTCCTTGGAATCGCGAAGCAGCCCAATGTTGGGGAAACCCATACATGAGGAGAGAGGGATACAGCAATATCTGCAACATATACATTAAAGAGGGCAGGGGCCAAAACGCACTCCTGCCTCAACCCAGATTTAGTAAGAATCCGACCAGACATATCTCCTTATTTAGTCTAACTCCTATGCCTGTCTCCTCATGTAGGTCCCTAATTAATGAAAGCAAGCTGCTCGGCAGACCCCATGAATCCAGTTTTGACCATAGCCTTCTGCAGTCCACCATATCAAAAGCGGCCGATAGCATTGCAGTTCTAATTATACATGGCACATACTCTAAAAAGAAGCATACATTTGTTTTGGCTAAAACACTACTTCTTGTGCTCCAGGGTTATGTATGGGATTTGTGGTAAGTTTTGACCCAATTTTATGTTTTTTGGCCAGATATATCCATGTCAACCAAAGGCGCCCAAATGTAGTTCAATTCTTAAACAACCATTGGCAATGCCAACAGTTTGGGCAGGGACGTCATTTCACCAAAATGCCAGGGGTAGCGAAAGTGACATCACACGACCATTGAGCTCTGATGACATCACAGGAAGTGATGTCATTTGACCTGTCCCGAAGTGACATCACTGGAAGTGATGGAACATGACCTTTCACCCCATGACAAAACAGGAAGTGGCATCACATAGCATTGTTTCTGAGTACACTATGAAAAATGTGGTCACAATATCACTGTAAAGTGATATATATTTCATACAAGAATGGATCACCATGTGTATCGTTAATATCAGTGCGTATAGACCATATTACCAAATCACTGAGAATGCAAGCAGACATCCATGGCCAAATGATAATGATGTGTTATTATATAGCACTTACGTGCTTCATATATAACAAATATACATACAATATCCCCCAACCTGTGTTGGTACTCATTAATCAACCTCAGCATGAGGAAAGGCTGAGTTGACCTTGCTGGGAGTCGTACCTGTAACCTGCAGATCACACACACACATTGCAGCAGCCAGCGCTCAACCCACTGAGCTATTTTACTGGCTATAGTCATCAGAAAACCAGCCCCTCCAGAAACAAAGAGCCACATGCTGCTGGCCACAGCCCATGAGCCTCAATGTAAAAAAGAAATATATCATTTTTTTTTTCATTTTCTTTTAGGGGTAGCAAGGGAGACCCCAGGGGTAGCAAGGGAGACCCCAGGGGTCGCAGTTGCGACCCCTGGCACCCCCTAAATGATGTCCATGATTTTGGGCTTTTGTGTAGGCACGGGAACAGCACTTGCCAGGCATTGCCATAATGGCATTAACTGGCAACTGATGGTAGCAGGATTTCAATGAAGGACACGCACAGTGCTTATACATGGAAGGGCTGAATACAGAACTGGTTAAGTAATTTTTGTTACACCAGTAGCGGGTTTACGAGTCCATTTAAACTTAAATAACTTTCAGAAGAGTGGTTTGAAAAAATCCTGGCAGGCACTTCGATTGCAAAGTTTGATTATAAGTCTTTAGAAAGCGTGCTAAGAGTGTTCCCATGAGGCAATGTTTTTGACGGGGAGGGGCAGGAATGGATGGGAATGGCCGTAGGGATTAGCATGGCCATGGGTAGTTAATGGGTGGGCAAATAACCAAACAACGCCTACACACTGTGTGTCGCTCCTAATGGATGTTGTCCTCTGATATCCTGACTAATTCAGGATGATCTGGCACGTTCTCCCCTTCAGAGCTCTTTTCCCTCTTACTGGTACAATTTCCACAATAAATCCTTCCAAGTTTGTACTTGTGCTCCTTTTCCCGGTGTGTCCTTTCTCCCCCTTGTTTGAGGTGTTCCACACAAATTAAAATTATGTTTTACAGAAATGTGTTGGTCTCTCACTAACCGACACGTACAAAAATCCCATTCCTAACTGTTTCCCATTTACAGTATGAAAGTGAATGTGCCCTTTGTACGGTGGCCGCCATTTTTAAAGTGAATACGATAAAAAGAAAAAGTGCATTTAGGAATCAGTACACCAACAAATTATCGTTTCCTATTGTGATAGGCATAGCTGAAATAGGGGTGAAATACATTTGAAGGGAATATTTTTACAAACCTTGCAAAAGAATAAAAAAATGAACAGAATAAAAAAAACTATTGAAAGGACTAGTGTACCCCTGTAGTTTCAGCTCTCATTAACAAATGGAGGAAAGTACTATTCAGCTGTGACAATCGCTAGTCATGCATCATTGAGGATATAGGCACTTTGTTGGCCATTTCCTATTTCTCATTGAAATAGTAAAATAATATCCTACCTCAACAACTTTTATTCTCCAGGGGGTGTTTGGGGCTGCACAGTGGCAAAGTAAACACATTTAGAGCAAAGGGATTCGAGTTTCCTTCTGTACGTTGTTAGACTTTATTATGCAACATGAAGGGGAGATGTGTGAAAATGTACAGCTTCTCACAAAACTAGCAGAAGAAGCGTATGGCAAGTCAGAGATCTCCACTGACCCATGCCAGTTGCGCGTAAGGATATACGTGGCAGCTTATGTGAACACCCAGGAGCATAGCTTTCAACTCATTTGGAGGGTGCCACCCACCTGAGACTTATTTTCACCATCCTACAAAATAAAACATCCCCAGTAGACCTCACAAGACCTACTCTCCGAGTTAACCTTCATCAGTTTTTCAAAAACTGTTTACCCCTATTGACCTTAAAGGTTGTTTATCGAACAACCCTTGGCATAGTCCTATTTGAAAATTCAAAATCTGAAGAGGTATGCAAGAGGGAACATTTTGTCTGTTTCGCTTGAATTGCAGTGTGTGATATTTTGAGAGAAGAAAGTAATTAACATGGAAAATATCAGGTTATTGGCTATAAACCACGGGTTTCAACCCTACATACCCCCATGCATACAAACATGGATATAAACGAATAAACACAAAATCAAACATGTTGATTCTCTCTCTCCCTCTCTCTCTCTCTCTCTCTCCCAACCCCCCCATAACCCCGCCCCCGCCCCGGTGCCCCCCCCTGGGACTGGAGGCAGGAGTATGGGGATCTGCCTCTGGCTGCCCCTTTTCGGGCTTTACCCTTCTCCTTTGGGGTGATGTAGGAGGTCAGGGATACTCTTCAGCAGGCCACATTTCATCTCTATTACATGGAGACATATGCAAGGGAGGCAGGGGCAAGGTCAGAGATGTGAAGGCATCTGGGTCAGGGACACAAGCCACTGAGCATACCCCACATGGGTGTGAAGTGTGCTGCTGTTAACAATGCGATTCTGAACTTGAGCAGGTGCAAGGATGAAGGAAGTGGGCTGCAGAAGAACCTAATCTCTTTGGACACATTTTGATCACTGCAGGTAGTATCTGTGTCTGACAAAGGACATTAAAAACATATCAAAGCGAGGTAGCTTATTAGTGGGATTTCTCATAATAGTGTTGCTTGCTTTCAGTGTCTGTATCAAATATCTTGAAGTATACAACCATCAGGAAGCCTAGATTAAGAGGAGCTATATATTATATGTATTATCAGATCCACTGGGGTTCCTATATTGCCTTGAGCAACCCGGAAGTCGCCCTTTCATGAGAAAACTACAGTGAAAGACAAATGTATGTTCTTGCCCAGCAACATTTTTCAGAGGACTTGCTGGTAAAGGCTTCAGCTAATTAGCATTAGTTTTCGTTAATTTACAATACATTTGTTATTCTGCTGTGTATGTGTGAAGCATCGCTTATTCCGTTTTTACTCAAACTCAGGATGTGTGTTAAATAAATGCATTTATCTCTGTTTCCTTGTAGGAGAAGCTGTGCCCACCGGAGAAAAAGGTTTGCTTTCCCCCCCCCACAGTTTTGCATGTTAACATGTTAATTGCAAATAACAACTGGCTTTGGATGTGCTCCTATATCCCTCTACATATACACGTTATTGCCTATTTTTGTGTTTTCCATTACATTTTTATTGAGGGAAAGACAATAAAGTACAATGCATGGCAAAAAGTGAATCCTAGAGCAGCTCTCTTATTATCATTGCTGTTTCTAATCGAAATAAAGCCGATCGGTTCTTATGAATTTAGCACTGCATCACTTCACTCCAACTTGTTTCAAATACTTTGGCCAGGACCTCTGCATCTGTATTCCGTAGTGATATTATCATACTCAATATGATCTTTTCCTGTTTTGGGGACCAGCGTTATTAAGGTAGTTTGCATGAAGTGTGGAATACTCCTTAAATAACTTTTGTAAAATGGATGACAATATATCACCAAATAGTTTATAGTGTTCGTGAGTACAACCATCCAGCCCTGGACTCCTATTAGCTCGCATAAAGTCATCTGCTTCCATGATCTCCTTGGGCATAATGTTCTAAGCTATCAATAATGTCTCTTTTTGCTCCAACAGCTTAGTCAGTAAAGTTAAATCAGTAACACTTCCCCCCAGGCCTATTCGCGAATCAAACCAAATCCGTAAGATGGGAGTCAGTGGACACGCAAGATCTCGCAGGACTTGCCAACAGTCCAAAACATTACCTGAACCCGCACGAAGTATCAGGCAATTCTGTTTAGTGGGGCAATCAGACCCACCAAAGCTTCTAGGATGTTTGGGGTCATAGCAAAGGACCAGCTCACTTTCACTTCCTCTCTTTTAATTTTGTTAGGCTGTGGTAACTGGAGTGTACAGGGAAGGTCCACAACATTTGCTTTAGAGGACGCCTGGAGGACTTTAGGGGATTTTGGTGGTCTTTTCCTGCAACGTATTAGCTATTAGTATAGAACAAACAATAACATACCCCCCATTCCCCTTTCTCCCTCCTGTCCATTTTGGGTTTGAGTTTTCATGAATCCAGTAGGGGCCAAGGAATTATTCAAATGTATTAGCTTAAGTCCAACAACTTCAGGTGCTCGGGGCACCATTGCACTCTCTAGTCTTCCTTTAGAAAGTTCAAAAGCTCCCCCCAGTCTATTGCGAAATGTGACCGGGTTTTGTTCATTGAGTAAGTTGCCCATTCTAGCGCTACAAAGTCCCACACCTTCCGAAGTCAGTCTTGCAGCATGGTAATGGCCTCCCCCTTCCACCTTTTTTCCGATTAGCAACATAGCAGCCAGGGTTAGCATTGTTCCTGCCTTCCTGCGGCCCCAACTGTCACCCTCCTCATTCCCATTCCCCAGCCCCAACAGGACCATCTCCGATGGCACGTCCTCCTTATCCCCAAATGCTTGGGCTTGGGCCTACTGTACTTCCTTCCAATAACGTTTGGTCCTCCACCAAATGTGTGACCACGTACGCTTCCCTCCACACTCCCTCCAGTATTCCCGTTAGGAGCCTGGATATATTTCTTGCAGGTAAGCCGGAGTGTAATGTCACCTATATAGCAATTTATACCAACACTCCTGCAGCTGGGCTGCCTTGACTACTCTTGGAATTTGTTTCCATAATCTCTCCCATACTTCTCTAGGGTCTTCCCTCCCCAATGTGTCTTCCCAATCTACCATATGGGGCCATACCGCCCGGCGAATAGCCTTATCCAGAAGTTTATACATGGTGGAAATTATTCTCTTAGTTTCATCCTGTGTTACAAGGAATTCTTCGAATGGCGCAAGCTCGTGGCATGCTGCCGCCTTGACCGTGGGGTTCTAAAGCAAATGCCGTAACTAAATGTACCTGAGCCTTTCGATTTCTCCCACCCCAAAGCACTGTTTGCAGTCCTTGAAAGGTCTAATGGTGGATCCTTGGAACATGTCTCTCACTTTCCTACATCCCCATCCCACCATTTCCCAAACACGCCTGACTCTGTTCCTGGAGAAAAGTCTGGGTTGTTGAATATCAGGGTGAATGGGGAAGGGATTGTCGTGATCCCATACTTACTTATCAATTTGTCCCATGTTTCCCCCACCAGGTACGTTATAGAGCTCAGATACCTCTGCAGCCACAGGGTTACATCCAGTTCTTGTCTCACCACTGCACGGTCCTTTGCAGCTCACTGGGTACCCCCTTTCACCGTAAACCATTTTCATATGATGCACGATTTGAAAGCTTCATAGTACAACCGAAAATTAGGAAATCCCATTCCTCCTTCCCCTCTCAGGGACAAAAGCAATGCTTTGTTTGGAAGTAGTTCCCTTATAATACTCTGTATCTCGTCCTACGTGATCTCCTGTCCTAGTTGTTCTCTTACTTCCTCTCCTACCTTGGGGAGGTGGATCCTCTCCATGATGTTCACCTGGGTACTTTCCGGCAGGATCTGGGTCGTATAGAGGTCCTTATAAAAGTCGGTAAAGCACTCCTGAATCTTTTTTGTGCAAGTGTTACAGAGCCCTTGCTGGTCTATTATGGCCTCAATGTTATTCTTGCCGGCTGCCCCACTAAGAAGCTGTGCTAGAAGCATTTCTGCTTTGTTAGCGTTGGCATAAAATCATTGTCGTACACACAGTAGTGATCTTTCCGCATTCTTTGTCCTCAACAAGTTGGGGTGGCCCACTTCTTGACAATGTTCCCTCGCTGTTTTCCTAGATGAGACATGAGTGGCCTGTGCCCTGCTTGCCTTGACATCAGCCTCTAGTTGGGCTTCCAAGACCTTCAATTGTCTATCCCTTTGTGACTTCATTGTAATAAGAACTTCCCTGGTCATAGCTTTAAATGTGTCCCGATGCACACTCTCACCCATGTCTGAGATCTTCTTGAGAGCAAAGAACTCTCTGATCCTCTCCTCCAAGTCCCCTGTGACCACTGGGTTCCGAAGTAGCTCCTCCGGCACCTGCCAACTCCACCATCCTGGTGTGCATCCTGCCAATTGCAGGTCCATCATGACCACTTCATGGTCAGCTATGCCTAGGGGGCCCACCTCAATCCCAGAGACTGCTCCTAAGAGGGGGAATGAGACTCAAATGTAATCAATGTGGGACTGAGTCCTGTGAACACTGGAGAAGAAGGTACATCCTTCCCTGTTGCCCTGCACTCCCCTTCAGGCATCCCTTAAAGCCAGGCCTGTGAACCTATCCCTGATTCAGGTTGAGACCACCACCCCTCTGTACGCTTCCCCCCTTTGCTCCTATCTACTTCTGGGGACCATGCCATGTTGAAATCACCCATTAGTACCATGATGCCCTGTGTGAACCCTTCAATCACCCCTAGTAGGTCTCTCAGAAACCCCTTTTGTCCCACATTAGGTGCATAGATGGATGCCAATGTGTATATAGTTCCCGCATATTCTCCCACTACAATAATGTAATGGCTATCCTTGTCCGCTCTAGAGTTTTTGAACCTATAATCCATCCTGTCCCGAATGGCTAGTACTACTCTGCATTTCTTCATAGAGTTAGAAGCATGATAAACACTTGAGAAGCCCTGCAATTTCAGTCGTGCTTGATCTTTCCTCAGAAGGTGGGTCTCCTGAAATTTCCAACACATCAGGGGCGTGTTTCTTGGTGAACAGCCTTCATTTTTCCCTTTTGAGAGGGGAATTAAGCACCTTCATATTTTGTCTAGACCACTTGAATGTTTATCCCCTGAGGTTTCCGCCTTCCCCCATATTCCCGCTGCCACCGCTTCCCCCTTTCCCATTGCCCTATCAACTCCATTCTGCCCATCTTTTCTCCCCCCTCTCCTTTAGTTCCTTCTTCTCCTTGATCCCCTTATAGCCCCTTACTCCCCTGTCCTGAGCCCATCCCCCTTCTCCCCCTGCCCCCTTTCCGCCCCAGCCTTGTCCCCTATGCCCATTGCCCCCCAACCTAGGGATGATTCCCGCCTCCTCCCTCTTTTACCCCTCTCATCCCTCGTTCCCCCCTTCGTCCTTTCCCCCCGGGCACCACCGCCCTAACCGAAACCAATACAGAACGTTCTGTAATGCTCCTGCAGCCTATTTACATGCCTTGACTGTTCACCACCCCTTTTGACTTTAACTGAAAAATCCCTTCACCTCTTTATTTGTTACCCATCAATTCTGCTTTGCACACTGCCCCCCGCCCCCAGGCTTGGGTTGTGGACATCGCAGTGCGGTTCTTCTTATCCTTCGTTCTCCCTCTGTTGTCCATTCCCATTGACAAAGCCTCAGTTAGGTCTCCGCCTGGGGGGAGCGTTCTTCCTGGTGGACTTGACTTGTTTCCAGTTGTAGAAGGTCCTCTCCCTCTTGCACTGAGGTAATGTGTTTTTGGTCAGCTTCCCACTCAAAAACCAGTCGGAAGGGGAATGTCCATTTGTAGCGGATTCCTTTTTTGGTCAGCTGCCTTTTCATCAGGCCCATTATCCTCCTCTTAAGCAGCGTGCTGCTCGCCAGGTCCTGAAAGAGGGCTATTGTGGCACGCTTGTATGTGACCGGTTCTTGGCCGTGGCTGCTCTCAGGACTGCTTCCTTCTGGGCTTACCTACAAAGTGCCACAAGCACATCCCTTGCCCTGCCTTTGGGATCCTTAAGTGCCTTGCCAGTTCGGTGTATCCTGTCCAATTCAATGCTTTCTGGGCTTACGTTTCCCAGGAGGTCTGCAAATATCCTCTGTACTTTACCTTTCAAGTCACTATCAGCCATGGCTTTTGGGATGTTTTTGAGCCTTATATTGATCCTCCTTGAGCGATTCTCCATGTCCTCCATTTGTATTTCGAGATTGTGAGTGGCCACTTGGAGCTACTGTATTGCTTCGCCCTCTGCCGTGGTGTCCTTATCCAGCTCTTGCAAACATTGTTCCAGAATGTCCGTCCCATCCCCAAGCTGGCGGACCTGAGTTTAGGTCTGTTCTCATTAGTTGGAATTGTTCCTGAAAAGCTTTTGTAAGCGTCTCCTGGAGGGACAGCATGTCGTGGTGGAGGTCCTGTCTTGAAAATGGTCCTATGGGTACCGAGCCCTGGGTCCCCCCTTGGTCTGTTGCTTCTTGGGGGCCTTTGCCCTGGCCCTTTGCCTCAGCCAGGCCCCATATAGTGAGGATGGTGCCTGGCATGTCCGCTGAGGAGGCTGTTTGTTTTAAGGCTTTTGTCTTTGCTGATTTGGACATCTGTTTTTGGCTTCCTTGTTTCACCTCTCCTCGGGTTTGTTTTTATTGTATCGTGGCAGGTTCCCCCTGATCTCCTTATTTATTTTGGTTCTAGGAGGATGGACTCCCTGGCTCCCCTTGTTACTTGCTTACTGCACTTCCCACGCGTCTGCTGAGCTCCCTCCTGTATGTGTCCTGTTCAGGTAGGTTGCCTTCCTGGACCCCAAGTTACTGGTCCCCCTCCTTCAGTGTGCTTCTTGCTGCCGGGCTGCAAATGGGTACCTTCAGGCAGGTATATCCTCTGTGAGAGTTTGTCCCCTGGTTTCCTGCCCTTTCCTCAATGGGCCATTAGTTTGTATGGCGGGTCTCTATCCTCGCTTGCAGGGGGTGCTCTTTCCTCCTGACCCATTCCTCAGGAGGGCTTCTTTGCTGTTCCTAAATTAACCAGGGTAGCCCCCTGCTTCTCAATACTTCCCAGGTCCCTACTTCCACCTCGCTTTGTTGCCAACTGTGGAGTTTTAAAGGATTGCTCTACACCCGGTTGTGCCGCTTCTGTCCATTTGCTGCACAGTACCATCCGTGCGTATGCCCTCTCACCCCAGCGGTCTCCGTTGCGCCTCCCGCTCTATGTGCCGGTGGTGTGGTGGCGGCAATTTAGTGATGTGAGGGCCCAGATGGTCCCCACACTTGCCTGTTGCTCCTCTGTACCTGCCGACTATCTGCTGCTCCTCTTCCACCAGCTGCTGCTCACTGCCAGGCAGTTTCTGGTGCCTGCCGTCCCCAGACTTGCTGCTCCATTGTCAATGGCATTTCTTCTCCCTTACTTGGGGTTGAGGTTGGTTCCTTCCCTCTGCCGTCTCCTCCACCTCTACTACAGCGTCTGTAATGGCCTGATGCGGCCTGCTGCACTCCGAGCGGGGGTTCTACTCTTCCTCTCTTGATCCTGTTGCCACTGGGCTGGGTATACCTGTTCACCCCTACTGCCCGTGTGGCTCCTCCCCCGTTGTGTGGATCACATTTGCTGGTAGCACTGAGTGGCATTGTAATATTGTAGAGGTCCAATGGGTCCCCACTCCTGTCTGCTGCTGCTTGTCTCCGGCCGCCTGTATTCCGCTCCTCCTCCTCTAGCTGTCAGGTGCTGCTGGACTGTGTCTGAGGCCCGGGGTCTCCGGTTCCACTGGTACATTTGTGTTAACTTCCCTTTCCCTTGCTTGGGGTCGGGAAAGGATCAGGTCCTTTCCTCTGCTTTCTTCTTCTGGGGTCTGTAACGACCTGGGGCGGATCCCAGCAACCCGATCGGGGATGCTGCTCTTTTTCTCCCTCTGGCTGAACTTGTTTATGCACAGGGTTCTCACTTGAATCTCCAGCACTAGGGGGACTTCTGACGGCTCCGGGGTGGTGAAGGCGCCGTTAAATTTCTAAGGGCTTGTAGAGCTGCTGCCGACACGTCTATCTGGTGTTGGCGGCCATCTTGGATCAAGCTTTTTGTATTTCTGATACCTTATTTGACCCATTTTGTCTGTTTGTCAATTAGAACCCCTTACCGTATTTCCTTTTTAATCCATACTTTCCTTCTTAAAACGTTACCCTTTATAGCATTCCAAAAGGTTTAGCAAAACGATTTTCCCTTGTTTATTCCTGAACTCAATTGGCTTAGTTTATTGTGCGTGTGTATTGGATATGTGTTAATCTTTGTAGCCTAAAAGTAATCTTTGCACTGTGCTAAATGTGCCCAATTCACAGTGCAAAGAGTACTTTTGCAGTGCAAAGTGACTTTGCAGTGCAAAAATACATTTTGCACCGCTCTGCAAATCACAGTGTTTGTTGGCAGTGCAAAGTCAATTTGCATCACGCTAAAAATTCCATGAATCATGCCCTATGTCTCTTGTGGTCATGGGTTCTGCAGGTGCTAGACTCTCACAGCCACATCAGCTTTTGCCTGTGGTGGGAACTTCATTGAGAAATGACTCATTAAGTGAAGAGGAGGCAAGGCTGACAATGCAGGCTTTGTCACTGGCAACGTGGGAGGATGTTGGGCAGGTAGGGCTGACAGTAGAGGGTTTGCCAGTGGCAAAGGGAGGAGGAGGTATAGGAGGAGTTGTATGGGGCATTTATGACATTGAATTATTTCTCCTTGCCACAGATTGAGGAGTCCATTGAGAAAGGAGGGAGACAGGGCAAGGGCAGGGATTCTTGGTGCCAGAAGTGGTGGAAAAAGCTTATGATTTGTCCCAAGTCTGGTTAACCAAATGCACAAGGAAGGTATTGTAGCTATGTATGTACTAGGGGTTTGGCTGGACAATGACCTACTCACATTTATCAGTTGAAAGGGAGATTCTGGTAACTCGTGGAGAGCGCGCAGAAGAGATTGGTGTTACCTGGATGTGAACGAGGAAGGTGAGAGCACAGCTGGTGGTGCTGCATGAGATGGAACTGTAACTGGTGGATGAGACAGAGGTTTTCCCCCAGCAAAAGGCTCAGGAGCAGGAAGACACAGAGGCTTCTGCACCTTGTCTGCCATCACAGAGGGGCAAAGCATGCCGAGGCACCCCTTGTCTGATTGCAGGTGGCACATTTGATATCCTCCCGAGCCATAATGTGTCCACCTCATCATAGGCCTGGAACTATTTTAGATTTTCAGAGGGGTTGACTGTGCAGAGGGAAGAAAACATTGTGATATTGCTAGTCAAGCAGGGGTTACCAAGGAAGTGTTGCCCATTGGGAGCCACAGCAATGCACAAGAACATGAAACGGAAGCATGGTCTAACTACTCCTAGAACATGCATTTCACCCTTCGTGACCCCTATTGCTCAGCACTATCCAGTGCTGGAACATCAATTAATTAATCTTTTATAAGCGCTTATTACTGGAGAACAGTCTCTAAGCACGGGACCGTGATTCAAACCTGTATTGCTCTGCATTGCCTTGTTTCCTAGACAATCGCTTTGCACATTAGCTATTCTGCCTGCCCTTTGATAGTAAGAATGAGAGTGTGTCTGTCCATTTCTTGCAGGAGGACACGCCTTCTTGTGACCGAGCACATCACCTTAGGCAGCTCTCAGAGCCCACACATTCTGAGCATGCATAGGCACCTCTACCTCTGTGCTTGCTGCCGTAGTGACACCAACCACCAGTAGGCTCTTGTTCCCATCACCACGGTAGCCCTTTCTTGCAGGTAATGATAGCCTTGTGTAGGTGTGCTGGAAATCCGAAAGACTCGGAGGAATGACCGATGCGACATGCTGACACATACTGCCTTCCACAGCTTCTGTTGAACAAAATACAACCGTAGTCAACATGGGAAGTTGCACCACTGTCTGCAGAGTTGAAAAGGGAGTGCAAATGTTGTGTGAATCAGCACATGGTTGTGAACGTGCTACTTGTGATGCTGGTATAACTCCCGAAGGCACAAATACAATAAGTCATGTTACACTTGTTCTTACATTTTGGCAGCGTTAATGAGCAACATGAAAAATAGGACACTTGCATTATTCAATCTTCTGTCATGGATGGAAGAAAGCATAATGCATATTTATAATGTTGGAGGTTTATGGAAGATTAACCAAGCTACTACCAAATTCAATATAAAAAGTTAACTGGGCTAATTAAAGAAGGAACAATTTAATACTTTTAAGATGGGCTGGGGCCATATTACTCCAACCCAGATTGAGAACTGGCTGCTTGAACAACATCCTTGGTTCCTCGAGTTTGCCATCTTAGCATTGATGACCTGGGGCAGATGGTGTCTTTTCTAAAGCAAATGCATTGATGTCTGAAATTTTGGAAAAACACTTGATTCCGTGGAGCATGAAAATGGGCCACAGCAAATAATTCCACTTGAAAATATATAACTGACATGTAGTGTGGCCATGCTTTAATGATGTGCCACCTACGAATCACATGTGCTTCACTGCTAGATTAACTTCGGCAGCCCTCAAACCTGATTTTATTTACTGTCATGCTCGTGTAGCAAGGACTGTAGTATCCTAAACATGTTGCAGCTCATAATTCACAAAATTGCTAGTTGTTTTGTATGACCTTTTTATAAAGTGACTCTCTATTAATTGATGTGGTTGTAAACTAGCAGGATCATGTCTCAAGAACAGAACACAAATGCTAATGGCAATTTTTACTATTACATTGAGGCACCATTTCAGTTAGTCACTAGATCTATGTAACAGTAACAACATTTTTGTTGGTGACAGCATGGACTCGGGGCAGTATATTGCCCGGCTGGGGATGGTATGTTGACCGGCTTCTAATGAGAGTGCGGCAATAGGGATGTTTTGTGGTTCTTCCAGTCCTGCGCATGGTGTTGCATCATACAGAACCACACAGCTGTGGTAGCCAACTAGGACCCAGCCCTGTCCTGACACACAGCTTTCTTGAAAGAGGTTAGATGCCAGGATGTTGCCATTCTTTGTCCTGTAGTATGAAAAACGTCCACAATTTGAACTTTTTAACTTTTTTGCTGGTCCATGAAAGTATGTCCTATGCTCATCTGCCTCTGAAGGTTGTGATGGTGGAGCTGGTGATGTGGCTGCTGCCAATTTCAGATCTGCAAGGCTCTCTTTGAAAGACCTTGTATGAATGTAGACAAGAACGATTGTCTTCCCTTTCTGTCTTTTGAAATGTACCATTACACATCTCCTTTCCTCCTTGGTATCACTGGTTTTCTAAATCATGCATGGCAGCCTGGATTTAAATGCTTCATCTTTATCTTGCTAGTCTTTATCATAATTTTTAGACATAACCTCCATTCATGTGGGTAGTGCTGGTCTCCTGTACCTCTGCACTGTGTGTTGTTTCCCTCTGCTCAGCAGTAAAAACAGTCTGCGACTCCACTCCCCTTCTTCCCCAGGGATTGCGGGATTAACCTGTTCCGCATTTTTGCTTCTCCCCCAGGCAATTTTAAGGCCAATGGTCACTTCTATGCAAGCAGATACTATTTTGTCCCATAACAAATAGATAGCACTCTCAGTTACAGCCACTAAATCTAATCGCTTTCTGCCACCAAATCATTCTAATACCTTTTCTCTGCAACTTTCAAATGTCAGAAAGAGATGGCACTCTGAGCTACATCTACATCCTCCAAATGTAATCTCTTCCTGCATCAGAAAAATTCTAAGACTTGTTCTAGTCACTACTAGTATTTTGTCTCATCACAAAGTAATGGTGAATTCTGTTATCTTCACCCAATATTATATCTTCCTATCTCTAAATAAATCTAAGCTGTTTTCAGATTTCTACTTGCATTTGTTCTCATCACAATAAATGGCAAGCTGTGCGACAGTCACTTAGTATAACCTACTCCTCCCACCAAGGAATTCGTAAAGTTTTTCTATGCCCACTTTCAGCTTCACCTCCTCAGAGGCAGTCTCCCTTTCCTCGCCCTGCCCCAGAAACTCAATGGGCTTCATTATGAGTCCAGCGGTAACCGAGGCGGTAAAACTGCCTGGTTACCGCCGGACTCGTATTACCATTCCGCCTCCGTAACTCCCGGAAATACCAGGGCATTACGACCCTGGTGTCCCGAGAATTCCGGAGGCGGAATTCGGTAAATCCCCATTCCCATTGAGTCCTACAGGACTCAATGGGAATGGGGAAGTGGAAACACTGGCACCATCTCGTGATGGTGCCGGTGTTTCCACGTCCGCCTGCAGGCTGGCGGTGTTAAACCCGCCAGGTCAGACCTGGCTTGAACATCACCTCTCGCCTGCAGGAGTCGGGATCGGGCAGTCCGGAATTAACAGTGGCGGCGGGTTTACTGCCATTGTTATTTCCGGACCGCGCGACCTGTAATGAGGCCCAATGTCTCCAGAGCTATGGTTCTCTCCAGGCCGGACCACTGCAAAAGCCTGTCCCTTAATCTGCCTCTTCCTCCCTCTGCCCTCTTCATCTAATCCACAATAGGAGTGCAAGAGTTATCCTTGAACTCAAGCCCAGGGACTGCATCTCTCCAGCCCTAAAATCTCTCCACTGGCTCCTGGTGGTTGCAAGGATTAAATTCAAGACCTATGCATCATCCACAAGGCTTTCTGGGGACAGGGACCTCACTCCATCCAACTCTCTCTCCCTAAATACCTGTCTGCTAGAGTCCTACGGTCCTCTAGCTCTGACTCTGCAGGTCAGATGTTTCTCTAAGCAGAGAGTGGGGGCGGGGGTAGATCTCTTTCTTCGGCAGGAGCCTCCCTCTGGAACAGCCTCCCTGTCCCTCTCCAGCTTGAGCCGGATCTCCTTAGGTTCCGGAAGCTTCTCAAGACCTTCCCTTTCTACTCCTCCTCTCCCCCCGCTAGCCTCCTTCTGCCTCTGTGACTGGTTGCCTGTTCCCTTATGAGACTAACTGGGTTCAGGCCCTCCTTCGACCAATATTCCCCTGCACCCCTTCTTACCAGCACTTTGCCTCAGGCACCCTCCCCTGACTAGCCTATTGAGGCTGGTCCACCTCCTACCTAGCACTAGCTGAGCCCTACCACTATTTCCCTCTGTCCTCCCAGGATCCCCTTAGCACTTTTCCAGCCCCCAGAGCTCCCTCCCTATTGCACTTCTCCGTCCTCACCCTTCCATATCCCATCCTTTCGTCCTGTTCTGACCCCCCCCCCCTGTACTTCTTGCTACTGCACGATCCAAATGTCACAAGGCCTAGTAGTACCATTATTGTTGTTTGCTCCGTTGTCCCCCCTGCCCCCATCCCCCTTCTTTGTTTTATGGCACCTGGAAACACGTTTTTCTGTATAGGCGCAATAAAAATGTTCAATAAATGAATAAATAAAAATACCCATATTTTGTCTTTTCAAAAAGACATGGCACTGAATATATTCTCCTCCTACCTCTAAAGAATCCTAAGAGTTTTTCAGGTTGCTATTATTATTTTTCTCTTGTCAAAAATAATGGTACAATCAGTTACAGCCACTAAATGCACCCTTCTGCGTTTAAATAATTCTAAGACTTCTTCACAAGCAACTTCTATTCAGCATTGCCACAAAAAGATGGTGCACGGAGTTACAGCCACTAAATATATTCTCCTCCTGCTATTAAACAAGTCTCTTGTCACAAAAAACATGGCACTGAGTTACAGCATTCTATCTGCCTTTTTATCACTACTTGTATTTTGCCTTGTCACAAAATGATAGTTTATTCAGTTACACCCACGCAATCTAATGTTTTTCTATCTCTTTAGAATTCTTAGGTATTTTCAAGTCACTTATAGTATTTTGCCTCAACACAAAAAATGTCAATCCATGTGGCAACTACTGAATATAATCTATTCCTTCATCCAATGAATTCTAAGACTATTTCTCTGCAACTGCTATTTTATATTGTCACACTAATTTACAACCATGCAATGGACTCGCTTGCCTTCCACCAAACACTTGTATGGGATGCTCTTCTATTCAGTCTGAAAAGAAATGCCATGTGCATACAAAGAGGCCAGTGGCATCCAACTGCCAGTAGTTACAAAAAGACAAACCCTACATACATTGTCTACATTTCCCTTCAAGAAATCATATTTTATTTTCTAACTTCTGCAACTGAACCTATCTGAATGTGTACCTTCCCTGCAACTCTGCCCTATTAATATTCTACCTCTCCTCCACGCTTGCCCTATTTGTACTTCTTTAGCCTGAGCTACCCAAAAGATTTTTCTGAACCACTGACAGGTATTTAGAAATATGGCTGAACAGTTTCACCCAGGTTTACTATTCAGAGACACACTCCCAACAAATCATTCATTGGGATTGTGACACACCTTGTCTTTTCCCATGTAGGGTGCACAAATAATGTGCAACGGCTGTGCAGATTGCATCATTCTGTAAAAGGACCATGTCCTTTCTATTACTACATCAATTAATTCTCATACATTCATTATTCCATTTCACTTGATGTGCTAGTAACTTAACTTCATGCTTCCCATGTTCCCAAAAGACCTGCATTGTAAAAATTACCCTTCTTTAGATCATATGAGTTAAAGGGTGCTTTAAATTGTTTCTCGGCTTTTCGTATGTTCATTGTTTTATTTACTTCTATAGCGCCTTATGCTAAGACACATTACACTAATTAATTAAATTGTACAATATAACAAATAACAATCAATAAAGAGAACACAACAGAGAGAAGCATGAACAAGAGAATACCAAGAAAGAAGAAAAATGAATTGATAGCACGAAAAGATGAAGGTCAAGCAAAGTATCAATTGCAAGGCAAAAGCAGGCCACCACCAAAACAAGATAATCCATTGGAGGAAAACAAAGTCTCTAAAGGTTGAAAAAATAGTAAAAGTCCAACATAGCTGGGGGATACAAGTCACAAAAGCAAGGAAACGTCTCTGGTGATAAACATAGGTAGAAAACATGGATTTCAAATTTCAAGCTTACAGTGAGCAATCAAGGCTGTTCTAGTCATGAGGATCACTTTCTAGCTGGCTCATTCCAGAAGCAGTTTTTCGATCACAGATCCTCATATAAGGAAGATCTGCTGCCACAGGAAGATCTGCTGCCAGCTCTGTTCTTTGGTGCCCGGAGTGTCTATGGAACCCCTGCACAGCCATTCAGAAGCAGCAGGCTCCAGATACATGGCCGTGATGCTGAGCGTGCAGAGCACGGCCCATGATGGGGTTAGTACTGGGAGTGAGAGGGATGTGTCAATTCACAAGATCTCGTCACTTCTCCCCAGGGGGAGCCTTCACTGTTAGGCTAGGGAGGTGAGGACACTGCCCAAGAGTGGAAAGCGGTACCTCACAGGGAGATACTCCCCTCATGTGGATAATGACTCCCATTCTGTGAAGGAACTCCCTAACCCCTTTTTCCTTGGGACCAAGTCCCTGGCAGAAATCCCTGATAACACTATCATCTGTTATGATAACGTCTCTTCTGTCTTTGATACATTAAAAAATCTGACCCAGACAAAGAAGAGCCAAATACACCTGCCAAGGAATAACAGGTTGCCTTACCGTAGTACTGAGAAGAGTTGACCCCAAGGAGACATATTAAAGATTCTCTAAACAACAGTAAAGAAGGACTTTGACTTTACATTGGGGAGCATCCATCTACAGGAAATAAAGAGCGAGAAAGGACTGCAAAATAGAGAGAGCAACCGACATGAAGCCAGCCCAGCCTGGGAAGTTTGAATCTTGGAACACAAGGCTGCAAAAACGCTGATTCCTGGTGGCGGGGACATCCAGGAACAGTCGGCGGATCACTGCAGTGGAGGCCAAGCTCCTGACTAGTAGAAGAGGGAGAGAGAATCCAGCAATGGCGTGACCTCGAGGAGGTGGACTGCATGGTCCTGCAACTCTGCTGGAGCCGTGTGGTCCAAGTCTAAGGGGAGACGCAAGAACAAAGCAGGGAGTAGAGTGAAGAAAGCAGGAAGCGCTGAAGCTATGTGAATCAGCCCATCACCTCAGGTAATGGGTGTAGTGGGAGACCCGGTAGGTGTCACAAATCACCAAAGTATCAACTGAAAAGGATACGGTAACCAAAAAAGGATACAATTTGGTAGGGCTTTTCCGGATCTTCACACGACTTGATTGTAGGCAGGTCAAATTAGACCTTCCAAATGATACAACTCTCTGACTGAATAAAACAGGCAGAGAGATGGATCACTGGAAAGGGCGTGGGAATGGTATAGGAAGTATGCCTGGAATAGATAAGTATCATAAAATACTGTCCCAAGTCAAATACTAAGAAACACAGAATTCATATTAATTCAGACACTGACCTTAAGGCTAAACTGAAGAATTCCAGGACAGTTTCTTGAAGAATCCCAAGAGTTGAACAAACGACAAAGGAAGGGAAGATTAGTAAGGAAGACTTATCCCGAACGGCACGAGGCTCTCGCTAGATACAGGGTTGGTGCACCACAGGATAGCGTCCAATGTACTGTGCACAATCACCTTCCAATAGTTCATGAAATACTTCCTTTCCCACGAAGAACAAAATAAGAATCTCACCTGTTGACTGTCACAGGTACCCAAAGTTCGAAGTAATTCAAAAACCACGTGCAGGATTGCACGCGACAGCATACACACAGCCAGGCCAGCCGCGCTTGCAGACAGCGTCCGCGTGTAGATTTGACTGTCACAGGTACCCAAAGTTTGAAGTAGTTCAAAAAACCACGTGCAGGACTGCACGCGACAGCATACACACAGCCAGGCCAGCCGCGCTTGCAGACAGCGTCCGCGTGTAGATTTGGCACGCGAACTGGATTCACGCAGCTCAGGACAGCTGCGCTTGCAGACAGCGTCCGTGTGGAGATTTGGCACGCGAACTGGATTCACGCAGCTCAGGACAGCCGCGCTTGCAGACAGCGTCCGTGTGGAGATTTGGCACACGAACTGGATTCACGCAGCTCAGGACAGCTGCGCTTGCAGACAGCGTCCACGTGGAGAATTGGCACGCGAACCGGATTCACGCACCTCAGGACCGCTGCGTTTGCAGACAGCATCCGCGTGGAGATTGGCACGCAAACTGGATACACGCAGGCCAGGAAATTGCGTGTGGAAGAAAAACATGCTCAAGTTAGGCCAAAGAAGTTTGCTGAAAAGAATGCGAGAACGCAGGTCCGGAGTTCAGCTACAAAACGCCAAAATTGATTTAATCAGAAGCAGCGAATGGAGTTTCCACGCTGCTTATGTACGCACTGCCGTGATACACGTGACGGACCTAAGTCACGTGAAAGTTAACGACGTGAAAAATGCAGATGTCGTTTTCCGGGCAATGCATCGAACAACCTCCATTTTGAGTAAAAAGGTCTAATGGTTCTATGGCCTAACTCCTCTTGTATGGAGAAGTTGTTCCTGGTCCAGAGGTATGTCCGGCAGGCATGACAGTAGGGCTTTGGGTCAACTCCAGAGTCAAGAGAGCCTCAGGAGTTATCGCCCTCCTCACAGTAATGACACCCAGAGAACCAATAGTCCAGAAAGCCTCTGGAGTAATCTCCCTCATCACACTAGCGATACTCAGAGAACCAAGAGTGAAGAAACGCTAGGGAGTAATTTCCCTCATCACAGTTGTGATATCGAAAGATCTAAGAATCAAGAGTACGGTGATAATCCAAGTAAGATTAAAGAGGATAACAACAACAGCTATCTGGAGATAATCCTCATAACATCATAAGACAGGGAGGAATTGCTAGAACTGTAAAGCAAGCATTCAGGAGCCAGGAAAGAAGTGAAGAGAATTTTAGAGGTAGTATACAGTCTTATATTGTCAATGATGTGCTAGTAGGAAGTTGACATAGGAAGGTATGTGAAATGGTGTCAGAGAAGTGCTGATGTAAATGCGAGGTCCAGGGGCTAAGGTATTAAGAGTTCTGCCATGTTTGATTTTAGGGCACGCTACAGGATGTGTTTGTGAAAGTTTGAGAAACAGGCCTAATGTGGAGCTGTGGCTCTGTGCAGTTGATCCAGAGACGAGTCCACCTTCCATCCCCAAGAGAGGTTATGCTGCCAAGGCCACGGCAGCCGTGCCGTGCCATGCCAATAACTGTTAATTGAGTGCAGCTGCAGAGCTCAGAGGAGCTGGGGAAGGAATGTTAGGCCCAGGGAGGAAGGGTGGGGATTCACCGTTTGAAGGTTGAATTCATATGAGCAGGGCATGGGGTTCTGTGATGCCAAGAGGCCTGGTGAAGATTGAGAGCACTACTGCACTCACATGAAGAGTGGTCAACCTATTTGAACTGCAGGTGCTGCTCTCCAGGGATCAATAAATAAGCGAAATTCAAACACAGTTGTGGTGCCCTGATCACGTCATTAATAGGCACCTGGGTTCTCAGAGAGATAAGGGGGGTGTGCTAGGGCTGTACCGTGATTTGGGACGTGAGGAGCAGTGGTGATGCCAACATATGTATGTACAAGGGCAGGGAGCTGTCTGTGTGTGACACAGTATCTGGTATAATGAGGAGGGCCATTGTTTATCCAAGCAGATTTGACATCACTATTCATACTTTGATAGGGCTCCGATGGAGGGGAGTACACCACATGATGATCATTAATATTTAAACATTAAAGCAATGTATTATGGCAACAATTAACCTGGTTGTCAATCAACTCCTGAGCTTCATAGTGATGATGTAGTAGGTCACATGTTTAGGGGAATGGGTTTTAGATAATGTATGACCAATAGGCTAATGAACAATAGGGGATATTTAGAATTGTATATAGGTGTCAGCCTATATGGGGAGTGTCAGATTGTGTTGTAATCTTCATTATGCCTAGTTTTGGTAATTTGCAGTTTTCTGCTAAAAACGTGGTAACTTCTTTGGGTAGGGTGCGCTCCTTGGTAGTTTGGTTCTAAGGAACCATCTGATACTTTTTGCATGTAATGAAGCATTGTTTTCTTGCAAACAGTACATCGATTATTTGGCCTACTTGGAATTGTTTTTTATTGTTCGAGTTTTGGGTCATTCACCTACAAATTTGGTGACCGCAACATGATCCAAGACTCTCTGTGAGGCTGGGTATGCCCCCGATGCGCATCCTGGTCGCGGCACCCGTGTTGTCAGAAGGCCTGCCTGTTCCTTGGAGCAGGGCGCTGCACCCATCTGTGCATGTGAATTGGCGGGGGCCCCGCATCGAGGTGCTCGGGAGAATGCATAGATGTAAGTGCACTTTTGTAGGAGAAAACAATGGGGGGGAGAAGGAAGTATGAAGTGGAATGTTTGTGAGTGTGTGGATAGAGTAGACCCTGTGGTGATATATTGGTTATATACTAGTGGCCAGAGGTAGATCCTCAGACAAGAGGAAAGAGGACATTCCTATGTAGTATAACAGTGATACCAGAGAAGAGAGGAAAAGGGATCCCCTCATACAAGAGGGAAGGCAGCGCTGCAAGTAGAGTAGTGGTCCATTATATAGAGGGACAGGGATCCCTCTGCCCGGCACAATGGGGCATGAGTATGGGAAATTCACTCATATCGAGACAAGGAGACAGAGGAAGTAAATTTTGGGTAAATAAGTATGATTTATTTTGTGTCAATGTTTTTGTATATATTGTGGTTTAACGTGTATATAGTATTATTGTGATATGGGGCAATAGTTGCTGTTAGGGAGAATTCTCACCCAAGTGCTAAATTTCCTCTACCTTAGATCCCTCCAGCTCTTTTGCTATATTTTGGGACTTTGATCTTTTCATTTTCAATGTGGTTTACCCTTGTGTTCTTTGTATATGGAGTTTTTAGACAAACTCCATAGGGATCATTTTTTTCTTGTATGTCACAAAGCACCTTCATTGCAGTGGCACAGGGGTGTCTTTCCGACTCCCCAAGGTTTAAATACCTTCTTTGGGACTGACTACTGCCTCCCAGAGCATGTGAAGTTAAAATGACTTTACTAGTCCTTTTAAATTCATGGACCCAGCACACGCTATCTTCCTATAGAGTGCTGGAGGGGTTGCTTAGCATCCCCTGTGTCTAAACACTCATGTTACAGTCAAATGTAACCCTTTATTCTTGAAATGGCTGGTGGCAGTGGTTTTAGAACAAACTACCGTGATTTTTTCCGACCGCGAACACCGATAGCTAAAAATCGGGTCAGCCATGTTTTCCAATATGGCACCCATGACTCCTCTGTAAAAACAGACTCTGGTCATCTTATTTCACCGTTACTTTTAGGAAAGGTCCTTCTTGTGTTTAACTCTGTGCGCCAAACCAGGTTTGGTCCCTTTGTTCAATGCCCTTTGGCGGGCTTCAGTGCTGAAGCCCTCCTCTGGCGCCTGAGTGTCTGGAGTGGACAGGATGTGAGGGAGGTGCCCAAAACTCCCTGTGCTTGGTCTCCTAGGAGACCTGAATGCATTCTGGCCTGATTGGCTGGATGACTGTCCGGCAAGGACAGCCACCCTGCTGGGTGAGTGGCAGCTAGGCTGGGATGAATGGGAGAAAACTGTTTAAAAGGCGAGTTTCCAGGACTGGAAGGCAGAGTCGACCACTGGAATGAAAGAACCGAATACAATCTGAAGGAAGATGACTGCTGCAACTCCTGGACCGTTGGTTTGCCCGGTGAAGCCCTGCTGCAGGTATGAATTGCCTGAAACTCTATCGACAGACAAGCTCCTTCAAGGACGGCTTCTTCCCTTGAGCTGGTGGGTACAACCAACTCGTAAACTGCCTGGACAACGTCTCCCTACTGGTTGAATTTTCATCAGCTTGCTGTTGAAAACCGGATAGCCAGTAAGAAGGATACCAGTTTGTGGGCTTTAAGGCACGCACACCTTAAACCAATGTTTAGCCAAGCTTGTGGCCTCTTCCCTGGGAGGTGCAGGAACCCCCCAACATCCCCCTTGTTGTCCCCACGAATGAAGCTCAGGAGCAGCGAGATTTGCAGGAACTGCCAGGAACAACTGCCTCAGCTACAGCTTTTCTTCATCACTAAGATACTGTGCAAACGCGGTGTGGAAATCGTTTCTGCCGCAGTGAAAATTTGTGAAACTTTCCCAACTTTGGGGCTTTGTTCGCTCCTAAACTGACATATAACTCTTTTTCTGGCAAACTACTTCTTCGAACATTGGCAAAGACTTAACCGTTTACTACCAGAACTGTGCTATCCTATCCAAGACTCTGAACCATTTACTTTGGCCCATGCCTATTGAATTGAATTACTGGTTGTAGTGCACAGAAACTAATTGCCCTGCCTATGAAAGTAATTGTGCTTTAACTTCTTGTGACCTTATCTTTCTACCCCTTTTGAAAGTAACTGAAGTGCCATTTTGCTCTCACTTCAGGGGGGCTTAACTTGTTCAGAAACGTATTGGTTGTGTACTGTAGTATATTATCGTGTGATATTGAGCTGCTCTCTTACTAGTGAAATGTTTTCCAAATGACTGTGTGAATAAATGTTTATTCTTTTATCAAGAAACCTTGAATAGTGTTTGTTTGAACTACTGTGATTGCAAGTCCTTTGTGTAACATCTTGTACTGCTCACATTACTCTTGAGATAAGTCTCGCTGCTCAGCCACTGCTACCACATAACTGTGTAGTACAGGCTTGTACCAAAGTTGAGATTGTGCTTACACATGTAGTTGTTAATTGTGTGTAGTGTTCCCCAAGGGTACTGCATGTAATTCTGCCTAACAGTTGCCCCCTTGTATGAATAAGGGTGTGTGCTGGTGAGTGTGTGTGTGAGCGGGAAGGAACAAGGGGTGTGTGGTTTGGGTTGAGGGGATATTGAATGGGGATACAGGGTTGTGTGCAGCATTGGGAAGGTGGGGTGGAACAGTGCTGCTGGATCGGTTATCTGAGAAATACGTGTTTTTGGTAAGAGGAGAAGTGGGAAGAGTTATGCGTACCCTCCATGAATATGTGTGTTCCGCGCTTCCACGGTACAAGGATAAGATTCTCAAATATAATTGCAAATGGGTCGCAAATAACAAAGGTGGAATGTACAAGCCATGGCCCAAAGAGGGCTCCAATAACACAGATATTTTGGGGCACATGTATACATATCTGGCTGCCAAGTATAAAGCATTGAAAATTAGGCAGGGTATCCTCGAAATTGGAGAATGGGCAACGATTTAGATTATGTCCCGGAGGAACACAAAGAACAAAAGGTGGTAATACCTACACCCAGTGTTGTGCCCATTACCCACCCCTATACAGGTTTTTCCCATTGCAACACGCGGCAGGTAATACCAACCCTCAGTATGTACACCAACCCGTACCAAGGCAGGTAGCTCCCGCTGCTAGCTGAATGCTGCAAGCAACTTAGTGTCTAATGCTACACAAGACCCATTGGTTATGGAAGTACAAAATAGGGCGCAGAGAGAATTAGAAATTGCGCTCCAGATGACATAAGCAGAGCTAGTGCGAGCATCACAGGAGTAGGGGGAGGGATGGAAAGTGATGATAGGTGCAGACGAATGGAGAGCAGGTGACATCCTGTTCTGAATTGATAGTGGTATTATTAATGACGTGCAAGTAGAGACAAGCGTAGATTATGAACTAACTCGAACGGTTAGAGATGCAGAGGTCACAGAGGAGGAAGATGAGTGGGCATCAGAGGGAGCGGATGGGGTTAATCGGGAAGATGAGATACCACTAGTACCAACACCGAGGGTAGAGAGCCTATGGGGGCCAAGGGTTAGAGGACAACCCGGTCGAATGGCTGTATCAAAAGGCAAGAGAGGAGGAATAACCGCACAGGCTAAACAGGCAGGAACACAGCTTCCGTTACTACACAAGGGAAATGGGAGGGCACAATAGGTTCCCTGGCCAAACATGGACAGAAACAATTTAATTAAAGCATTACCCTCATAACAGGGGCAGGTAAATGAATATATGCATTAGAAAAACAGACTGCAGGGATTACATTGGCAGTGGTGGACATGAAACGTTTATTTGCTGCACTGCTGGGACAAAAAGCATATGAAAATTGGAAGAAGGAGAGGTATCCAGGGGTACATATAAATAATTAAAATCATGATGGAGCACAGTTTAATGACTGTTGAATGAGATCATGGAATACGTTAAGGTCAGCATACCCAGACACACCAGATATTAATTTGATTATGGCCCGTACCATGAAGTTAGATGAACACCCCACATTGTATGTAAACCAGATTCTGGAGGGCGTAGACAGGGGAGCCCTGGGACAAGAACATAGTGATATTTTATCACATGTTACAGAAGGGATTCCCCAAAGATGTGCAAAAGTATTTAGATATGTAGTTAGGATCGAAGGGATGGGCTGAGATCTAGGCAATAATAGTGCATCATTGCAAGCAAAGACAGGAGAAGAAAAAGGAAAGAGCGGAGCAGGCACAGAAGGCTGAAGCAAAGATAGTTAGGAAGAAGTTGGCAACGTTAACTGTAGAAGGAGCGCTGATTACCAGCTCCCCTGAGGGCAGCTGATCACAAGGCAGGCACCGAAGTGGACGGACGGGTACCAAGGGTACACACAATCGAAGGGATGCAGAAGTTTATCAGAGAGGAAGAGGAGGTTTCCAGGGAGGCTGAGGAAGTGGATTTGGTGGAATGAGGCTGAGGTTTAGGGAACTGGGACCATGTTGGGCCCGTTTCAAGACAGGACACTTTGTGCAAGAGTGCAGGAGCAGACCAGTATAATCCTATGATCCCCGTGTTTATCCTAGTGGACCAGCTTATGAGCTCACATATAACCTGCATCAAAGATGATGCCTCCAATTGGCCCAGTCCCACCAAAAGCACCTAACCCCGGACAACCACCACAATACCAGGATCCGTCACCTCCACACCAGCAAATGCAGAACCCAGGTCCAAATCCCACACTGGCATATATACATCAGCAAGCCCCAAAACCCCATCTCAGTCCTGGGACACAGGCTATGGTAACCCATTACACTGGAGCGAGTGCACTAGGAGGGAATGTTTTTCCACTCCCGGGGTTGAACACCTATCCCCAAGAGGTCAGCCACAGAGAGCCCATGCATGCCCAGTCCTGTCAGTCACTGCCGACCTGGCAGAGGAACCCCAGTTAGGTATGAGGATAGGTAGTAAAACATTCACCTTCATGGTAAACACAGTAACTAGTACTGTATTAAGGAAGGTCACTTTCCCTCATCAGGAAAAGTCATGAATATGCAAGGGTTCCCTGGGGGTAATAATGTCAGTTCTGTTTACAGAAGTCTTACCTATCAAGGTAGGCACCCAAGAGGTGGTAGCCCTGTTATTATTTTCAAAATATACCCTGGTGAACTTGCTAGGTAGGGACCTCCTGAGCAAGCTAAACATGATTATTGCATTTACTGAAGATGGTGCAGTATGCTTAACCAAAGGAATATATCATGCTGTGACCGCTGTGTTAATACGAGCCCTTTACAGTGATGTTGCTACCGGGGGTTGAAGGGTGTGCCTTTACATCTAGATTTGTTCCTATATGGAGTAGCAGTGTTGGTGGGATGGGTGCCAGGAATGAAAGAGAAAATGTGGAGATTGCCAGTGGAATTTCTGTTTAGGCGAGCAGTACCTCAAGAACATGCTCCAGGTACCATCCTCACACTAGATTTAGAGGTGGTACTAATCAAAAAGGATAAGGTGATACTGATAGGGACTGACGAGGAAGGAGGTGACTGGTGCACAGTTGTGTGTATAGATCCTACACTACAGATCCTATTGCCATACTATAATATTGCACCCTACAACAGCTTTATGTGAACATCCTTATGCTCCTCAATAAGTCTACATTGTGGGGGTTACTAGTCCACAAAGTGCTGGGTACCTTTGCCATGCCTTCCTGTAAGTGAGTGGGTACTTGTCTAACAATAAGTGTAGTGTGCATTACTTCGCTGTGTTGCTCCATGACCTGACAAGGGATACATAATTCAAAAATTATTTTTCCATCATTGTCAACATTTTCAAACAACTCCTCATCCCAAAACACCCATTAAAGGATTGTTTGAAAAGAGATAAAGGCTGACCGAGGTCACCAGGAGAAGGGAGTAATTCTCCTGGTACTAT
Organism: Ambystoma mexicanum; assembly: GCF_040938575.1. Lineage (NCBI taxonomy): Eukaryota > Metazoa > Chordata > Amphibia > Caudata > Ambystomatidae > Ambystoma > Ambystoma mexicanum. The sequence continues at coordinate 775,930,299 of NC_090939.1, read as the reverse complement.
TTTCATTTGGAGGCTGAACCCTTTTGTAGATTAGTGGTAGGGTTAGAGTAGGTTTTTGGAAAGAGGATGGATACTTTTATTGCTTGGACTAACTTCCGGATGATGAGCACCTGAGTTGATATTTGTTTAGGTAGGGATAAACCTTCAGAGATAGGGAGAGGTAAGATTTTTACCTTATTTCTAAACTAAAACTTGTTGAAATATTCCACCCCTTTGTCGGACTTCTTACTCCGCCACACCACAGGGATCACTTGCAGGTATCCCGCTCTCGCTCGCTCCATGTTCCCCGGTGCTGGTTGTTGGGCTGTGGTCACTATAATCTAATACAATTTGTAGAGTGCAAGACCATGCCCAGAAAGGCAGCTGGGCGCTAACAAAACCAGTAAGGAGGAGAAGAAAAACGAATGAAAAAAACCAGATCCTGCCAAGCTCAGAACAAAAAGGTCTTGAGTGCTCTGCAAAATCAAAGCTGGTCTGGAATCTCCCTTAACGGGCCTGTGAGAGAGTTCCATAAAACTGGGGCGAGCATGGAAAAGGAACGCCCTCCTGTTCGGGCTTTACAAAACCGAGGGACTTCCAACAAATTAGCAGAGGAGGATCGTAGGGAACGTATAGGACGATAGGGGATCAGTTTAGATTGTAGAAAAGATGGCCCTGTATGGAAAAAAGCCAGATGAGTGATACAGAGTGTCTTCAACTTAATCCGACTTTTAACAGGAAGTCAATGAAGCTTGACCAGCATTTGCGAGGCCGAGGACTTGAAGATGGTGGACCAGAATGTCAGGTTGGCCCAAATAAATCCCATTACAGTAGTCCAAGGCGCTCCTAATGGAAGCAGTGACTACCGATGCTGGAAACTGCAAAGGCACAAAGGGAAGTACTTTCCTAAGAAGTTGCAGTTTATAAAATCCTGACCTGCAAACTGCAGCTATCTGCACTTATCTAGAGCCTGAGGGCAGCAACTTTACCCCTAGGCTCTTAAATGAAAGGCTAGGAGATGGGCAAGGTCCCAGAGAGTCCAGCCAAAAAGTCACAATGCCAACGAGTATGCGACTGAGGGGGACAGGCTACCATCATCTCTGTTTTATCAGCCTTGAGTTTCAGCCAATTCTGAGACATCCAACGGTAAATCTCTCCAAGGCAAGATCTGAGCTTAGCAGGTGTGTCAGAAGCCAAAGGGTACAATTTCAAAACGAATTGAGTATCTTCGGCGTAGGTATAAAAACATGCGCTGAACGACTCAATTAGATTAGCCCAAGGGTGAAAATAAAAGTTAAAAAGCAAAGGCGACAATGAAGAGCCCTGAGGCATCCCACACAGGTGTTGCATAGGCAGAGCATAGAAGCCTGAGAGGGACACAAGTCTGCATGCGATGCTTTAAAAAGGAAGAAAACCAGGCCAAAACCGGGCCTGACAATCCCACCTGTTCCAGGTGTTGGAGAAGGATAGTGTGGTCAATGGTGTCAAAAGCTGTGGAGAGGTCAAGGAGAATCAAGACTCCAACATCCCAGCAGTCCTGGGCCAAAGCAAAATCATCCAGGATCGAGACCATGACCGATTCTGTTCTCATAAGTGGCCTGAAACCAGACTGGAAAGGGTGCAAACTCTCATTATTCTCTAAAAACCTAGAGAGCTGAGGAGTCACAATGGCTTCCATCAGCTTCATCATTGCTGGGAGGAGGGAGATTTGGCGATAGCTGGCAGGGGATAGAGGATCCAATGAAGGCCTCTTCAATAGAAGAACAACAATTGCATCTTTCAGAGGATCTGGAATAACCCCACTCGCAAAAGAGTGTCAACGCGCTGCAGTAAATAGTGCAATGGCATCTAGAGTCGATGATTGCAGCAGATTGAGAGGGATGGGGTTGGGTGGTGAGGAAGATTTAAGTTTGCACAGAGCCGTCAAATAACCTCAGCGGACACTGGGTCGAAGCAAAAGAAGCTTTCATCACTGAAAGAGGGTTGTGGGCTGAATTGAGCGCCCCCCAGGCCCGTACACATAATCAGTGTTCTAATGTTTTCAATTATTTCTGTGAAACTAATTGCATCACAGGTTGCTTAGGAGTGATAAGGATCCAACAGAGTGGAAACTGGAGCTGAGAGCTCCTTCATCACTCTAAACAATTCCTGTGAAGCGCAGGATGAGGTAGTTATGCAGTCTGTGTAATGCTGAGTTTTTCCTGATTTAAATGCCAATTTATATTGATAGGAAATCTCTTTACATTCTCCTTTAGCAGATCCCTCATAGGCCACACACCACTTATTCTCAGCTCTACGACACTTCTGCTTAAGAGCTTTCAGATCCAGAGAAAACCAAGGAGCAGAAGGTTTTAAATGACACACTACTTTCTTCAAGGGCTCCAGCAAGTCTGCAGTAAGAGACTAAGCTGATAGTAAGGCTCCACACGCATCCTCTCGACTCCCTAAAGGAGCTGTCAAGGCATTTTGCTTCAGAGCAACCGTCAGTTGCCCAGAAGTAACTTTAGCCCAGTTACAACAATGGTAATAAACTTTATCCCTTAAAACCTCTTTACGCAAAGGCAGGACGATCAAAACAAGGCAGCAACAAATGATCAGACCAAATCACTGGCAAAGGGTGAAAAATGGCCGTAAGAGATGGCTGAGAGAAAATTTAATCCAGGGTATTACCTTTGTTATGAGTAGAAAGATCATTATGCAAATGAAGATGGCAATCTGCCAGCTGCAAAATTAAATGAGATGTCTGTAGGTCTGATGCCTCGCTGGCCCAGATATTAAAATCGTCCAACAAAATCAGATTAGCGTAGACAAGGGCCAAGTCAGTAGTCATTTGATAAAAACTATTAATAAAAACATTAGTCAAATGAGAAGGTGGACGATAAACCAGCAATATATGCACAGAAGTATTGCTTGAAGGCTTTATCCCAATAAGCATACGTTTATAAGAAATAGCATAATCCAAAGGGATAATGGAGCACTTTAAAGATGCTAAATAAATAAAATCAAGGCCCCCGCCTTTTTGATGACTAGGTTGATCAGCTCGAAGAATTAAATAAGACGGGGCAACATGGCAACAGCTTGGTAATGTCAGGACCCAAAGTGTCTGAGAACAATGTTTACAAGACCCAAAACGGTTCTGGTTGCTGCTCTATTAAAAGCTCATAACTCTCATGTTGATGCACTCCAGCAGAACAGGCATTAATCAGGAAACCTCTTTAGAGTGTTTGCTAACAGCCCCAAGTGGTTCATATAGAGAATAATAGATAAAATCTTTGTTACCGGATCTAGAACTAACTGGTAAGCAGTGTTGGGGGGACAGCTCCAATACCATTTTCTGAGCTGCATCAACACTCCACTGACCAGTCGGGACCCGGACGGGCCCAGATGGGCCCAGACTGGCTTGCCTTTAGCATGCTTTAGGAGCACATCAGGCATGCTCCCCACACCCGCCCACTGAGCTGCCATGTCTCCTGGCACATAAGTGCTCACCGGCAGCTCACGTGGCCTGCCGTGTAAGGGGTCTGACAGCCACTGAAGAAATACTGCCGTTCACGAGGCAGAATACACTGATAAAGACACATTTAGCAGCAGTAGGGATATTTGGGGGCCAGCGTAGATAAAATCAAATTTAAGACAACCACCATACATAAATGTTTCAAAATATTAAAAAACGTCCAATTGCACCAATAAGTTCGCTGCACGGAGGAGAAAAAGTAAACAGCCCTCGTTACTTGAAAAGCAATCAACTGGTGGTTTCACTGGAACTCTCAGTGGGTGGGCCTGGCTCCTGCTGCTGTGGTTCCTGTTGCAGCCACCACCATCTCTGCAGTAAGGACGAGGCACTGTCAGATTACAATATGAACAGTGTGTGCTTTGGGCTTCCCAGCTCATGACTTGCCTCTACCTCAAGGCTCCTACTCCTTGGATGCCCAACACATACGGATGTCACCACATTCCTCTCACTCAGTCAGCTTCTATCTCGTTCAGCTTCCAGTGGCTAGGTGAGAGTCCTCACATTTCCATAGGACTTACACAAATGTTCTGCCTAAGCCGTTCTCAGGTAATTTTCTCTAACCCTTTCAGCTCTTTTCCGCTAACCTTTTTGTCATGGGACAAATAGCTGCTTATTCAACCCCTCATTATGGATTTCAAAGGATTGTGCCCCTCATTATTGATTTCAAAGTATCCCAGAAGGAGAAATAGTCTGACATTGTACCTTCTTTTTCAGTAATAAATGTTTTAGTGCATTCTGAAGATATGATATAAATGGGGAGGGATGGGTGACATCGGAGACAATTAAATTGTCACTACCTTTTCTTCACCCCATCACCATTTGTGAGGTCTGTAACTATTGAGGTGTTTGGATGAATTGTGACTACTATCTCACCGATTTATTGAGCAGATCATTAAGTAGTGGCTTGGGAATTATGACAAAGACAGCCCTAGACATTTTGTGTTGGGATGGTAGAAAGTGAACTGTTTTTCTGAGGGGTATAGGCACATCCAGAGACCAGCCAAACCACATGTGTCTTTTAAATCAGGCAATCCTCTTTGGTTATCCTGTTGGTGAGAAGTCTCACTTCTAGGGAACTATCTAACATGACATATTGTTCAATGTTCAAATCCCCTCACGCAATGACATTGTCCACATTTATTGAATGCTTTTCTTTAATTGATTAATACATTGCCACTGACCAGAGTGTAGACATTCAGGATAATTGATGACTTTCATTCTGAATAAAGTCTGCCTTGTCGTAATTCCTTTACATATTGTTTTTCTCTTAACTGTGGTATGTGCTTCCCTAATATTCATTTAGACCAGATTTCAGGTAAACTGCCACCTGGGCCATAAAGGGGTTCTTTAGTGTTGTTTCAGTTTTACCATCTTTAGAGGAGTGGAATACCAATGCTCAATAGGTGTCTTAATATTCCCACATCTGGCAATACCTTAATTCCATGCTTGTAAAATCTGCCAAAAATTCCCTCCCCTCCCCTTCCTTATGTTTATGTTAGTCCTGCTTGTTTGTATTTGTATTTAATTTTTTTCACCACAAATTGTCTTACTGTCATGCTAATTTGCAGTTTACTGCATGTTTACTTACTTTCTTACATTCTTTATACAAGGTATATATATTGCTCAATTATATTACAGATGAACATCCTGTCTAATGTATAGCAATTACGTATATTGGCTTTACTTTGATATTCTACCCATTGTACAACTCTTGTATTCTTAATGATCTTAATAAAATGTTTAAACACAAACAAAATCTGGCAAAATGTGGGTCTGACTTACAAACAGATGCACTAGCAACAGCCAGGACTAGGCTTGTAATGGGCCATTAACTCAGACTAGGAAACAGCATAGCACAAACCTAGGTTGACATTTTGAAGTTGTTGCTTGTTCTACACAATCAACTACGGTTTTATTTCACTGATGCATTTTATTGTCTTTTTGTGTATTTGTATGACTTTTATGACCTATCACTGGTCGAAATAAAGTATTAGACTAGACAATCAACCACCACTCACACCACTATTACTGAACTGTAACCCAGAAAGAAACTGCTCACCACCATCCAAACTTAAACTCAATATAAGGGAAATCACATATCAATTCAACTACACATAAAACCTAGAATTAACACAGAAGTATGATTCATCTCACTAGTGTCATCTCATTTCCTCCCTGAGATATTAAGAAATTGAAGAACTTCCAAGGCCTTAAACTGTGTTTTGTGGTATCAGTGCTGCAGCATTGCTAGTTGTACCACCGCCGCATAATTATTTAATGTCCTGAAGTCTAACCGAAGCAATACCAGACAGACTGAGAGACAAATGAAAAATAAGGATTATTTACACACTTTGCAATCTCCCACTTTTCCTTTTTGTTGGGAACTTTCTCTCATATCCTAGTTCAACAGGCAGGAGAGAGTGATAAGGGTTCTGTGTCCTCGAAACACCCACAATTCCAAAGGTGTCATGATGCCTACTCCCAGGCATCCGGAACAAGCCCATCAGCCCCGGGAGCAGGCATCTAGACATTTAATAAAACCTCAGCAGCCCCGGCTAGGGGCTATCTGGGTTCAGTCCTGGCGCCTTAGGTGCCAGGCTCATAGTAGGAATCAGTCCTGGCATCTAAGGCGCCAGGCTCATAGTCATTACTTACCTCAGGCAGACCATGCTGCAAATGACTCCAATCCAACATGAAGCCTGAAAGGGACTATTTTTCTACAGGGACTATTTTTTACTTGGGTGTGGTTCTAGGGACTTCTTACCTGGGACTACTTTTGAGGCTATTTAAACCACACCCGACCAGCAACACACGCATTGTGTTATTCTGCATCCAGCAGCGTAACACTCACCGTGCCTGCAGCCTGCATCCAGTCTTCTGCCACGCCTGCCTCGAATCCGGAGCTCCTAAAACAAAGAGGAAAGAAAGGGACAAGGTTAGAAAACAAACTTATTTCTATTCCACACCTGATTCTGGATCCATCTTGTCTCCGGACCTGTAAAGAACATCATTTCTGCACGCGCCGCACCTCCTGCTGCAGCACCACGCCATACTCACCAGTCTTCACAGCATCCTTCGGGTCGGCACTGCCTCCATCATTTCTTCGCCGAACTTCGGCACCTAGGAGACAAAAGAAAACCACAAGGTGAACCGAGGGAACTAACAAATATAATTCTTACCACCATAGACTTACCTGATTTACCAGCGGAGGCATCCTTTTGTGACTCTCCATATTTTCACGTGCCGTATCTGTAAAGATAGACAAAACAACACGTTTTCCTCGTGCAACATTTACCGGACAGCACCGGGTAATACAGACTCTTACCTGAGCGCCACCAGCTGCCACAAGAGCATCTTTTCACGAGCCAGCTGCAAGACAAGAAAGGAAGGGGGAACAAGAGTGAACATCGGACATATTGAACTCTATGAACTTAATACTTACTGGTCCTCACCAGGAACCTCGGAGTCAATACTCTCCGGAACTCTCCCGAGCCTTCAAACCAGTGAAGTAACTGGAATCGACGCACCCCTGCAAATCCACGCAGGATGGAGAGCTCATCTTTCAAGAATATAAGGTGAGATTGCTGTAAGGGCATTTTGGAGGTGATTAGTTGGGGAGGACTGTGGGGGTGCCATCACTTGAATCCACAAGTGGCTAAATCCATCTCTCCACTTGCAGGAGAACATTTCTACGGGTTAAGCAGACAAGATTAGGAGGGCAGATCCAGTCAGTCATCGCTGCACTACGCATCACGTGGGTGGAGACCGCAGCTGTCCGGGTCCGACCGACGCCCCTGTAGGAGCCAGGTGAGCGTAACAAAAGGTTCCAGAGGACTTTTCTTTGAATAACAGCCTCTTAGTTTTTCAACTTCCTTAACCATAAAACAAGTATTTAGAAAAAACAAAACCTTTCATTTTAGCATAGACTCTAGATTTAACAATGTGTTTGGATTTTCTGGTAGTTTCCAATTCGAAAAAGGAAGGAATCCTTGCCCAAGCATTTCTTTCAAGCACTGACAGTTGTGTGGGTTTAAATATCCCCATGCTTCTTTCCTGGCTCTTCTTGCTGTGGATTCAGGTCTTCTGTTTCTCCTCCACAAATCCTGAAGATACCAGTCTCCTTGGTCTCCTTGGTCAGATGGCCCTACATGATCCTGCATGCCAATCAGGGTTAAAGACAGAGTTGATGGCCAGATGCCACCGGGATGAGCCCTAGAGCTTCCACAGGGAAGGGGGCCATCAGCACTTCACATATGGCTGGATCAGGGTGGGATTCCATGGTGACAGGCCCCAAAACTTTCACCCTTACACTGGCCATGTAACGTTCTTTGAAGCTTGAGTATGGTTGCCCTCTCCTCTTCCTTGTCTTCGATTACTGACTCTATACCCTGGTTCGCCATCCTGACCAGTCTCCTTGAAGACTCACAGTAGTATCATATTTATGGGGATTACACCTGCACCTCTTGTCTCCTCTTCCACTATGGTGTCTTTCATTCACCTCCACCTGGACAAACTTGACACCTAACTACATGCCCCTACCTCAACACTTCCTTAACTCTATTGTTCAGCTTAATAGCATGCCTGTTAATTCTCCTTAACACCTACAACTTGATTGCCACTCTTTGCCTCTCTCCTTGACTCCACTCCACCTGTCTTATCTTCGCTCCCTCTGGGGCATCTTTCTCCTCAGTGCTTTACACCTCCCTTCCACCTGTTTTTTTTCGAACAACCTAGTTAGTGTACTCTTCCTCTCTCCCCCAGTATTCCCTCCTGCAACCACTCCAATATTGTCCGTGTCTCTTCTCTTTGCTCTTCCTCTTGCCTTCTCTCTCTCCTCCTGCTGTTTCTTTTTTTACCAGGACTTTCTGTGCCATTTTGTCAGGTGGATTAAAAGCCTGGCAGCCACTTCTACCATACGCCCTTCCAAGCCAGCTTGGTACCAGTGATAACGATTCCCTGAGCTGCAGCTGCAATTCCTTGAGGGCCTCTTGGAAGGTACACGATCCTCGTCTGTGCTGCAAGCTTATACATTGCACTCATGGTCTTGCTGATGCTGTTATGGAGTGTCTCATTTGTAGGGAACCTGCAGGTACTGTTGACATTTCAGAGTCAACTGTAATGAAGATCACCATCATTTTAAGCCATCACATCATACTAATAGTCAAGTGATTATATGCAGATAAAAATAAGCATCAACACATTTTACAAATTATGTACCGAATGTGGGCTTGCATCCAGGAGTATTCAATCCATTATTTGTGTACCACAAAAGTTCAAACTGTCTTGACACCATAGAGTGCTGTGGCGAACCAGAAGAAGGAGCATGATGAGTCGATGCCATGTTCAAGGATTTTATTTAAATTGAAAGAAAATGCCTAGCTATCCCTTTTGCTATGAGGGAAGTTCCCTACCTATTAAAACTAAAGCTAAGGATGCAAATTACTGGTCCTACCACTTTACAGTAGAGAGTAAGCGTAGTGGTGTGATATGGTGGTTATCAGTAAAAGCGCCTGAGACCAGGCACGTGAGCAGGACGGTGGGGACGTGCATAGCGACATACAGATATATAGCGAGGCACATTTTACCTTGCCCCAAAAACGACATCAATGGTACAGGATCACCGGCCTGTAAGCCTACGGCCTCGCTAGCAAGGTGAAATCCATCCACCGATCAGGGGAGGCGGGGGGACTAGGGAGGAACAGGCAGGCCCAGGGAGCGGGAAGCCACAGATCTTGTAAATGCGCACCGAGCTCTGAATGGGAAATCCACATTAAACACATCAGAAATGGAAGGTGCCTCACTAGGCACACCTTTCCTTGCCCCAAAAACGACATCAATGGTGCAGGATCACCAGCCTGCAGGCCTACGGCCTCGCTAGCAAGGTGAAATCCATCCACCAATCAGGGGAGGGCGCGGGACTAGGGAGGAACAGGCAAGTCCAGGGAACGGGAAGCCACATATCTTGCAAATGCGCACCGAGCTCTGAATGAGAAATACACATTAAACACACCAGAAATGGAAGATGCTTTACTAGGCACACCTTACCTTGCCCCAAAAACGACATCAATGGTGCAGGATCACCGACCTGCAGGCCTACGGCGTTGCTAGCAAGGTGAAATCCATCCACCAATCAGGGGAGGGGCGGGACTAGGGAGGAACAGGCAGGCCCAGGAGCAGGAAGCCACAGATCTTGCAAATGCGCACCGAGCGCTGAATGGGAAATCCACATAAAACACACCAGAAATGGAAGGTGCCTCACTAGGCACACCTCACATTGCCCCAAAAACGACATCAATGGTGCAGGATCACCAGCCTGCAGGCCTACGGTCTTGCTAGCAAGGTGAAATCCATCCACCAATCAGGGGAGGGGCGGGACTAGGGAGGAACGGTCATTGGGCGCTGGTGGTTGGTACTCTCTTCGAGGCCTTCCCCTTCTAAATGCCCTCAAGTCAGGGGATGTCCCCTAAGCCTGCGGTCCAGGAGGTGGGCACACAACCCGGGATTGGGGTCCACACCTCCCAAAACTGGCCCAGCCCTTCCTCTCCCCCTGCAGAAGGGCAAAGGGGGCCCTCACCACATACATATAGCTCACCTCCCCTGCTGGGGGGGAGTCTTCTTCTTGAATTCTTCTTGAAGGCTGCAGAATATCCCCTTACCGCAGGCGTAGTGCAGTTGCGGGTATAGGAGCCCTGTGTGTGGTCGGGGGTCCCCTACTGTATTTCTGTCCTCAGAGTCCCTATACCGCCTACTCAGGGTCCCCCCTGTTGCTCCTGGCTGTCTCCCTCCAACACTGCCCTCAGGTCCAGCGGACCTCACTCTACTTTTGGCTTGTTTTGGGTTTTGGGCCACCCGATGGCCAGCCCTACCTCTTAACTCATCTCACAGAGAAGTACTCCAAGGCTCCTGCTCCTCAGGGACTACTATTAGCCTCCATGTATGGCGTACCACCTCCACGAGGAGTCCACTTGTTGGTAGCCCTGAAATCCGGCAGTTCTTATATATTATTATATAACATATCCCAGCACGTGCATCAGGAAGGGGGCACCTGCTGAGCTTCCACCAGTTCATTGAGCTTCCCCGTCACCAATAACATGCAGGCTTTACAAAGTGTGCTTGGTTATAATAATCACAGCCAGCTCCTTTCGTCTCCCAACTCTCTTAGTCTCACTGGGGGCGGGCATACACCCCTAAAAAAGTGGGCCCTCACCCCCCAAAGTAGCTTCCTCTCCCGATATGTTGCTGCTCTCCTCGGCAAGGGAAGCGGGCACACGCCCCAACGTCAGGGGCCCTCATCTCCCACCCCTTCCACGTGAGGCCTTCTCAACCTCCACTTGTCAATCACGAGCCACAATAGTGTAGGGGCCTCAGGTATGGTCTGTTTCAAAGTGTCACAGTGGCCCTGTCCCTCCTGTGGGATACCCGTTATGGGGTGCCAGAAATGCTGTTGTTGCTCCTCTGTGGCCCCCTGGACTGCTCACTCAGTCCCCTCAAGGCTGTCTGCACAGGACCCTCACCCGTGCCCCCAAGGTAGGACCTCATTAGCACAGGTGGCCCCAGCACCTGGCAACCACATGCCACGGGCCCGTTTGTGTCCTCTCCTTCCACTAGGGAGCGGTGACGTGGGCCAACTCCTACCTCCTTCCTATTTGTGAGCCCTGGCCAGCACCACATTTTGCACTCAGGCACCCAGTCCGCTCCCAGCCCGCTGGTGATCCCCCTGCTCTCGACGTCTCCAGGACCAGCTGTGTTCTCTGGGGGCCCATGTGTCCACGGGGCACCCTCCTACTAAGGCAGGTGCAGCTATCCAGCAGGCACTGTTCAATTATGGGGTCTGCCCCTCCCCCAGCATGTCGAGTCCTCCGGGCCTCGTTAGCATGGTCTGCTATGTTAAGCATGCACGGGGGGCCCCAATGACAAATTGTCCCGTGATTATGTGTTTTGACCAGCTGTCTATACGTTAGCTCCCTAATGTTTGCAAGCGACCGGCGCCATATAAATAAATAAATTAAAATGACTCCTCAAATGGCCTTTCCAGGTGGACCACAGGGGGGGCACTGACTCACCTCCCCTCGCACCCCGGGTAAACTTCCTCACTTCTCCTTATGTGCGGCTGTGTCTCACTCGCGCTGGCGGGCTGTGTCCCTCTTCTGCGTGTAACGCTGAGGTAGACTGGTCTACTTTTGTTTTCACCATCTCCAGCGACCTGGCGTTCCAGTGTGAATCTGCGGCCGTTTTCCGCTGTTCTTTTTCCTGCCGGCACCCGGTGGGTTTACATCACCTCATACTCTGGCTGGAGGGCTGGGGGCATACAAGTGGGTGCTCAAACCACTTTTGTGGGCCCAAGGTGCCGGAGCGTTACGCTGAAGCTCCCTGCATCAGTGCACCCCCTGGTGCCGTCCGTTAATCCTTTTGAAAATAATTGGACAGAGCGCCCCTTTTCCATCATTTAACAATATCTTCATGGAAATTGCACACGTTTATGATGTTTCCTTGCCTGTGTGCATCTGGTGACACAACAATTTGAACAGCATACAGTTCCATAATTATTGCAAAATGTAGGGACAAGAGCGTACACCCCTGTTTGGTACCCCTGCTGATAGAAAAAGGGTCAGGGCATCCACCATTCACAACCAACTGTGAACCAACTGCCATGATCATGCTTACTATAGAAACTCCCTTTCTAAATCTCTGCAATGAATGTGCCAGGAAACCCAATCCTTCCAGTCAAAGGCTTTCTCCACATCAAGAGAGAAAAAGCAACCTTAAGTCCCAGCTGGGCATATGTGTCCAAAATATGGGTAGTCTCCTTTATTGTTGAATGTATTATGATGCATTATAAACAGGGAGGATGGCTCAGAGGCAACATGTTTCTCTTGGAAGCAAAACAACACAGAACATCAAATGTTCAAATCCTGGTCCTGTCCTGAGAGGCAGGTCTTCCACATGAACTATGATATAAAAGCTCAATTTTGTTTTTGTTTTATAAACGCGTTGTGTGGCCAGTGTTAATGTGTTCTGGCAGAAGAGACTTGAGCCTGTCACCAAGATTCTAGTACACAACTTGGCATCAAGGTTGATTAGAATTATGCACATATAAGCAGAACAATATATGTGATTATTCCCAGGCTTAGATATAATATCAGACAGGTCCATTGAGTCTGGCAGCCTACCCACACTCCTAATGGTGTTATAAAGCTCAATCAATTTGGGACCCATTTGGTTGGGAAACATTTACAGAAATCATTTGCATAGTCTATTGATTGCAGCTAATACTTTCTCATTTTATTGATCTCTCCAAACACTAATTTTGGGCCTATGCAAACGTTTGCACCAGACAGGTTCCAACGTCATGTAGCCTACCTTTGTAAAAATCCCTAAAGAAACTCCTAAATACCTTCCTCTTGCAATTCTCCATGCACCGCCACCATGTCTGGTGTCATCTCCGACCTAATAAAGGATTTAATAATGTGTGGGTGCAAGTAGCTTGCAAGCATAGATCACAGTTTATTCACGTGTTTGTAATAGGCTCTGTTAGTTCAGAGCATGGCACTCTTGGCCATGTTGGTGGTCAAAGTGTTCAATTGACCTCTAGCAGCTGCTGAATATCCATCTATAGGAGCATCATTACCCTTAGTGATGTTTGGGTCTCTAGTTTAGAAATTCCATTCCTAATTTCTTTTTCAGCCGATTCCCTCAATTTTGTGGATTCAGCAGACAGCTGGATCAGATTAGTCTTTACTGCTGCCTTCATTCTGTGAAAATGCTCATGGCCATGGTAGTGCATAGTTGCCAACATTCTGTAACCAAAAAGATGTAGGATTTTTGAAGTTTCAAAAATAATAATTTGGATAACAATAACATCACAGGAAAATACAAAACATGCATTGTTGGCACCATTGAAGCATTCTAAAATACACAACCCATCAAACAGCACAAAATGGAAAGATGTTAAAATGTTAAAAATGTATAATTCGGAATGGTAAGTTAACACCAAACTCAATTACCTAACTTCACAGAAGGTAATCACACAGAGCTGGTAGGTAAAGTTTGCCACTGCTCTGTAGCGACAGCCCAGGCAGTACATATTTATTGCAAGTTGAACACTGAATGAAATGGAGACTGATACCCCCCCTCGGTCTGATAGGCAGATGCGGTGTGATGTTGTTACGCTCTGCCTCTTGCCTTCACCGGTGATCCACCCAAGGGTTGTCCCGGCAAGAGTGCAGGGCAGAGTCAAGTAGCTGTCAGTTCAGTGGATTGGTCTGAGCCCAATCAAAGTAATAAACCACCAGCCCATTGTACAGACAGACTAATTAATGTGTTGCATGCTCTGTCCTGCAGCCTGCCTTAGAATCACATACATTACCTGCCACTTTAAAAAGCAGTAGGGTCTGTCACCCAAATCTGTAGGTGGTAGGACTGCTTCAAAAGCAGTAGCCTACTGCCTAAATCTGTAGGGTTGGCAAGTATGGTAGTGTTCCAGTCTCAATACTCAGTTATGGCTTGGGATGTAGCCTGACTGTCATGGGTAGCAGGCAGGTAGTTGGGGCAAGCTGGGTGGAGGCTTCACAGGCCTGGCATAGTCACACAAAGAACCCATAACAAATCCCTCCTTTCATTCCTACCTAGTGTTTGTAGTAACTTCCTGGTTACCACTTCCTGTTGCCAAACAGGAAGTGCATGATAACCCATGAGCTCTCTAGTGTTTGGGTGTGGCTGGCTATATAAGCCACACCCAAGATTCTTCCAGTGCTTCGTGTTGCTTACTGTGAGCTGTTTCATAAGCACACTTGCCGTGCTCTGGATCAGCCACAATCTGCTTACCTGCTCCGGATCATCCTGTTTCTGCTTACCTGCTCCGGATCATCCTGCTTCTGCTTAACTGTTCCGGATCATCCTGCTTCTGCTTATCTGCTCCGGATCATCCTACTTCTGCTTACCCGCTCTGGATCATTCAGCTTCAGCTTAACTGGTTCTTACTCCACGCCGCAGCTATCTCCAGTAAAGATGGGACTTCTACGTCGGCACCTGTAAGAACAAAGAGGAACAGCGTTAACACGCGCACATCAGTAACGCTGCGCATACTCACTGAATCTTCCCGTGACGCTGTAATCCAGGTTAGTTGCACGAGCACACAAACCCCTGTAAGAAAGAGACATTATTCATTTCGCTCGCTCCAAAAACGTGGACACTTATTTCACGCTCTCTCGCTCTCTCTACGCGGTGCATACTTACCAAAAGCCTCCGTGCAAACTTACCTAACCACCAAGTCTCCAGTAGCGCTGAACCCGGACTCGAGGCGCTAATACCACATAATTTCTCCTGCAAGGGAAAGGGAGAGACATTACCAGGCGCGCTCGAATTGAAGGCGCTGCACAAACCTACCAGCAGCTAGCTTCTACACACAGCGCTACTCACCCACAAACATACCGGCAAACAAAGACAATACGGATAATTTTGGACACTCAACATTCTCCGCGCAACGTTCACTTGTGGGAAGGACTTTCTAGCCAGTGAAGAAACTGGCGCCTTGAACTCTCGGCCTCGCTGTGAAGGCATAAAACAGCGTTTGGCATCTGAACTCAGCCTACAGACATTGGCACCAATCACATGAGTGAATCGTGCCCCTGCAAATGCAGGATGGAGTGCACACCCTACTAAAGATCAAGGTAAGCCCATAGGGGGACATCACAGCACACAGTAAAGAGAAGGGAAGGGCCCAGGGTAATCGGGTGAATTCAGGTCTGAGTGTACACCTTATATTTGACAGGTATTCCTCCGGGTGAAACAGGGGAAGTGAAGACTCAGGGTCAAGGGAGGCTCATCCATCACTCTTGCAGAGACACAGGTGAGTGTGACATCTTGTCTGTTGTTTTATTTAAATGGTCACTGTATGTAAGCATGGGATGCAGCCATGGGCAGAAGAAGGACAGCAGCTGGGAGGATTGTAGTAGGGACAGGGGAGCACCACAGATGTGATATAGGCAATGAGGTCCTACTGTCGGGAGTGGGTTCATATGGCTGTATCCTATCTTCATACACATAGATGAGTTATCATGCCCACCTAGAGTACCATTATATGTCAGCTAATACCATGATATGCACATGCTTCCATGTAGATCCTTCCAGCAGATGCCAAGGTAATGCCACAGCCTGTCACGAATTGGCATCCTCTGTCCAGTTACTTAACTAATCTGACAGGTAGTAGCATCAAATTAACAGTACTAGGGAAGTGGCAATGGGTAGGTGTCTTAAACGTGTGGGAGCACAGGTAGGGAAGAGCATTGCAAACAATATCCAATGAAGGGAATGCAGTTCGGTATGTGGGCCAAATGTGGGCTGACATCATATAACTACATGAAGCCACATGCCCAGCCACAGGCATCATAGGCCTAGGTGGGTCCTCAAATGGCCATGTAGCTGTATTCTGGACCATATGTAACATTATGAAACCCCTAGATACCCCAACAACACGTTTGGCATCATATGTATCATTATTCAACAAATTTGCTAGTTCATGTTGTGCCAATATACTACTTTATAGATGTATAGAGGTTCTGCAGTGAAAGCACCAGGTACTGCCTCAAAATGCCAGGTAAGGGCAAATATGCTCGGTTTCTCAGGCAAGGTGTGAGGTAGCATCATCATATGTCCACCTATTGGCGCTGAAGCAAAGAGTGTAGAGAAAGAATCATAGAGAAGGCAAAAATGTAGAAGTGCAGGGGTTGGCTACAGATGGTGAGTATAGAGAGAGAACACAATCAGGGGCAAGGGAGGGCTCAATTGGCCTTGTACTACTATCATTTACATAGATGAGGCATCATAGGCCTAGAGTGTATCTTCATAGGACTATGTCCTGCGGTATCAGCCCATTTACTGGAATCAAATTCCCAGATAATTCTATACATTGAAGATGTACCCTCACAGCAAATGAATTATTGACATAATGTGACAGTTATTAGCACAATATAATGTGCATACACACTGTCATTGAATTATATTATAGATACAGCCATCTCATGCAATGCCAGATACTGACACCCAATGTGCAAGATAGTTCAGATTTACAACGACTTCTATTATGGTATATTTGTTTAAAGGCTTAACCCCCGGGCAGGTGCTGCTCCAAGACTCAAAATATTATAAAGAAAAATGTTTTGTCCAGTTTATTAACAACATAAACTCATGCATATGATTTCAATTTACATATAGGTTCATGTTCTCTTTTTGTGAGAGTGTTAGTAAAGTGACTTTTGACGCTTGTTACGTAGATCACATATTGTGAAAAAAGAAAGAAATGAACATGATTTATGAATAGCTACTAAATTTAGTAGAACATAAAGGAACTGTCAACTGTATGTCCAACAGTTTCGCCCAACCAGGCGTTCTCAAGGCAAAAGAACATTCAATCACATCAATATGCTGTTTAGGTACCAAAAGGAGTCCGGAGAGAGAGAGAGAAAGGGAGACAAATAATATCAGGTTAGGAAATACAGTAATAGATACAACTATTAGCAGGCAACTGGGAATGCAAGTGAGTGCTGTTGTTGCTTGATGTTGTGTCAGATGGCTTAAAAAAAGGTGAGTAGAGATCCCAGTGGGGATGGACTTAGTCAAGGTGATCAGCAAGCGTGAAAGGGTGCATCAGATACATTAGAACATTTCTTTCCTGCGTCAGAGTCACTAGTGATCCCACTGAAATATGCTTGAACTCAGTAGCAAATTGAAATAATCAATTATGAAGACTCATAAAGGGGCCACTTCCTTTGCACGAAAGGCTGAGTTAGTAGGAGGTCGTTGTTCTCCCAATTATTGGTTAGTACTGGCGCATGTCAGTGGTGACCCACTAAGTATTTTAACGAGATCGCGATATGGGTAGACTCACTTTAAAGGATACCCGATAGAGTTTAGTACGTGGTGGTTGGTTTTTGCCAATTATTCCTATTCACGGTATCTGTACAAAAAAAGAAGACACGTAAGTAACGGTATATGCCCGTGGTACCCCATGGTTATCATTTAAAGAGGAGATTAACTCACTTATAAGGAGGGCTGGTTGAAGCACATGTTTGCAATGCATGTTTCCGACAGTTCCATCTGCGGCCAGTGTACCGGGCTGATTCCCATGCAAACCTCTATTATGGTTCAGGAATTTAATTTTAATTGTAGGCACATACTGCCACAAAAGGCCTCGATTCAGCAATCCAATGCTGAGTTCACTTCACAACGTACAAGGTGTAGCTACTTAGTCCAGACCTCATTGCCATCATATCCTCGGAGCTGATGTTGATGACATAGGCAGTACCAGCAATATACATAAACTCAGGTACGCCCCACATTAACATATGCTAATGGAACCACTTGTGTACACCTGCACATGTGCAGGGATCCACACAAAGCAGCAATCTCTTCCCGATATACACGTACTCACGTATCCACTGATGAACACCAGTTCACTTATCAATGCAAACACATACACACAGATTCATGCCCAAACGCACACATGTCCAATAAATCTGCTGGCACCAACTCATTCAGAAATGTGCACTGACACACATTCATGCATGTGCATCACCTGAGCATGGCAGTTCCCAACGACCACACCTCCTTCTCCACCAGGGGAACATTGATGGTGAAACGACAGTCATGCAGTGTATGGGTTCAGAGGGGATAAGTTGCAAGTCGTTCTCTTCCAAACACAGCACCCTACAGCATGTCTTTAGCAACGTTATCCCCTTCTTGCAGCCCCTATTCAGGCCTTAGCTTCCTGTCAGAGACCCTCCACCCCAACACCTTCTCGTAGAACATGTTCTTCCAGGTCCCAGCTGCCTTGTAAAAAGTCACAGACAGACACCAGTCAGAGCCACAAGTCTTTCAGTGCTTCCAGTGCACACACCATGTTTATAGACATACACTACCATTTTAGCAGCATGTTTTACGGCTACACTGAAAATCCTTAGAGTCGTACCCAATTCCCAGCCACATTATCAAAGGCACACTGCCTTACACCACCTCCTAGTAGACAACTATTGGGACTCTACCACAGTCCCACTGCATGTCTCAAAGGCTTAGCAACACTTTAAATTCCACCTCAGAAGTCCCTACGGCTGGAGGTTTTTGTGTCCCCCTTTTTGGTTGAGCCTGTGCTGGCCTTACTGCCGCTGCTCAACGCACGCCGAAATGAGGGACATGGAGCAAGTGAGAATGAGGTGTTTCTTTCTTCTTTTTTTTTCTTATCCCTGCCGTGAATGCGGCAAAAACCCCATCATGCATGCGCGAGGGTGCACATTCGGATTGGTCCACAAAACGCAATGTCGAGGCTTCCCGTCTCTGTGTTAACCATGTCCTTGCTGGACACAACATCTTCCCCTCTCAGGCCAAAAAAACCCACATTAATCACAGTTAGTTTCACATTTCCTCAATCAGTCTCACAGCCTTGTGATGCATTGCTTTGGTTTTGCAGTCATCTCCACTGACAGTCCATGCTCTGTTGAGCCTGTATCATCATTTCTTGACCGCCTTCTTTCACTGCTCTTCTCGTCGTCATGCTCCTTCTCTTCCTCGCAATACAACTTAAATTGTGACACATTTCATGTGATCACCCTGCCTGGAGATTGGGCAGTCACCATGAATCCCTTGGTCTGTGTGATGACTAAATGAGCAGGATCAAATCTTGAATCCGACTTCCGCTCTTGTTTCCGACACACAAGAACCTTGTCTCCTGTTTGTAGCATTGACTTTGCTCTCTGCTTCTCATTAGCATATGTTTTCATCTCACGTTTCCTGGCCGCATACTCAGCCTGCAGCGTCATGAGGTCATTTTCCTGACACTCTATGAGGAAGTCTCGTTTTCACTTTTCACTGAAACATGAGCTCTAATGGGCATCTTCATGTCGTTCCGTGTGGTGAATTTCTGTAATCTCTGAGCATGTTGCATACAGGTTTCGTTTAATGACATCTGATTCAGCTCATTTTGTTGAAGTACTTTCTTTAGACTTTTCATAAACTTCTCAACCACTCCGTTGGCTTGCAGCCATAGCGGCGTGATCTTCCGGTGACATATGCCCATGTGATTTATGAATCGTGCAAACTCCAGATTGCTGAACGGTGGCCCGTTGTCCGATTTCAATATCTCGGGAATGCCCCAAGCTGACAATATGCTGTCTAATTCATGAATGACGGTGTGTAATGCTCACCTGATTCCCACGGAGGCGCCGACCTGTTCTGGACTGCTATGACCTCTTCTAAGGTGATGCGCAGGACTCGGAAGACGGACTGGACCGGACCCCCAAACCTCGCCTGTCTGGCCCATAGAAGAATCCTTCTGTAGATGGAAAAGGGGATGCGCTTCTAAAAATAATGTCTTTTCTCAGGATCGTCAGAGTGATGGTTCCGGACTCCGGATGGAGGTAGGTAAAGTTCAATTATTCACCTTTCTCTCCTTTCCTTCCTTTTCCGGTGTTCCAGGTTGCAGGCGGGCGTGGCTGGAGCCAGGATGCAGGAGCAGACACGGTGAGCGTCCAGCTGCTAGATGCAGAACAACGCGAAGCGTGAGCTGCTGTCTGGGCGTGGTTTAAATAACCCCCAAAGTAGTTCCAGGTAAGTATTCTTCCTCAGCCACGCCCGAGTGGTAAAATAGTCCCATAGGTAAAATGGTCCCTTTCAGACCTCAATGAGGTCTGATCCGGCAGCCTGGTCTGCATCAGGTAAGTCCATCCAAGCACTCTCATAATGAGCCTGGCGTCTATGTTGCCAGGACTGATGCCTTCTATGAGCCTGGCGCCAAAGGCGCCAGGACAATGTCCAAAGAACCCCTATAAGGGGTTGCTGGGTCCCTCCCTGGGGATATGATGTCTGCTTTCGGGGACGCTGGTCCTGAACTGGCTTCCCGGGAGTAGGCATCATGACACGGTGCTAGCAGCTGCGGATGAGATCATCTGTACAAGAGGGAAACGAGAGAATTCATCCATCACCAGCATCCAGTATTTTCCACCACCAAACGGTCCAAAAAAATCAACTGCTACATGCGTCCACAGAGGTTCTGGCAATTCTGATATCTTGAGTGGTTCGGGGTTGTCGGGCTTTGACGTGCACTGACACAAGTGACATCTTTTTTCCGTGATTTCCACCATTGAGTTAATCTCTAGGAACCACATGGTATCTCTAATTTGTCGCTTCGTGGCCAACATGCTTCGATGCCCTTCATGCGCCAAGTCCACTACCTACTGGCGTAAATTTGTGGGTATGATTATCCGCCTCCCACGCATCACAAGGCCTTCTGTTGTCACTGACAGCTCAGCTTTCACCTGTCTATCTGAACACCTGCATTTCTTGCTTGAATGACTCTTGGTTTCCACATGTGTACTCCAGATCACTGTCTCTCCATCTTCGAGACGTTATGAGTTCCTTCACTCATGGTGTGATCTCTCACTATGCTCATCATGAGTGGCTTTTGAGGTCCTTGCTGAACGAGAAAATTCATGTATTCCTGCGCCATGGATGGGTCACGGTCTTGTTTCATGAGTGGGTGCCGAGATAGGAAGTCTGCTGGTTTGTACTCTTCTCCTGGCTTATGGACGATCGTAAAATTGAAATCTTGCAACCTTAACCGCCACCTCTCAATCCTAAGAGGCATCCTACACTCAGGGTTTCCATAGATAGTGACCAGGGATTGGTGATCAGTAACAACTGGAAATGGCTTCCCTAGCAAGAACATCTGAAAGTGTTCACATGCCCAGATGAGTGCCAGCCCCTCTGTTTCCCGTTGTGAGTACTTTTTTTCGACATCTGTCAGACTTTTGGAGGAATAAGAAACAATGGCTCTTGGACTTCTCTGCCAGTCTGTGTTCAGCCAGGATGGCACATAGGCCTACCGCACTGGCATCCACAGTCAATTCAGTGCATTTAGGGGGGTTGAAAAAGGCCATGCACTCAGACACTACAATGGAATTATTTTCCTTGCTTGGTGAGTTCTCTTAGTGGCGTGCTGATGATAGCAAAGTCCTTCAGGTACCTACTGCAATAGCTGGCCATCCCCAGAAATGACCTTACCTTGCTCACATCTTGTGGGGCGAGATGTTTGTAATTGCAGTTACTTTTCCAGGATCAGGACTTATTCCATCTTGGGAGAACACATGTCCAAAGAACTTGAGGTGTCTCTTGTGAAATGTACACTTTTCAGCATTTAGCTTTAGCCCCGCCTGAGAGAGCACCAGACACACCTGATGCAGTGCTTGATCGTGTTGTTCGAGGTTCAACCCCGAAAACCAAAATATTGTTGCTGTAATTGAAACAGTTTTTAATGTGTCGAATTACTCTCCTGAAAGATTTTGTCAGTGGATGACATCCTAAAATGTAAACTCTTATATCGAAATAAGCCCTTGTGGGTCGCAAATATACTGTGACTGTTCATCTTATTGTATCTGGTGGGACCCTTTGTACAGATCAAGCTTAGTGCATATCTTGGCTATATTTAGCAGACTAATCATGTCATCCAAATCTACGCCATGATGCCGTTCTAGTTCAATTGCTTTATTGGCTTGATACATGTCTACACACAAACACATTTTGTTAAAAGATCCTTGCTTGGGTAACACCACCATATGCGAGACCCACAGGGTGGGACCATGGGCAGGTTCTATGATGTCTTCCCTCAACAGGAATTGAATCTATTTCTCAACTTGCAGCTGTAGGTGAATGGGTATTCGCTGAGGGTTTTGACCTACGTGGATGTTGATATCTCCTTCTGGGGCAGTCACCGCATCATTCATCATATACGGATACTTGTGTTGGCTTCTTTCCTCCGCTGAAGGGGGTGATGGGGATCATCCAGTGATTTGCAGAACGTGGCTGACCAAATCTCTTCTCACATTGACGTCTCTACTAGGCCCCAGAGCATGCATGTTAGGCTCTGGCCTGGCTCCACTATGGCTGCTTTCCTGCACCCTGTTCGGTGGCGCATTGCACACTGTCACCATGTGGTTTTCCCTTCCGCAGTTGGTGCATCTGTGTCCAAATGCCGGGCACTGCGTGCCTTCTTCATGTGGGAATTGTAGGCCACACCTATAGCATTTTCTGGGGGTGCCATATCTTCTTGGCAGGGCATTGGCAAATGTTAGGCAGAATTCTATGCAGTTCCCTTAGGGAGCACTACAGAAGATTAGGGCTACAGGTATATGCAATAAATCCCCTTTGGTATCAGTCTGTACCACACAGATTTAGTTGGTAGCTGTGGCTGAGCAGTCAGACTTATCTCAAGAGGGACATGAGCAGTATTCAGGGTTTACACAATAGGACTACAATACTATGGAACAAGGAAACACTGACCAAAGCTTTGTATCAAAAAGAATATATATATATATTTATTTTACACACTCTGATGTTCACACACAAATCGCTATTATTAAAGCAAGTTAAAACAGTCAAGAAAAGTATACACAACTCCCTATTTAAATTGTAGACAAGTTTGAGCAAGAGTGAAAACTGAGCAAAACGGCACAGTGCAAACCAAGCAGAAATGGCACTCTAACAATTTCTCAAAGGGGAGGGAAAGGACAAGTTATATAGGTTTAGACTCTTTAACATACCAGCAACACTTCCCAAGTAGATTGTGAACAAGTTAGGCAAGGCAGTACTTTAGCATATGCAATACTGAGGTGAAAACTGAGCAAAATGGCACTTCACAATATTAAAAAGGGGAAGGAAAAAGGTGGTTATAAGAGTTAGGTGCACCAACACATTTCTAGGTGAAAAGCAATCTAGAGAAGGCAGTTGTAACAGATTTAGCCAGAGTCAATAGGCCTGTGCCAGAGTCAATGGTACAAGGCAATGTGCCCAGGATCAAACTGTTCTAGTAGCTGCAGTCAAGTCTTTGTTTAATGAATGGAAATGGCGGTTGCAGAAGGTAAAAGACAATGTTAGACGAGAGGGGCAGCCAGCCCAGTAGGTAAGTAAAGGATTTCAAACACCTTTAGCAATACCCAACAAAACGGGAGGCCTGGCGGAACAATGTACCTTTAAAGTGGAAGGGGCTCCTGCGGTGGCAGTAGTTCCTGGCAAGTCCTGCAGTTCGGGAGATCCAGCAGAGGAAGAGAGGCTCTCGTCGTGGAGGAAGGTTTGAGTTACTGCACTGCTCGGGGATGAAGCCAGCCGCGGTGCTACCAAAACGAACAAAAGGTACGCTACTTTAAATCGCGGTCGTGGTGGACTGGTGCCTGGCTATCCGGTCTCCGAGTGCAGGGCACTGGCAATTCGACCAAGGCAGGTCCTGGAAGGTGATTGGTGAACTGGTTGCCCCACCAGCTCAAGAGAAGAAGACTCTTGCAGGCAAAGATCTTCTCGAGTCGTTGGTGATGATCTGCAGCAGGGCTTCACCGGTGGTTCAGTCATTGCAGATCAGCTTCTCTCCTCTTCGGATTTCTAGTTCCAGTGGCGACGTCTTGTCCTCCAGTCCTCAGGACCCTGCTTTTATGCAACAAGACCCCCATTCATACAGCCTAGCTGTCACTCACACAGTGGGGTGGCTCTGCTGGTGGGAGAACCCCCCAGCCTATTGGGGCAGAGTGCGACTTTGGTTGCGTAGGCAACCCTGTCCAGGGTGCCTACTCCCCCTCCCACACATCCTATCTACCCCAGACTCAGTGGTGCAGAGAGGAGGGCTTCTGTGCAGAAGCCTGCCAAAAGGATCCCCGACCTGGGTTAGGATTTCAGAGAAAGACACGAGAAAGAAATATTATTAAAGTTCTGGCAAAGAAAAACACCATAGAGGCTGTCAGTAAAAGTGGTAGCCTCGATCAATGGGAAAATCCCATAGGGAAATATTTGCGTTTGAATATTTACAGTAGTAACCACTACGAGGTCAGACCTGGCGGGCAGAGCGAGACCCGCGAGCACAACTCGTAGTATGGCGGTACAGTAGCAACAGTGCCGGTAGCGATACCTGCGCCGTTGTTGCCTTACCGCCATACTTGTAATGAGGCCCTTTGTTAAAGAAGAATGAGATATATGTTGTGAAACAATGGGAGATTTTGGAAAAGATTTTAAGTATGAATGATAGCAAATCCTTCAGGAAGTTGGTTACGAAGCGTTCTGATACCCATGAAGTGGAAACAGACGGCTTAATTTCTCCAGCCAGCTGGATGGGCCATTTTTAGGGATTTTATTTTTTGATCCAGCTTTGGCTAAGGATAATGCTCTCAGTGATTATCCGGATACTGATATTCTTTTCACTGATGAAGACATTTGTGTGTGCATTAGCTCCTTTAAAAATTGAAATCTGCGGGAATGGATGTGCCAAAATCAAACATTTTGACTTGGTTGCCTTCCTAGCGTTCATCCATTTTGAAACAGCTGTTCAACGCAATTGGTAAAACAAGGTTTATGTAAGTTTCTTCTCAATGTTTCCTTGTTTAAACAAGCATTGACAGAGCCAACCGTTTGGGCGTTTGTGAAGGCATGGGAATAGCAATTGCTGCGTGTTGCTGTAGTGGTATTAACTGGCTATTGCAGATGCAAAATGGTGCAAGTACATCGGCATCTGATAGTTGTGCACGTCAAATGCCAAATACTTATACACAAACCAAAACTGTTGGCTTTGCTAGTGCATATTTTTAACAGTACTTCAGTAAGGACAGGCATAGTGTTGATAAACAGAGTGGCTGAATCCAGACCTAGATAAGAAATGTGTATTACACCAGGAGTGTGATTACAACTCCAATTGAAAACGGCGGATAGCACAGGGGTAATGCGTTGGTCTTGGAAGAAAGATGACACAGAGGATCAAATCCCCGATCTGGGCTTAGAAACTGAACTTAGGTATGGTATTAGGTGTGCTATAAAAACAAAACAATTAAATAAATAAACACATCAGCCATTAACTGTCAGAAGACCTCTTTGAAAAATATGCACAGGTACTTCCAGTGAAAGGTTTGATGATAAGGCTTGATTAAAACGAGCTCAAAGAGTTCCCATGAAGATTACCATGGCCATGTGCGATGGCAAAATAACCCAAAAAAAACCTACAAACTGTGTGCCCCTCTTTGTATACCATTACTCCCTATCTGTGCTCCAGTACAACAGTTTTGGCTTATAGGTGGTGCTAAAGTGCCAGCTAATAGCCCAAAATCAAGAAACTGAATCTCTGCACCCAATTGCCTTTGACTGATTTCTTTGCTAGATATATCAAGAAACATTTTCTCTAAATGTTTAGTTTTTTTAGCCTCGAGGAGTGGGTTCATATTAATAATATTTGCAACCCTCACAAGCCGGTTTCAGGAGAGTGTTCTGCAGGGACGTCAATTGGGGGTGGCCAGAGGTGGCAAGAGCGACCTCTGCCATTTCCCCAGCAACCTCTGGCATAATTCTGCAACCTCTGGCCTGGAGCTTGCATTTTTTTATAAATAGTTTGCTACAAACTATTTACTAAAAAAACAAGCAAGCTCCTGACGCCACCGACCCCAGAGCTGCGAGCGGGCCTGAACGAGGTTTGGTTGCTAAGCAACCATATCTCGAGTAGTAGACCTGAAGGCACCGGTGCGGCCACCAGTGCCTTAAGCTCTATTATTCGAGCTATGGTTGCTTAGCAACTGTGCCCGGGGCTGAGGCAGCAGGCAGGACCCCCAAACCCAGAGGACAGGCGCAAAGTCAACACGCTGCTGCTAGTCTCCCAGCAAGAGGGACTGGTGTACACTGGCTGGAACTGGGAGAACGATAGGATTGAGAAGAGGAGCCTCCGGGAAGTGGCACAAGTGAACGATAACCAAAGCCACATGGTGTCGTGCCTTCCAGGCCAGTCCTCGCATGGCATCTTGTGCAGAGACAGAAATGGGCTTTACCTGGAAATGGTGGCCGTGAAAAGCAGCCTGGCTCTAGGCGTCTACCCCTAGAACAAATTTAACCTCGCGGAATTCAAGCTCAAGCTGAAACCAGGCGAGACGCTGCACTTTGTGGATGCTTTTCTGTGGAGCAGGACAATATTCACGCCCTCCAGTGCCAACAGTGCTGGAGAAGCCACCATGGTCATCACTAAATGGGAGGACAGCGAAGGGTTAACGCTGCTTGGTGAAGGGACCCTCCAGTGCGGGCACGAGGGGACGAGAAGGACGCTTGCCTCCTCATGCCTGATCGAGAAGTCAGCCACTGAGGGTCACTGGGCGGGGGTGTTCCCCCTGCTGGAACCGAGGGGTTCACCCGATAACACAGCGCTCTGCATCTTCAGCCTGGCTGATGTCAGTGTTCAAGCCACGGGCATCTGCTTAAGTAACTTCCTATACGTAGAAGGAGAAGCAGAAGCATGTGTAAGTAAATTATACAGCCATTGTGTTCAGCAATCCACAGTGGGGAGTGCCATGGGGTCTGATTGGCAGTGGTGCTGCCTCCGCACCACTTTCAAAATACTCAAGGTGATTAAACAGGCGACACCAGCACCGAGGTGTCAGTGACATAAGATGGCACGGCATGGGTGCGCTGCTTAGGGCTTGGGAGTGAGGGCGACAGTTGTATGCCTATCAGCCAGTCAGAAGCTCGATTTTGCGATGTTATTAGTAATTGTTTTACATTTCTCGACCGCCCCTTCAGGACCTCATCTGGGGATTTGGGAAAATGAGCCGGCATGGCTTCAAATGTGTGCGTATTGGACTCGGTGTGAAGGGTATTTTCTGGTGCTAGAGTTTATTTTGGCAGTGCCAGTCTGCAAAGACGAAGGGTTAGGTATGGGGTGTGCAAGCTTTCCGCCGAGAAGTGGTCCGAAGTTACATCTCTGCTGCCACTAAACCCTTGGTGCCGAATTGCAAATAGTTGGGCCTTGGTCGCACCTAGGGTGGCTGGTTGCAAAGTGCAAAGAGGAAGACGAGTCTGTTAATGGCCCAATATCATTTTTACCGCACATGCATGCTAAAGAGGACAGCGTCACGTGCATATTGCAAAGGTGCCCTATGTGTATAGACTCCCACCAGCTCAGCTGCAGTCATCTTCCTCAAAGGGCTGTAATCGTGGGTTTAATTGGCCAGGGGCCTTCCATGATCGTGTTCTGACAGGGTTTTACATTCTGCCTCCTGACAGGGCACTGACCAGCAGAAGATCGCCCCACCCACCTGTCTGCTGAACTAGCAGCAGCGTCCTCCTACCCTCAAGAGGCCTCTCCCTCTGCTGCAGCAGTGATGACCCTTGAACTCCTGGAGTGGCTGAAATACAAAAAGAGGCAATAGAGCGGCTTTGCACCTCATCAGTCAATGCAATGCAGAACTGTTCTAGGAGGGAAACCCTTTGTTTGGTAAAGCGGACCTTACTCATAGGGAAAGCGTGTTCCACATTTTTTAACCTGTAGGGACCAGCATATTGGAGAAAATATGTTCCAGGTTTCAGGGAGGTGGATGTGGGTCTTACATTGACAGCAGAACCACAGTTCTTCTGTGCAGATGTTAGGCTCTGTGCTTGACGTTGCAACAGACTTCTGCAGCAGGCGCAGCAACCCTGTTGGAGGCACTTTAACCCCATGGTCAGAATAATTGTAGTTTTGATTTCCTTTATCTTCTTTGACTGTTTTTTATTTGTAAACATTTTTTTTCCGATTTCTGCTTGTTGTGAAAACCTGTTTTTATAGGTGTTGCTCCATTTTAGGAAAAATGTCTATTAGTCCAGTCCTTTATTCACACAGACCACACCTCCATTAAAGGTTGCTTATTTATTGGGGTTGTTAGTAGGTTCTGCCAGACACTTCTTTGGGCCATGGCTATTGTTCTGTATGGTACCTGCTGAAGCACTGATGTATACATACTTGCTTACTATTCCCAAATCCTGATGTACTCTTCCTCTACAGGCCATTGGATCGTGACCCTGCCAGACCAACATCATGATTTGAGCTCGTTGGCTGGCACAAGGGCCCATGCGCGGTGTGAGTGGGTGCCAGAGAGCGTGCAGGGCGGGCTCTGCGTCGCAAGGGCGTGGCCTCACTCTGCAGGGGCTGCAATGGGGAGTAGGTGCCCTGCTCCCATATGAGGGACCGTCGCCAGCTATTCCTTTATAGCACTGGTCAGAAGAAGACACTGAGACCTACCACTGTTTTACTACATAGGTTTATCTGATATATCGATCTGACCAGTGTTGGAAAAAGAAAAAAGTTACCTTGGCAATCCTCCCCCTAAGGGCACGTTACAGTACCATCTGCCACTTTGATGCAAAGGGAGGTTATTTCCTTTAACACACAACACAACCTTTGCATGAATTATTCATAAGCATATCCAGTTCGCACCCTCTTCACTTGCCTCCTAAACGGACGGGAAGGAGCAGGCTGTTTAGTCCAGGGCATGGATGCAGTGTGATGTTGACCCTGGCTGCCTGTGCTATGGTAGGTGGATGGTCCACTCACTCTATTAGGAATGTAAGACTCCTTCCATTGCCACTGGGGAACTGGGTTACATGCAGAGTGGCACTGTCTTCCACTGACAGCCAGTGTAGAGGTTTTAGGGCAGGGGTTTGAGGCCCACCATTAGTTTTACCACTTGCCTCTTAGTCAAAGGCAGTGTATTGTATCTCAATATTTTCTGCAGATTGCTTTCATAGCAAGCAATTTCAGAAGCACCCTAACCTAATGTTTACTTGTCCCTGTGAGTTAAGTGACTGGACTCTGGTTCAACTCAGCCTTTCATCCTGCTTCATTTGATAAATGAGTACCAACACAGGTTGTGTGATCTTGTATGTGTAGTTGTTCTAAATGAAGTGCTTAAGCTTAAGTGCTATATATTAAAACATCATTATCGTTTGTCCTTGGACGTCTGCTAGCATTCACAGTGATTTGGTAGTATGGGCCAATACTCACTGATATTAACAACAGATATGGTGATCCATTCCTGTATGAAATGCACATCAATTTACAGGGTTATCGTGACCATATTGTTTGTAGTGTACTTAGAAACAATGCTATGGGATGCCACTTCCTGTGATGTCATGCAGGGGCGTGGTCAAATGACACCACTTCCTGTGTTGCGTGGGGCGTGGTCAAATGGCATCACTTTCCATGATGTCACTCTTGGGGGCGTGGCATTGTGATGTCACTTCCGTGACTACTGGCATTTTGGTAAAATGACGTCCCTGGTGTTCTGCCCTATAGACCACTTCTTCAAGCTGGACACTATTATTGAGCAATACCGCCGGTTTGGGAGGCATACTGTATATGGCTTTCCTTGATATAGTAAAATCATTCAATTATATAGGTAGAAATAGAGCGTGTCAAACGCTAAACGCTCTTGTGGGACCCAGGGGACTGTTGAAGCTCATTCAATTGTGTTATGTTGGTGCTTCGTTGTGCAAGGTCAGAGAATTGTGTACCAGCTTTCACTACTAATAAAGGGGTTAAGCAGGGTTGCTCTTTAGCACCTCTACTGTTAATTGTATTCCTCTCCGATTTTGACCCGAGCATATCCGCGGGCAAAGTGAACCTGCTATTGAAGGGTAACCCGTGTAGCGCATTACTAAATGCAGACGATACAGCTTTACTGGAGTAAACCCTTGCTGGGCTCCAACAGGACCACTTATGTGCAATTGAGTATTTTGGTAGGCACAGACTGAAATTAAGTATGTTGAAAACTAAAATTATGTTTTTTGGCAAAGTCAGTAAACCGCATTGATGGTATGCTAATGACTTCAGAATATCGGGGTCGGATTTATACAAATATTTGGCGTTACCTTTCTCAAAGAAATGGTAGATGTCGAAAACATATAAAGAAAACTGCAGAAAGTGCCTCTTTGAGGTTAGATCATCTTTTAAGATGGTGTTATAAGTATAGGGCTTGTGGACTGGAGAAGTGCCTGAAGATATTCAGGGATAATGTTGGTTCTATGATTTCCTATGGCCATGAGATCTCAGGCTCTTCGAATTGCCATCCACTGTTGGTGGTGCAAAATATATTTTTGCACAGGATAACACGGCTTCCCCAGGTTCACCTAGTAGTGCTTTAAAACTAGAATTGGGGGGGGGGGCGGTCTCCAATCTTGAGGTGCAGGGACAGTTAAGGTTTGTAATATATATTTCTTAAACTCCCATTTGGGCTACAGTTTGAATCCTAATGTGCACAATTGTATATGTGAGATTTCAGATTCCCTTGCTAAAGACACATTCCTCTGATATGACAAAGGCTGTAAACCCTTAGCAAGTTGGGGCACTGGTGTTGTGGATGCAATCCAATTTGACTCATTGAACAAGTTTAAAGCACTATTTTCGTAAAGAGTTCTTCAGAAAGAAAGGGAGGTAGACATTCAAATTGTTCATAATTTAACCTCGCCAGTCCTATACGTTGGCTTATGAGTGCTTGTTTTACAGGGAGAAGACATTTGTGAAATAATATCCCAAGATTGTAGTAGGCTGGTGCTGATGCTTCGTCTAAATATACTTCATATAAACGCGCAGAGGAAGTGGGCAGGGGAGTCTATGTGGTGTTTTGGTAATACAGGGTAGGATGACGATCTTGTACAGTTTGTTGTTCACTCAGTTGCACAAGATTTGGTGAAGAACTTTCTTTCTGTTAGATACCATCAGGACCTAATCCTCATGTCCTGGAGCAGCAGTGGGGCTCCCTCAGAAGTAGCCTGGTTGGGTAACCTGCTGTGGTGCCCGGAAACTGAACTGAATTATGGTCTTCTCTGCCCAGTGGGTCAGCACGCCCAGGATATCTGGGTCCTAGTTAAACAATTTTTACAGGAACTGGCTGAACAGCATGATTCGGGCAGTCACTAACACCCGTCTAGGATAAAACCAGGGTATCCAGGGATTGCACATGGGGTTATGGCATTGATATTGATTGTTGTAGGTACCATAATATGTATCTACTTAAAGGAATTTGTCTGGTTATTTATCCATTGTATTTACCTTCATCTGTGTGCAAGCCTTGTTTGAAAATGTTTGACAAGTCAATATATAACATTTTAAAATAAATAAGTAAATAAAACCCGGACTTGCACTGAGGCTATGTCTTTTACAATGAATTGTAATTATAAGGTTTTTATTTAACATGTCTATGAATATGTTAAAGCTATGCTTTTACAGTGTGTTGTTGTGCCTGATGTTTCTGAAATCTTGTAAAGTAATTTGTTTATGCATGATTGTACATGAATTGCTAATGGAGAAATACGATTATATATATATATATAGTTAATTAATATATATATATATATTAATTAACTGTGTTTAAAAGTTTAAATAAATAAAAACAAAGATCACATGACAAAAATACCATTCTTACAACACGCTAGTTAAAAGGTGTGAGCGAATTAAAATATGTTTAAATGTAATGTTGTACCAGTTGTGGACCCTACTCTATGATTATGTTTTTGATACTCATGGGTTCAAAGATAGCAGCGGCAAACATGAGACCTTCCATGCACGAGGGGCATGGCAAAACACCATATTTGGGTACATTTGAACATGCATACTTCTTTAAAAAGCTTAAATAAAGAGTCCTGGAACTTTATGTAAATAACTTGGTAAACATTTCTTAGGTCCAAGATAAGGGAACATTAATGCATTGTCCCAACTCTGGGCCAATCAACAATTTAAACAACATTTTTTAAAATCACATATATTGTCATCCTGTACGAGTGATACAAAGATCAGAATGGAAGATCAGGGAGAAGAAATGAATCAAGATGGGGAGACGACAGAACAATCTCACGTATTAATGCTAGAGCAATGAGGATGAATAAATGAGATATAGGCAGTTAGATTATACATCAGATTATGATGGACAGCGGAACAAGGAAAGAGATAAGTGAAGAGATGTGGTAATGTAGCAATAATGTATTTTCCTGAAGTTTAAGATCACAAGTTATGGAAGGGAATCCACACCTTGGCTGTGCTCGATAACACTACGAACCTAGCAAACTATAACACTGTAAAAGGAGAGCTAAAGATAAATGCAAGAGATGCAAAATTGTAGCCAGAAATTATTTTGATATTTAGGAGAATATACTACAAAAAAGGAAACATTGTAGAATCTCCTTTTCCCTTAACAGAGGGAGATTATAACACTTTGAACCTGTTTATTCTTTGACATCAGAAATCCACACTTCATAAGCAATGCAGTATAGATGACATATAGCATGTTGACATTACCGTAAAAAAATCACGAAATTATGGATATAGAGCCAGTGAATGCTGCGTAGTGGGTGCCAGGGCTGCAATCAGGGCTGATGTATGAAATTGATTATGAGAAACATTATAGAAGAAATGAAAGGAAATGACAGGATCATATTTACGTGGGAAACACTGGTGTAATTGATTAAAATGGAAGAAGATATGGTAAAAACTATTTTAGGATAGGTAATAAAGCAGAAGACGCATTTTTTTTTACAGGGAAATGTCAAATTAAATACTAAATGTATTTGATTTTTTATACTTAGATGAAGGTGTTATGGCCTTCAAACCTCCTAACGGAACACTTTGCTGAGCCACCTAAGGTCTTTCGATCTGCTGTAGTTGTTGTCAGAGATGTCTCAGGAAGCACCTGAGCCTGTAAAGACAGTTCAATGTCTTTATTAAAGTTTTCTTTGTGGGTGCTAGGGCCGTCCCTCTCTCTCGTCTCCCCTGGAATCTCCTCCCTAACCCAGGCGGTTATATTCCCAGTTAGTGCTACTGAATGGTTACCCCTAGTGTCTACCAGCTGATTTTTTCTAATAGTGACTTCCTGGAAGCAGGCTGTCTAAACTCCCTCAGTGCCTAGCTTTCAAAGCTGTAACTAAAGGTTAGTATCCTAAGGGAAGTTTGGTTGGTGCCTTGCTATCACTCTGTGGGATTTGTATTTATGAGCATGTACAGGTGTGTACGCTCTCTGTGCCAACTGATTATTGCGCCATTTGCATTGCAGGGAACACACACTGGTAATACAGAAGCGGGCACAGTGTTTGGTTCTATAACAAAAAATGCCCATCCGCTACCTTTCGAAGGGACATTCCCTCATTTGCATGGTGGTGTGACAGAATCAACTGAGGCATCCCATCACCTGTGTGTTTTGTACTATGAATACATGTGTCTATGTGCAATCCGGCTCTGAGGGTGAACTCTGCTTGTGCACCACAAAGGAGGCAGGGTGTATGCGGGGGGGATAATCGTAGCAATATCCTGCCAGTTGGAAGGGAGAAAGGAGCTGCGCAGTAAATATCAGCAATTAGTACCCGGCGCGCAATATTTGCTTGTGCATCTACGCACGGATTGGTGCTTTTGCAAACCTTACATGCTAGTAATCTCACTCCCATAATTGTGTCTTCCATGAGCCGGTTCCCAGCATTCCTTCCTGTTCCTTCCCAACTCACTTCTGCATATTGAACGCCATTTACTTACTTGCTGCTCATGACGCATCCTGAATTCACTCCAAGGACAATTTTTTAAAAAATCAATCCAGGCTGAGTGTGTCAGCGGATCCACAACGTTGTGTGGGCGGGCCGCCGCTGCGGCTCTGACAAGAGACGTGCAGGAAGTGACGTGAGGGGAAGGGGAGGGCGAAGGGAACGTTGCAGCATTTGCCGCCTGTGTTGTAATAAAGCAGGTTGTGTTTTGCAGAGCTGGCTCCCGCGTATCATTGGGCGCTAGGCCTGTATGTGTGTGTGAACACGGTGCGGTACCCAACATTGGCGACGAGCGGGCACGACCCACCAGCAGCACACCGAGGCCTGCAGCCGAGCAGTCTAGCACGTCGGCGCACCTCGGGACGCGGACGGCTGATAAGCCATGCACTGCCGCGAGAGTAGGACGCCTCGGAGAACGGAGCCGCGCAGCACGACCGTGGGGAGGAGCCCAGTCACACCTTGCTCATGCCAGGCGCGCTCGCTCCCCATCACAGAGGGAAGCGCTTGTAGTCTTCGGAGGGGGCTCAGCAAGGAGGACAAGCACGGACAGCAGAAGGAAGGAGCCCGGGAGCGCCACGCCCACGCCTGTTAACCCAGCGTGGCCCTGCATGCCTGTATAACATGCGCAACAGATGAAGCAGCGTGTCAGGAGGGCCAGGCAAGTCAAGGCCTCACGCGGGTAAGCACTGCCCACGCCCAGAATCTCCTCACATGCTTCCCATGCCAGACATAAGGCACGTGCAAAGCACCTAGTGAGACCTACCAATATGGGGCAGAAGGGACAAGCCCCAGCCCACAAAGGCAAGGAGGGGTACTCACCAAGCGTGCAAGCCCATTGATCTACACCTTAATAAGAAGGGCACACAACGAGACACACCACAAAAGGGCAGCAACCACCTACCTCCGGCACACGGACCCCCAAAACACCGGCTACAATGTCGGACACGGCGAGCAACCCAGCCTCATCATCAGGGACAGCAGCAGCTGCCGATGCATCTTCAGGAGGAACAGAGGCTGCACAAGGCAACTACCAGCCCGCACAAAATGAAGGAGGTGCATCTCAGGCCATGCACATGCCACACCCATTTGAAATAAGAGACACCTCAAATTTGGGACCCCGCTGGACCATATGGCTCAGAGACTTCAAGTTCTACACGGGTGCCATAGGATTAACGGATGACGCCAGACTAAAGAACACATTGTTTATGGCAGTGGGACCGGCAGTGAGAGACATCGCAGGTGAGCTACTCAATGTTGACACGGTCACATATGGCAAATTACATGCTAAACTGTCAGACTATTTTGCACCTCACACGAATGTTGATTATGAACGCCACATCTTTGACACGACCAGACAAGAAAAGGGAGAGTCCATAGACAAATTCGTGATGCGCCTTCGCATCAAACTGAAACATTGTGAATTCCACAAATACTCCAACGAAGAAGCACTTAGATCCCAAGTGATTGCAGGATGCCTCTCACAACCATTCCGCAAACAACTTCTACAAAAACAGAGATCTCTGGAGGAAATCCTAGCACTGGCTCACATGTAAGACGCTGTGGACTCACAACTGGACAACCTGGGGAAAGTGTCGCTGCTACAACACGGCGAGACCTCAGGAACAATCAACAAACTCTACTCGAACCCTACCCCAGGAGAAAAACGCCCTGAGGCCACCTGCTACAAATGCGGATATGAATCCCCCCAGAAGTGCGCCGCATGTGGGGTCATGGGTCACTACAGAGCCATGTGCAAGGACGCACCTTCACACACGTCAGGCGAACCCCGAACCCAAGACAGGCGCAGATACATCCGCCAGGGTTCTCCCAGATACAGAGGGGAGAGCGGCCGGAAGTCCACGAGGAGAGAGGACAATGACCGCAAGAGCCGCTACACGAAGGAGGACAGACGATCATCCGAGGACACCAGGCGCTCTCACAGAAGGCGCTTCGTGAGATACGTTGAGACACGGTCCCCCACCAGCAGTGACACCCCGTCGTCGGAAGACGATCAAAGAAAGAAGGGCTACGTGTGGGCCATACATGACAACACGGCAGCCACCCAACACAGTCCTGTACTAACACTACAAGTCAACAACACCCTGATCAGATTCCTGATAGACACCGGAGCGACGGTCAACATCATTGACGAACAAGCTTATGCGGCACTCGCACCACAACCAAGAGTCAAGAAAGCGGCGGTGGACATCTACCCATATGGCTCCACAACACCGCTGCAGTGCAAAGGCACGATCACAGCCTGGTGCACTCACAAAGAACACACGGCAAAGATCCAGCTACACATTCTGAAAACCGAAGTCAACAGCAGGTGCATCTTCAGTTTCAGAACAGCTGTGGACATGGGATTGGTACACATCTTATACCAACTGATGACACACAAATATTTTGGCAAACCAGAAACGATTGAACAATCCTTCCCGAAACTATTCGCAGGCCTGAAGAAACTTAAAAACAGAAAGGTCCATCTCCACATAAATCCACTCATCAAACCGGTGGCCCAGCATTACAGGGGATCCCGTTCAATATCCAAAGGCAAGTAGAAGAGGAACTCGACAAGCTGATCAAGATGAATGTAATTGAACCCGTATCAGGACCCACAACCTGGGTATCACCCATCGTTCCCATCCCAAAAAATTCCCCAGACAGGTCTATACACCTGTGTGTTGACATGCGCAGAGCCAACGCCGCCATTGAGAGAGAGAAGCACCAGGCATCCAGAATCACGGACATGATCCACCTCCTCCATGGAGCGAGAATCTTTTCAAAACTAGACTTAACAAAGGGGTACCACCAAATAGAAATCGTGCCTGAATCCCGATATATCACCACCTTTGTAACCCACCTTGGCCTTTTTCAATATAAAAGACTCAGTTTCGGCATATCCTCAGCCGCAGAAATCTTTCAAGAGGAAATTCACAAAGTAATCCGACATGTCCCAAACTGTTTGAATTACTCACACGATGTCCTAGTATATGGCAAAATGCAAGAAGAACACAACATAGCACTACACAAAGTATGTCAGGCACTAGAGGAAGCAGGACTAACTCTAAACAAATCCAAATGCGAGTTCTCCAAGGGATCTCTCAGATTCTTCTGACACATTTTCTCGGACAAAGAAATGAGACCAGATCCGGAAAAAGTCCAGGCACTCGCTCAGCCACCCCTCCCGTGACCACCACGGATCTGCGGTCGTTTCTGGGGTTGGCCAGTTACTGCTCGAGATATCTGAAAGACTATGCCACCGTGAGCAACCCCTTACGCCTGCTCACGCGCAAAGACACCCCATTCATATGGTCAAAGGAGTGCCAAGAGGCATTGGAAGCAATCCGAAGTGCCATATCGCAAGCAGAAGACATGGCGTATTTCGATGCCAGCCAGGACACTGAGATAATCGTGGACGCCATCCCGGTGGGACTAGGTGCCATACTTACTCAAAAGGACCCAGCAGATCAGCACACAACCCACATCGTAACATATGCCAGCAGAAGCCTGACGAACACGGAACAGGTACACTCGCAAGCAGAAAAAGAAAGCCTGGCAGTAGTATGGGCGTGCAAGTATTTTCATCTTTTTCTGTTCGGAAAAGAATTCACGATAGTTACCGATCACCAAGCACCACTCACCATCTACGGAAATCCCAAAGCCTGGATGCCGCCGAGAATTGCAAGATGGGGTCTGAGGTTACAGGACTACAAATTCACAATAATACACCGCCCTGGGAAAGAAGAAAACCCTGCCGATTACCTTTCCCGTCACCCGACGGCCTCAACCGCATCTCAGCCGTCCATAGCGGATGCGTACATAAACTACGTCATACACCACCTACAACCATTGCCATTTGGATGGGCAGAATTGTCAGCGCAATCAGAAGCAGACCCAGCCCTCCAGATCGTAAGACACTGCCTACAGACAAACAGACAAACAAAATGACTCTCATGGGACAGCAGGCAAGGGCGGAAACGGACACGACACGGGACGATGTCAAATGGCTTGACCAAGTTCGAGAGGAACTGACGATAGTAGAGAACAACATAATACTAAAAGCCTGCAAGGTAGTTGTCCCGAGAACCCTCCGAGAACAGACAATACACTTGGCCCATGAAGGACACCGAGGTGTAGCTGCCACGAAACGTCTACTTCGCCAAAAAGTATGCTTTCCACAGCTTGACCACATAGCTGAAACCGTGGTAGGAGGCTGCCACATTTGCGCACAGGTAGATCCAAGTCCACACCCGAACCCCTTACAGATGTCACTGCTACCTAACAGAGTGTGGGAGGAACTCGCTGTAGATCTATTTGGACCACTAAGTGACGGAACTCATGTGGTCATCAACCGAATGCTATCAGCGTACGGCATTCCCAGGGTTATCAAATCGGACAATGGCCCCATGTTCATAAGCCACGAGTTCCAAATATTTGCAAACTACATGGGATTTCAACATCAACGAATAACCCCTTGCTGGCCCTAAGCAAACAGCATGGTCGAAAGATCCATGGCCAGCATCAAGAGGACCCTGCAAATCACTCACATCCAAAACAAGCCATTCGAACAGGCACTCAACCAACTGCTCAGGGAATATAGACACACACCTCACACCACAACGGGCGTATTCCCCGCGGACCTGCTCTTCCGGAGGCCAATGACCACGAGACTACCAGAGGCTCCGAGACCGCGAGAACTGACGAATCTGGAACAGAAAGCA
This sequence comes from Ambystoma mexicanum, assembly GCF_040938575.1. NCBI lineage: Eukaryota > Metazoa > Chordata > Amphibia > Caudata > Ambystomatidae > Ambystoma > Ambystoma mexicanum. Next base: position 775,891,755 of record NC_090939.1, on the reverse strand, counting down.
AGAGCACATGATGAAGCGTGCAAGACAAAAACAAAGGAACTCACTGACAGGAAGAGAAGAGCTCACGAGAACCTGATACAGCCAGGGGACGAAGTGCGGCTCAGGCAACCCGCAAATCGAAAGGAAGAAGCCACCTTTGCGCTGTCAGGCTGAGAGGTCCTGTGTCCGCGGAAGCTGCTGAACCCCCGACAATCCCCCTGAAATGTAATTCCCAGAACTAGATATTAATTCAGCTCTGCAAACTACACCCCAAAGGGAAAGGGGGAAGTGGATAACAAAACAACACCAGGCTGACTGCGTCAAGGCTAACCAAAGCTGAACCTGCAGAGGATATAAGAAAAGCAGATACAAATCCTTTTATTACTTACTTAACCTTTAGAGTTGGAAAGACTTTAAATCCTTAACTAATAATTAAGAATCATACCTGGTTCTTCTCTTGAAATTTGTTAGAGAAGCTTGTAAAGAAGCTGAAAATCTCTCTTACTTGAGACTCTTGAAATTCACAGCAACTTCTTATTTTGGGCAAACCTGGAAAGTTTTGCTCTTTGCCTTTTTTTTCTTCAAAATTCACTAATTGTCCAGTTAAATTGTCTTTAATATTTTCTTTCTTTTTCTTTCAAACTTTTCTTCAGTTTCCAAACTTTTTTACAATTCTATAGAGTTTGTGAATTCTTGAAGAAACACGTGCTAAACACACATGCAGATAATCTCAATACTGAAGATTCGCACGTTGAAAACTTCCTGCGTTGAAGAACACGCGCACTGTAAGAAAAGTCCATGCGCAGAAAACACATGCGCTTGTAAACACACGCGAAGCAGAATTCATGCGCAAACGGAATCTCGCGCAGATAACTCACGCGCTTGTAAACACACACGCTGATGAACTCCCGCACCTATTCACACGCGCCTTATAACCCACGCGCAAAAGAGTTCACACGCGGTCGAGTTCACGCGTTAAAAAGCACACGCGTTGGTAATCACTCGCGCAATTGAGTTCTCGCGCAGAAGCACACGTGCTTGAAAACACACGCGCAATAGAGTTCTCACGCGGTGAACAGATTCTCGCGCTAGGAAGCACACGAGCTGGAAAACACACACGCAATAGAGTTCTCACGCGGCGAACAGATTCTCGCGCTAGAAAACACACGCGCTGGAAAACACACGCGCAGTTGAATTCTCTCACCTGGAAGTACACGCGCTGGAAAACACACGCGCAATAGAGTTCTCACTCCAAAACAACGCGCTTGAAAACACACGCGCTAATTTCCCTCGCACGCGCAAAGGTTCAACGGTTAGTTTCAGATTACACGTAGTACGTGTTTAACAAATAGCGTTCACCCGTTAACCTCGCGCAAAACTTCAAGCGCACTCAAAAAGTTCAAAATATAAATTCAAAGATAACATTTTACGAGTTCTCACTTAAATGTCTTTAAGATAAACAGAGCGGCAGTTAAACAAAGTCACTTATCTCCAGAACGATTTCTTAAAGATCTTCAGAGTTTCCTGTCTTCAAAACGCATTCCTGACTGCTGAGAACTTCTCCTGAAACCCCCAAGAAAGTAGCCGCTCAACTGCTAGCGCCTGAAGGATAAAATCCACCAGGCCCAAGTCTAAGGCAGGAGCAGCCATTACACACGTCCTCTCAGCTGGGGTTTAGATGATGAAAGGCAAAGAGTGACAGTTTAGAATGTTCATTGTTGTTTTGCAGTGTTTTCTAACCAATCAGAGCTGTCACTGTGAAACTCCATTTGGCCTTGGGTCAGAACCAGGATTCAGAATCAGGAAGTTAAGGCCAAACCAACTATAATAGAAAACTTCCCACCCACACAAGGCTAATCTAAAAAAAAAAAATGATAAAGAGAAATAATGGAAAGAAACTTGAATAAGGGAAAATAGCCTGAATAGGGGAAGGAAACCTGACAATAGCCTGAATAGGGGAAGGAAACCTGACATGCTCCCACTCCACTTGTTGTGACACACAAGAAAGGCACCATGGTCACGGCTCAGAGAAGTGACTGCTCGTCGGTGACCAGGAACAGTTCACATTTCAAACACATCAAGCCGCGCCAGGAAGAGCGATGGGAAACAGACATTGACGGTGAAGAGGAACCCGTTCAGGAAGAACCATACCACAGAGACAGAGAAGAGTCGGACAACGAAGCAAACACCTTGACACACGCGACCGAGTGGGTGACTCCGAGCAAGGTGAGGTGCCCTCAGAGGATTCGTCTGAAACCAGTCCACATCATAGAAGAAATGGGGTAAGAGGAAGGACAATGGACTCAGACGTTAAAAAGGGGGGAGATGTCAGCGGGTCCACATCGTTGTGTGGGCGGTCCGCCGTTGCGGCTCTGACAAGAGATGTGCAGGAAGTGACGTGAGGGGAAGGGGAAGGCGAAGGGAACGTTGCGGCAGTTGCCGCCTGTGTTGTAATAAAGCAGGTTATGTTTTGCAGAGCTGGCTCCCGTGTATCATTGGCCGCTAGGCAGGTATGTGTGTGTGAACACGGTAGCGGTACCCAACAGAGTGTGGCAAAAAAAATCCTTATTGGCTTTTAATTTCATACAGATTTTTTTTTTTTTGTCTTTTTCAAGTTCATTGATATAGGACAACAGGAAGCATTACTCCCAACATGCTCCCCTGCTGCTCCATATCAGTAAAGCAGAAAGTGCATTCTAGTCTTTCCAGACTAGCACGTACTGCAGCAAGGAACTGAAGAACCGAAGTTGCGAGGATCGAAATGCTGTACTATTAGTATCCCAGGACTTTTCACCCCCGAATACTAATGCAAATAAGCCCCACGCCAGGGGGATATTACTGTGTCAGGTAATGCCCCTGTGGCCTTCGTTAAGTCCCTTGCGCTGTAACTATGGGCCCCGGGGCATTACCTGATGCAGTAATGCGCCCAGCTCGGGGCTTATTGCCTAAACAACACATCCTCACTGGCAGATCATCTTACAGTACCTTGGGTGAAATCTCTGCACTGTAAAATGATCTGTGCCATTCCTGAGCACTGTGAGCTCATAACGAAGCAGCATTATTTTCAGCAATTGGGCACAAATCCCCACACTGCCTCTGCTGCAGCATGTGTTCTCTGCCAAAGGTGCATTCCTTCTCTTGGTTATTCTCCCCCTTGCGGTTATAGACATAGCAACGAATCAACAAAAATCTTTTTTACATTGCACCCTGAGCCAGATAACAATGTGCTGTAAGAAGTATTCTGACAACACGACATGCTATTTAGAATAGGCCATACCCTGTTACAATAATGAGGACCCTTTCTGTAGTTCTAAAGGGCCTTCTCCCCGGGAGAGAGGGTCCAACACTAATCTCCCCCCAAATGCTACTGACACAGTGACCAGATTCTCAATGTTAACCTCACAATTATTCTTGGAGTCAAATGCATTTCAGTGGCAAGTTCAGTTTGGAGCAGGGTTTCAATTTGGGAAGACCCTCTTTGCATTCTTGATGTTTTGCCTATGCTACTGATATCTGCCTTTTGTGCTTGATTTGCAGTGGAAGCCAGAGAGAAGCGCAGCATGCCAAACTGGAGCATGTCTTCTGAGGATTTCTTTGGCTGGGTGGAGGAGCTCCGCAGCCTTGCCGGATATGAACATATTGACGAGTTGGCCAAGGTCTTCTGGGCTCATTTTCCATCTGCGTCCCGACTCGGCTATGAAGTTCCAGACGCAGAAGAATAAGCTGACGGAATCGGAAAAGCCATGCCAGGAGATAGAACATCTCCACCTGATGAACACTGCTGCCATAATTCTTTATTAATGGCTCCTTCTGTATTATCATAAAGCAATCAACATATTTTAGTGTAAACATTTATTCTGTGTAAAATATATGCTTCAAAATATTGTCTTCTTGGAACAGAGTGTCTTTATGCACAGTCCATTGGTCAGGCCGTTTGTGTGACAAAAAGGGCTCAGTTGCAGCCATTCACTCTCCTCAAGACACCGTTTATCAGGGCTCATTATGAGTTTGGTGGTAAATCTGCCAAATTACTTCCAAAATAGTTTAATGTTACCACCACTCAGTCCTGTGGGGTTACTATGGGATAATGAGTGGCCGCAAGGCATTGTTAATCCCCATTTCCTGGAGTGCATAGGACTCCATGAAGGTTCTGGTGGAACTACCATGAGTGGTAATTCTGCCATGGTACTTCCACCAATTTATGGTGGTACAGTGGAGTATTTACCACCTGCTATTTTCTGGAGGTGTATCTTCCACTTTACCTCCAAATTCGGATTTCAGGGTGTGTTAGAAATGGTGGTAATTCAGTTAATGGAAGTATTGTCACTTTTTTACTGCAACGCCAAACTCGTAATGAGGCCCAATTGTGTTTAAATGTATCTTTTGACATCTGTCAAGCTAACACCAACCCTACTTACCTGTGAAGGGAGAGTAAAAGAATCTGTGGGTGAAGGCATTTAGTCTTTCTAAAATAATTATGTGTAGCGCAAGGCAGTAATGCACTTACCAGTAATACCCAGTTCCAATTTGCATCTTAAAGGTAATTTGAGTGCCATCTGTGTATATGTTTTATCCAAGGTTGTACGAATACAAAACTCTGTCCAGACACCAAGCTCCTCAAAAAAACTCCGCCAACAGAGCTTTACCCGCAAGAACCTGGAGCAGCAGTGATGCAATCTTATTGTACAGCGGAAAAGTTAAAGTATATGCACTGTACACTTTGAGAGAATAGAAGAAGTTAATCCAAGAAACCAAATGTGCATTTCTCACCCAGAGTTGAATTCACCTCCAACACTTCAAATCAAGTTTTTTGGGGAATTAATTGAAAAGTGTCTTTTAAATAAGGACATTCCTGCATCATTTGAACTTTGAAATGCTCTGTGTATTTTCTTTTCCAAGAAAAAAGGTTCTCTATGTGAGGGCATGGCAACCTAGGAACATTTCTTTGCTCCGAAGGAACATTTAATTGTTCATGTAAACGACCAGCTTCGAAACATTTTTTGATTCTTTACCTGATGCTAAATTAACAAAATAACTTACTACCACTAAAGCATTAAAATACCTTCACTATACCTGCCTTGCAAAATTCTGAGGAGTCTAGAGTCTTTATCACAGTAACTTTGCACCGGTGTGTGTGCAATTAACACTAAGACAATAATTGCCCTACTTCACAAAACATATTGTTTCAGTGCATTTTGTGCCTTGGCCAAGGACTGGGACAATTGCTATGTTGAAAAAATGCAATTAAAGAAAATGAATTTTGCACTTAGCCAATTTTTTCGCTAGTGCTATTGGCACTTGCACATGTGCAATGTTTTTGTAGTACCACTGCAGGTCCACTAATTTTGTGAAACTTAACAGAAGATGGTTTTAATGTTTGCTTTGCTTCAGAAATGGTATCTAACGAACTGAAATATATCTAAAGAACTTAAATCGGCTGTAATGAAGCCACCACTTAAGAAGCTTGGAGGACTCTGTTTCAGCAAATTATTGGCCTGTTTCTTAGCATTTCCGGGATGAACAGTGGCAACCCAGATTCACATTTTTATCAAATAACACAACATATTACAAAACCAATAAGCTGGCTTTCATGGGCACAGAAAGGGTATTGGTCAGTGTACTCAACGACTTAAGTAGTATTGCAGAGTCTGATGGCATCGTTGCTCTGGTGCCGCTCAACCTCTCTGCAGTGTTTGACACCTGGACAACAACACTGCTCTAGAACAGGCTGTATTTTTCAGCTTTCAAGGGAGGGCTTGAAAGTGGATCCTTCACATTACCAGCAGTCGATGATGCTCCTTTCTCACGAGTCCTCTTCAACCATTTCAGTATGTGGACATACATCAGGGTCCTGCACACCCACCCTTTCTCTTCAAACCTGTCCCTGGTACCTTTGGCAATAATTGTTTGGTCACATGGCCTGGAGTTTTTCATGTGCATGGCCTATACACCTGTTCTGCTGAGGCTCGTGGGGACTCGGCCACCTCACCCAAAACATTTAATTCCTGCCCAGAATCTGTGGACAAATGCATGTCTGTCTGTTTACTGTCTATGAAATTATACAGCAGTAAAGTAGAAATCTTATTGTCAAGGCAAAGAAAAAGCCGGAAACACCAGACTAGTTGCCTCCATTCTTGGGCATTTGTCCCACCCCAGTGCCAGTAGTAAGCACCCAGGGTTTATAATAGATGCTGTCTTAAGTCTTTCTAATTAGATCTCTTCATTACCAAAGATAGGGTTGCAATAGAAAAAAGTTCAAACACTATTTGTTAGGCGCTCCAGAGATTGTTTATTGGGGAATTTAAAGAATGTCTGTTGTTTTGACAGATACATTAAACCAAAAGATCGTGTCTAAGTCCTCAACACGTGTTTCCCCACTTTGATTACAGTGGTTCTTCAGGAGGTAAAGTACAATATTCAGAACGTGCTCAATGATTGTAGAAAAATAGGTAGACTTGAGTGGTGTTTCTTGTTATTTAAATCTATGGTCTGTTGAGTCCATTTGTCTTGAAACTAAAGGAGCAGTCCCTGGATTTCTCCATGAGGTAGATGCTGCTGGATGCGTGGTTTCGCTGGATCTGCTGTCCCACTTATGAATGCTTAGCAAGATTATGAAATTCTTCGTATAAAAAAGCTCGGATCATGACTAGATTAATATGCTCATGACAAACGTATTCTATTATCATCTAGGCAGGCTTACCAATGGTGACCAATTCAGCTAATACATAATTTCACAGCAGTAAAGGTTTATAAAATTGGTCAAAGAGATTCGATATTAAAAGCCCTCCACAAACTATACTTTTTTCGCTTAGCCAAGAGAACACATTATAAGGCTCTATGCCTAGTCTTCAATGCTCTGGTGGTAAAGTGTCTCTCCATTTTCACATAGAAACTCCACTGGTTTAAGCATCTCAGGAAGTATGATCCACCACACTCAAAAGGGCATGACACTACTGCATATTAGATAAACTCGGCTCTGGGGCCTCCCCTACACGAGTAAATGTTTCTCTAAAGGATGATGCTGTTATCTGGAAGAAGCCAAAAATAGGTGGGACCTCATGGGTTCATAATCCACGGTTCAAGTCTTGATGAAGGTAAGGAAGCGACAGGATTTGTTGGCAATCGGGTCTGGGTGGGGGATATGCTAGGGCACCATAGATGACACAGGCTTAGTGTTTGTCCCCTTAAACCTCGTTTGCAACTCACTTCCTAACCATTTATTGCCCTTTCACCCCCACGGATTGCTAGGGCATAGGTAACGCGTTTTCCCTCAACGTCCCAGAGACATAGACGGTTACAGAACTGACTGCTTCTCCCAATAATAGGATGTGGCTACATTTGCTCCACGGACCAAACAAGACCACTATTTTAGGGCACAGATATATTTTCTTAGGCCACTCAAATGATCAGGTGATCTGGGTTATTCTCTCCCTTGGGTGGTGGAGGACAACTTTCTAAGAGTCGAGGTGCGTACCCTGCTGCTCATCCCTCTGGGCCAGTGGAAGCAGGCCCACATCGGCAAGCAGAGAGGGCTGTTCTGGTATGTGAAGAACGCGTCTATACCCATTTCAATGAGGTGCTGCGAGGGAGAGGAGTGCCTCTAAACACTAGCCTCACAGGTAAGAGTTGTTGAAATGTGTTATCATTGAGATAGATATTTATGATCAGCAAGGTGTGGATGGAGAGTGTAGGTCTTCTATGGATCCCTGTTCTGTGGGAGATTGACAGTGTTCATAATAAAGGCTTTTCCGTGCAGTGCAATGCTGGTGGTGTAGAAGAGAAGGTCAGTAGCTGTGGATGTCTGCATTAGAGATCAGAGATGAACGTTTCTTGGTACAATTGATTCGACATGGTTATCCATGTGAGCTGTTTACTACTGCTATACAATTGTGCTGGAAAAACTTCATTTACTGTTCAGAAACCAAAAACTCCTACAGAACTAGCTTTTGATCTTACTTTTGGTATGTTAACTAACAAGACGAAATTGATCATTTTCAAATACTGGGCAATATTAATAAGCAAGATGAAGAGCTTAAAGCATGTAGCAAAAAACAAATCTTGCATTTGCTCTAAAGCATCCACACATTGATTAAAGAGGATTCAATGCCTATCAGTGCAACATAAATGACTGTCCATCGCTTTGAAAGGGGCTTTTCCCTTCTTAGGTTGTTCTGTGCATAGTAATGTTATTACCTGTATTCATGTTGGTTATCCCAAAACGTTGGGAACAAGCTTAACAATCATTGTACCTTAATTGCTTAAATGTAAGTATGGTGTCATCTATGTTTTGTTAATACACTTTTACACTGTCCCTGTTACCAATGTAGTGTATTATGGTGCCTTTTACAAATAGTAGCTTCCCGGGGTAAACCATACCATGGACTGTGGAGGAAGGGTAAAAGGTGAATGAATAGGTAAAATGGGAATAGGACGAAGAGTAATAGATACAAAACTGGATAGGTCCAAGGCAATTAAGGTGAAGGATGTATGATTGTGGTAGTAGGGGTTGTGATGAAGTGCCCTGCCCGGTTCTGGGAATTACCAAAGGAGAGAACCAGTTTATGAGGATGTAAAAAAAAGTTGGGCAGGTGCTTCAAACAAAAGAGGAGTACTATTTAAATATGCAAAATTACATTATTAAGCATCACTGGAGGCAGTGGTGGGGTCAGGTAGGGAGGATGTGGGAGAAGTCAGGGGGAACTCCCTCTTTAGTAACTAAGTGATGTTTAAGCTGAGCTTTGAAGAGACCCACAGTTGGGCTGGCGTTGATTGTTTGGTGCAGTGCGTTCCAGTGGAGAAGGGCGAGTAGCAAGAAAGAGCTGAACCTAGAGGAGGGACAGAGAGGGTATGGGATGGTGAGGTTGAGTGCAGAGGAGGACTGCCGGGAACGGGATGGCTGTAGAGAGTCGGGTAGCAAAGTTGAGGACTTTTATTAATGGGAGGAAAGAGTAGAGAGGAAGGCCAAGGAGTAGGCTTGAGCAGTAGTCAAGCTTGCTGAGCTAAGAGTTTTTGCAGAATGGTTTGTAAGAAAAGGACACATTTTCCAAATGTTGAAGAGGTTCATACCAGCAGCAGAGGCAGTGGTATTGATGAATTTGTTCTATGATGTTTGATCGAGAAAATGTGCACAAGGCCTATTTGTTCGCAATGCAGGTGGAGACCCCCTAAACTCCCCCACATACCACACCATAATTAAATACTTAAACCCAACCCCATCTACACTTGCGAGGAAATGTGTTAAAAAAAAGGAGAACAAATGGGCCTCGAGCAAAGGGGTCTGCAAGCAAATGGGCTAGATCGATGAATTGTTACAGTCGTAGGTCGCTATCAAAGAGGACCCCAAGATTGCAAGCCTTCGGTGAGGGAGCAAGAAGGTCAGGTGGGACGGAGATAGGAGAGGGGAGTGGAGGGATGGCATTGGAAGCTGGAAGAAAGATGACTTGTATTTTTGAAGAGCTCCGTTTGAGGCAGTGGAGAGCAAACCAGTAATGATTGCACTGAGACAGTACATAATCTGTTATGAGATGGCTGGGGTATATTTGAGAGTCATCGGCAAAAAGTTGAAAATGAAAGCTAAAGGATGAGATAAGTATTCCTAGGCCAGATGTGTAGATGATGAAGAGCCGATGGCCTAGGGCTGGGCCCTGGGGGACACCAAAAGGGAGAGGGGTGGATACAGAGGTTTTCAAGTTCCAAGTGGATTGACATTCTAGGTAGGAGGCAATCTAGGCAAGAGCAGATTTGCAAAGCCCAAGGTCTAGGAGAGTGGGGAGGAGGGAGGAGTGATTGACAGTTTCAAAAGCGGCAGAAAGGTCTGAAAGGATTAGAATAGAAGAGAGCTTGGAGTGGTGAGCATTAGAGAGAAAGTTGGAGACATGCATAAGTGAAGCCTTGGTGGAGTGTTTACTACAAACGCCAGATTGAACTGGCTATCCAAAGCTATTATCCTAAAGGTAATTAATGTTCTGGGCATAGACCAATCGCTCAAGGACCTTTGAATAACATGCAAGGAGAGAAAGGGGGTGCTAGTTTGCTGGGACGTTTGGGTCAGCAGAGTTTTTTTTTTCAATAGAGTTAAGAAGGTGGAACATTTGAGGGAAGTAGGGAGGAGTCCAGTGGGGGGAGAGAGGTTAAAGTGCGCAGAGAGATAAGGGCAAGTGATTCAGACTAAGGGGATCATTCCGAGTATGACGGTAGCCATGGAACAATTAGCTCCATGGCTGCCTCCCATACCGGTACCGAGTTCGGTGTTGTTCAATGGGGATTTACCGGTCCATTCCGACCCTGGAGGGACCGGTAAATCCCCATTGAACAAACCATTCCCCATTCCCATTGAGTCCCCATAGGGCTCAATGGGAAGGGGGAGGGCACAAATAACGGGCTCGCGAATGTGAAGCCCGTTATTTGCGCCCTGGTCCCTTAGCGGGACCCGTAAAGGACGTGTGGTCCAACCACACGTCCCTTATGGTTCCTGCTAAGGGATCTCGGAATTGGGCGGTAGGGGATTAGCGGCACCAGTCTCCTTTCCGGTGCCCGGTATCCCCTACCGCCCACCTCGGAATGACCCCCTAAGTCTTGGACCATTTGGGAAGAAACAGATTAGATTGGAGTGAAAGAAGGGTTGGCACTGTGAAGGGAGGGTGCAAGGTCATTAGAATAGACAGGTTAGAAGTAATCTAGAGTAGAATTGGTTGGGAGAGGTGGTACACAGAAAGAGGGATGGGAAGGGAGAGATAGGACGCTGTGAGAGTCACAAATTTGAGAGATTTTAGAGGACAGGGAGGAGGTAGTAGATATTGGCTTGGGAGATGTGAGCACAGATTATAGGGTAGATGAATGTTTGCAGGCGTGTTTGCAAAGGGAAGAGATTAGGTATGTGAAGTAAGAGGATTTGGCAGAGTCCAGTGCAGAGGTTAGGGCAGAAAGGGAATTTTTGCAGTCAAGGTAGGTGTCTTTGATTTGCACCAGTAGCATAGATCACATGCTGGTTTTGATGGTCGGAATTTGAGAGGAGGTGACCTGAGGCTGAGGTTGGGAAGGTATAGTGTTGGTCAAATTGAATCATAAGTGTATAGTGAAAGTCAGAGAACACATGCTCAATGGAAGAGGCATGAATAAGGGAAACAGACAGGAGAAAGGTCCTCACTTCATCCAGGTAAGGGGCAAGTGAGTTCTGCCTGAATTAACTCTTAGTCATTGAAGAGTGGACATGAGGAGTAGAAAGTGGCTGGGCCGAGATGTTAAAGTGAAAAAAAGGTGTGATCAGAGTGGGGTTAATGGAAAGGTCAGCAGAGGAGAGTGAATTACAGAGAAAGGCAAGGTCAAGAGAGTTCCCACAAGAGTGGATACGCTGGCTGTGGAGGGAGTAGAGGGCGTGGTCAGATAGAAGGGAGTTAAATACAAGGCAGGTGGCTGCAGAGGGATTGGGAAGGTTAAAGTCCCTGAGCATGGCAATGGAGATATCGGTGGGAAGTGACTCAAGGAAAAGAGTCAGATCAAGGAAGAAGGAGTTGAGAGGACCAGGTTGTCGATATAGAGCCAGAGCAGTGAGTGGACGATGAGGGAGCAGTTGAATAGTGGCATATTCAAAAGAGAAAGAGTTGAAGTCAGAGGGGGTTGAGGGGTTATGTTGTGGTTCTTATTGATAAGGAACCCCGCACCGCCGCCCTTTCCAGCAGGTCAGGGAGAGTTAGAGTAGGTAGCAGAGACTGGGTGGAGAGCTGCTAGTGTAGCAGAGTCATGAGGGGAGATACAGGTTTCTGTGAAAGCAAGAAGAGAATGTTGAGGGTGCTAAGAGCCAAAATGGCAGTGGGATTGTGCATTCCCGAGGGAAAGTGAATGAGTGATAGGAGGTGGGGGAGAGGAGCAGGTGTTGTGTGGTAAGTGAGGGGAATAGATGAGGTTGGAGATCCTGGGTTCACATGAGCCTCTGATTTGAGGGGTATGTGTGCAGTGCAGAAGGAGGAAGATGGGTAAGTTGGAGACAAATGCAGAAGTTAGACCAAGTTGAGGCTGAAGGCTACGAGAGAAGGGAAGGATAAGAGTGAGAAGGAAAAGGAATGGAGAGAAGTCAAGATGAATAATAAAAGGTAGAAGAAATAAGCAAGTGAAGACAAAGAAGAAAGGGTGAAGCCCAAGGGAGAGAGAAGGGGTTGTTTGTTGGTTGAGAAGAAGCATGTATACATTCTGAGTTGGGCTATAATGCGACTATATGTAGCCAAAAGACAGTTTACAGACCCAAAGCAACAATATTCCTTGGTCTTGTGAGGGAACAGAAGCTCAGCGATGAATGGATAGTCAATACGTGGAAGGATCCAGGATTGCACGAAAAGATCTTATCTAAAATGCCGAATGCACGTTTAGAGTGCATTTGTCATAGTAGCTAAGATCTAAGCCCATAATACTGAACAGGGGGGTGTGGGTTGTGGGGCTGTCCCCCACACCATAAACCCTGGGATTATGGGATGTGGGGGTTGCAGGGGTGTCCCCCACATACATTATCTTCAGTGCAGGGGACAAATGGCCAAAATCCCAAAAGACCGAATTATAAAATGCAGGATAATGGGCTCTGTGATTTTGTAATTCGGTCTTTTGGGATATGATATTACAACGTACATCCGAAGGACCACTCTGCGTGGAAGCAGACATCATGTAAAGGATGATGTTGGTGAAGTCGCTTGGTTGAGCAGGGATTCTGTCCCTAAGCCATTTCCTCCCTGACAGGCCAAAATAGAGAGCTGCCCTTTGCTTCTTTTGGCCTTTGGCTGCAGACTCTCAAGCTCTATGCCCAGGGGAGACTGAATAAGGGAGTCGGTGTGCCATATGTCCACCTGGAAGCTAAACACAGTTCTCCAGATGGCTTTCAAACTTGGAGGCAGAGTCCTGGGTGGTGCAGGCCCATGGAGCATCCTTTTATAGCCAGGGTTCTTAGATGGTGCACAGGTCCTTTAGCAAAGCAAAGCAATGCTTGGCCAAGAAATAACAGTATTGAAAACCACCTCCAGACAGTTGCATGTCCTTCAGCCAAACATAGTGCCCAGGATGACATCAACATTTTTAGGCAGAGGCCTAGGTCTTGTAGGCCCAAGGAGCTTTGCTTAGTAGGCAGGACCCTCATATGGTGCACAGGGTCCTCTTGCAAAGCAGCATTTGACCAGGTAAAAACCCATTTATTGAAATAGACCCTCCAAACAGTGACATGTCCCTCTGGGGGCCCAGCACAGTGTTTCCTATGGTTCCACACTTGCATACAGAGATCTCGGTGCTGTAGGCCCAGGCAGCATCATTTTGTAGGCAGGACCCTCAGATGTTGCACAAGGTCCTCTGGCAAAGCAGGAAGTGGCCAAGAAATGTCACAGTGGCAGGAGAACAGAATTGTAGAGAGAAAGATGAGGCTGGACTGATGGTGACAGCAGAGAGCAGGAGAAGGTGGTTGCTTCAAGATTGGAGAGTGTAGATTAGGAGGTGGTGGTAGTAGGAAATATTCAGGAGAAGTTGAAAGCCAGTAGTAGAGAGTGATCAGAAAAGTTGGTGATAGTTGTGAAACAGATTGAGGAGGAGGTGATAACATTAGTGATGGAGAGTGATCAGCAGGAGGTTGTAGTAGTAGTGGGTTGGATCCAAGAGGAGGTGATAACAATTTATAGTAGTGGCTAGATTGAGGAAAGGGTGGAATGCAAACAGGAGGTGGTAGCCGGTGAGATCCAGGAGGAGGTCATGACATAGCAGGAAAGTCCTGAAAGGAGGTGATAACATTAGAAGGGGAGTGTAAATCAGTGAAGTGAGCGGCAGTTGGAGAGACCTGGGGTGAAGTGGCAACATCAGGAGTAGAAACTGGACATACAGAGAAAGGGGTGACTTCATGGGGTTCAAAAGGGATGCACAGAGGTTTTGGTAGTAAAAGCCCAATAAGTGGAAGGAGTGGCACCCTCAGGCTTCAGCCATAGAATGTAGGCAATGGAAAACAGAGGTGGTGAGAAGGAGAACGACCCTAAGAAACAGGGGTTGGGGGTGGTCTATGGGTTTTTGGAGCATGCGGCCTCCCATCTCAATAATTTAATTAGGGCCCTAGCGCCTTCAGTCAAAGGATCGTACCCGTACAACATTTCGTTTTTGCATTTCATTTGGCCCCTGATTCTATATAATCTCTAATAACCTAAGCACTAAACCAACAGTACGTGGTCTTGCCATATTTCTTGGTCCCAGGTGTCTTCTCAGTAATGGTAGTTGTGTAATTATTGGTAGTGGATCAAGGAATGTTGATCAGGAAAAAAGGGAATAAAACTCTCCCATAATGTTGTGAAATGTTCCTGTGAGGGCAGTTTATAACACACTTTTTGTGTGGTATTAGAATTAGGTAGTGCATAGTTGTGTGATGGACTCGCAATGTGCTTAAGCGTGTCCTTGAAATGTGGGGGCGTCTTCAACATGCAATGCTTTTAAATGTCCCTCCCGGTAAACCAGGACGATCATTTGTGTGTGCCAAACTAAGTGAGAGCAGCACCAAAAGCAAGCGTTAGCAGTGTGAAGGTGAATGTGGGGAAAATAAATCAAATGAAGTAAGGGTATAATATCCGATTGGCCACTTGATGAGGGATGAGATTGAGCAATCAATGTTAGTCCCTGTAAGTAAAATGAAGTTCAGTGTTTGGGAGTTGTTTACACAATCTTAGTCATTGTAGGAGATTTTGTCTTAAAGGGGTAAATTTGGGATTTGGCAGTATTTTCCTACCGTAAAAATATTGGCAGTAATTTTGCGGTAAACTAGTCTTACATTTATAGTGGGTCTGGTATCACACTATTTTAGTGACCATATCTTGTTAGCCTGTATTGCTAGTAATTTTAGTGGTATCTTACTTTGCGGTATTTTCAGAATTATCTTATTCCTGTCGTATACTGGTGAGCATGTTTTTTTTATACTATAACCCCATCATAAAACAAACCTTTCCTTTCTATTAGAAGGCCTTCTAGTCGCCTGTAGAGAGCCCCAGACTTATTCCTGAGAACCCAATGAATGTATTCAAGGCGCCACCTATAGTTTGTGGCTGGCATTACTGGTTTAAGTACATCCAGTAATCTATGTGCCAGATTAGGCATTACTGGCTTATGTACATCCAGTAATCTATGTGCCAGATTAGGCACTCCTTCCCATCAGCATGCAAAGAAGGGCTAACTCTTTACATTGCACACACATCCTTGACCTTGTAGATATTTAATACTGACTTTCTATTATTTACTATTTCAATTACAGTGGTAAATTGGTAAATACACTACTGCACTGATATAAACCTCCCCTCTGTACTTCACTTACATAAATAATTCACAGATGCATGAATGACACTTTGCCAATGGATTCTAGCAACAGACATGCACCATACTTTTTTTTCCTCTCATGGCACAAATCTCTTACCAAGGCCAGTAATCTCTGAAGTCCCTGCACGACCTCGATGTGTTTCGCAATCCAACTCTCAGTGTGAAATTCCTCCGTACATGTGTGTGGGGTACGCCAATTGATTAGATCCAAAGTCAGTGCTTGACCCTCTGAAAACCCTGTCTTTCTCTCTCTTGAACCCAGCACGAACTGATAACTCTCCTCACTTTTCGTCTTCAGGAAAACTCTGATTCAGCCCTTTGTTGACGTGGCTTGTCTGCCTACAATTTCTACCAATCAGAATGAAACGAATGTGCCCTGTCAGCCTTAGTTTTCAATACAATGAAGACTTGATTCCAGAGCTACTGTTTCCTTTTGCTTCCTGCATATTTGTGTTCTCTACAAGCTGCTTAAACCCTAGTGTGAATTTCCTCATGGAAAAAAATAATTTTAAACAGTGCGCCCAAAACATGGATTTTACCTCATTGGTCTTATAAGACTGCATTATCATGTTAGAAATTAGCACTTTAGTACTGTTAGTAATGTTAATCAGTTATGTATTCCCATGTAGTCTTCACACATGAAGCATCCAATATAAATTGTGCACCTCATTATTTTAACCTGGCAGCACACACTAAGTTTTTCTAAGTGTGCTCTGAATGCCTGCAGTTTCAAACTGGGCCTGGCTGTGTACTTTGTATGCTAGCAATAACGCTGTATATTATATACTGGCAAAAATGCTATATACTATATGCTGAAAAAAATGCTATATATTTCCTTACATATACCCTCCTTTTTCCGACAGTTCTGGCTAACCAAACCCACAATTGGATGAAAACCAAATTGTTCTTATTTCTTTTTCCATCATATATATCACAATTGAAATAATAGCAACTCAATAAATTGAACAGTGAAATATTTCATAATAAACCACTGCTTAATCATAACAAAAGTAAAACAGATCCCGAATGGGCTCATAAGTCCTCATGTAAATATTGTACACATTTCTTTCCAACCGAAGTGTCCATGTATGTTTTAATGTCTTTATAATCATATTCTTTATATAGTTGTGAAATCAAAATTTTAGTTATGACAACAAAATAATAAAATAAAATAAATAAAACAAATAACTAATCAAAACAATTAAATAAAATAATAAAGTTGTGAGACTCCATCACCCTCACTTCCAGTCACATAGGATGATATTATGCTTCACCTGCAATGCTGCAGAATTAAGTTCAATTCACTACTGTTCCATTAATGACGTTCACCATCTTTATGACTGCACCTCTGAGATGTCCAGATCATCAACTTTTCATCATCTGGATCATTCAGTGAAATTCTTTCATCCTGGCACTCTTTGGTGCTTTTCCATAGAAATCATCTCTTTAGGCATTCCAGTCGCTTTTTCTTCACCTCCATACTTTGGTTCAGAGGCTTTATTTGGGCTTCATCCCGTGGACTCCAGGGCTCCATCATCTCTTGCGTCCTCCGGTCCTGCGATCTCTGACCCTAACCAAATGTTAATTAGTATTCTAAATTAAATAGAAAAGGGACGGATTAAGTACATAGCATAATACCAATTTCACCCTTTCTACCACTTTCCCAAACACAATGTGGTCCAAACTATTATTTGAATACCTGCAATCAAGCACATGTTAAAGAGAAAACAACAATATTTACATTTCACATTATCATACATCAAAATAATTTTCATGCAGAACATTTTAGCACATTATACCATAGTAAGTTAACCTGATTCAGCACCCTCTATCAATATTTATAACTGCAACTTTCTCAGATGTGGTATTTTCATTTGCATTTATCGCCACAATAAACATTATATCTATTATTTTTATGGCGTGAGACACTATGAAAATAGTCACTGTGTCTTTCTCTCCATGTACTCAGGGCACTTAAGCTGTCTCTACTTGCTCAAGTCTCTTGATTTCATGTTTGGGGTGACAGGGCTTAATTTGGTTAACATGAACAAATTGTTCTGTCACCATTTCACCCTCTGTCTTTAATATCTTGTAAACTACTGGGGACACTTTATCCACTGACTCAAATGGATCCTGCGATGCTGCAAGAAATTTTGAGTTTTTATGCTTTCTTTTTTCCCAAATGAAACTTATATACCCGATCACCTACATTGTACTCTTTCACAGATTGTCTTTTTTATCATAATAAGATTTTGCACTATCAGCAGCTCTTTCCAAATTCCGCTGCATAAATGAAAATGCATGTTGTAAATGCTTCTTCAGTTCTTCCACATATTCATGAACTGTAGATGCACTCACAAGAGTCTGCTCATGTGTCCTGTATAATAAATGTTGTGGCAGTACCATTTTCCATCCTATTAACACCTCGTAAGGACTGATACCTGTCACTTTAGCAGGAGTCGATCTGATTGCTATCAGTACCAGAGGTAATCGTAAATCCCAACTGGAACCTGCCTCTGCTACAAATGTCTTTAATATCTCCACAACAGATCGGTTACAACGTTCAATATTTCCAGAAGAGGTGGGCCGGTATGCAATGTGCAGTTTCCTTTTTACCCCTAATATCTGCCACACCTTGCTCATTAAGGTGCTTGTGAAATGACTTCCTCTGTCTGACTCTAGGACTCTATTCTTCGTGGTAACCCAAATCTTGAAATATATGATATCCCAGCTATGTAGCTGCTGTTTGTGCACTACAATCTGGTGCAGGAATACACTCTACCCATTTCAACATCAAACAAACCACGGTCAAAAGGTAACGGTTTCCCCTACTCAACCTCTTTACAGGCCCTACATAGTCAATTTGTAAATCTGACCATGGAAGAGTTAAACCTCTTTTCATCTTTTCATCAGTGGAGCTCTATGCATTGGTGAAGCAGGTTTAAATTGTGCACATACCAGGCATCCCCTGGTGTATAATTCCACATCTTGGGACATATGTGGCCAGTAAGCATAATCTTTCAGTATTTCTAAAGGCTTTTGTGAACCCCTGTGTCCTGCAGTTATTGCATCATGTGCATGATGTAGCATTAGCCCTCAGAACCCTGTATCTGTCCTGTTATGGATTCCCTGATCATAAGTCCATCCTGTAGTCTAATCCGTTTTTTATTCTTTAATGACACCCTCAACTCTTCTTTTCCTGTACAATCATTTTCAGTTAAAGATTTTGTTTGTGATCCATCAAATAATTATAATAGATCCCCAATATTGGATCATCTTTTTGTGCCTCAATCAGATCTTGATCTGGTGTATCATAACTCCATTGCACTACTGGTTGTTCTACCTCTTTTAGAGCTTTGGAGCGTGTAACTGCATCTATTTCTATTTCACTAATTAAGTGTTCAATGGGTAACAACTCTCCGATAACAGCCCCAATCTTGGCTAATTGATCTGCTTTATCATTTCCCTCCTTATCGTCTCCTGGAGTTTTCAAATGTCCACGAATTTTCCTCTGGTATACTGTTAAATCATTCTCTGACACTAATTTGTCTATAGCTTGTATCATTTTCCCATGCTCGAGGGGCTTTTTATTATATGTGATCATGCCTCTTGTTTTCCAGCCAGGCAAATAATCTACAAAGCTATTTCGTGCATAATCAAAATCAGTAACCAGGACAATTTCTCTGAATTTGTTATCAACTGCAGTAATAATTGCTTTATAAATGGCTGCTAACTCTGATACCTGGCTACACCTAGCCCCAATTCTCATTCCTATACTAGGAATATCTTCACATCTCAACCAGACATTTCCTATCCCTGACACCAACTGTTTATTGTTGCCATTTTCAATGTAAAAGGCACATCCGTCAACATATAGAGTTGGTAAATTCTTGCATATATTTTCTTCAAATCCTTTGTGTGGTGACTGTTCAAACTCCTGCAAACTAGACTCCACCTCTACTTCGTCTGATACACATTCAGCTGCACAGTCATGTGAATCTGCCAACCCTTGAGCTCTTTTTATTCTGGCCATGAAGTAATTCTGGACTGTGCTAGATTGCCCGATCTAATCCTTTTACCCTGTAAAAATTGCATTGGTTGATGATTTGTCTCAATGATTACCTTTTCCCCTTGAACAATGGGGTGAAAATGTTGCAACGCCCACACAGTGGTCAGAAGAGCCTTTTCACATTTACTGAATTTAATTTCAACCTGGGGAAATGCTCTACTTGCATAAGCAATCGTTTTATAGTTCAAATCATGTTTTTGAGTAACATTGCTGACATACAATGTTCAGTGAAATCTATTTTTATAAAGAAATCCCTGTTTTTTATGGGATACGCCAAGCATGGTGCCTTTATGAGACATTCCTTCAATTTAGCAACTGCCTCAGATTGCTCCTTTTCCCATTTCCAGGGCGTATTCAGCTTCAATAGCTTAGTCAATGGTTAAGGAATTTCAGCATAATTTTCAATACATTTCCCGTGATATCCCGTCATTCCTAATAAACCTTTTAAACCTTTCACATTTCTAGGATCTTTCAATTTCTGTATGGCCTCCACTTTTTTCTTTTGTGGATTTAGCCCATGTTCAGTTACCTCATGGCCTAGGAAGTTCACCTTTTTCTTGCACCATTGGGCCTTCTGTAAAGATACTTTGGCACCCGCGTTTTGCAATTGGTTGAGTACATGTCTAATTTCATTAAAGTGACTTTTTAAGTTTTCATTTTTTATCAGGATATCATCTACATAAACTATGGTTCCTCTTTCTGCTGCATCTGACATAGCCTTTCTCAAAAATATGCCAAATTCGCTCCCACTATTGACATACCGAATGGTGTTCTAGCCCAAGCGTATTGCGTTTTATCAAATGAAAATGCAAATAAATTCTGAATGTCCTCTGCCAGTGGCACACACCAATATCCAGATGTAAGATCTAATGCGGTAAACACCTTTGACCCATGCACTTGAGCAAGGCCTTTATCAATGAATGGCAGTGGCAATCTAGACACTGGCACTCTTTTATTTAACTCCCTCAGGTCTGCACACAGACGCCATTGATCATTTGGCTTTAACACACCCAAAATAGGAGTGTTGGAGGTACTATGAATGGGCCTGATAATTCCCCTAGACTTCACGTTTTTTAATTATCTCTGCCAAGGACTCTAAGCATGACAATGGCAATCGGTATTGGTGCACGAATACTGGATTTCTACCACACTCCTCCGGTAATGTGGCAACCTGTAAATTAGTTAGGCCACAATCATATGCATCTTTGGCAAAAACTTCTTTAAATTCCATAAATATTTTTCTCAATTCATTCTTACCCTCTTCGCTATCACATGCATCTGCTAACAGAATCTGCTCCTCTACCATTTTTGAAAATTCTGGGAAATCCTCCAGTGGAACCTCTGTGCTTTCTTCCAGCTGTGTGGCTGTACCTCTCTGTAACGCTGCCACTTTTAAATATTTTGGCATATCAGCTTCCATTTCAATGCAATGATTTTATGTTTCATTTTCATTTAAGTCAAATAATATACAATTCTCTTGGTGACAGCACACTGTCTCATTGGAATCTTAAGGGTACACAGATTGAATTTTGAAGATCTCTTTGGGTTGAGAATCCAGATATTCTGGCAACACACCATGTGCATCTACATACCTCTCAGGGATATTTCCAATCACCAGTTTATTGAAATCCTCTTCTAAATGAATATCCTGACATCCTTTATTATCCACCATGATTTTGACGAACCCCTCCCCAATATCTATCAATATCTATCAATGGGGTATATTCATAGTCCAGGCCATGCTGTTTCATGAACTCATTCAAACACACAAATGCATCAGAATCCTTCATTTGCTGTCCATTCTTCTGTCTAATTCAATTGCATATGGTACCACTTGTGCACAATGATAAGCCTTTCTTTTGTCTTCAAATTCTGGCACAGGCCCGCCTAGTCGGGACCATATTTTTTGGTTAAGGAAATCGAATACCATACACATCCTGTGCATATCATTGCCCAAATAAAAATCATTTTGTGTTACACTCACTATCCGCACATTGTGGTAGATGGTTTTTTGTCCAATATTAATCTTTAGCATGCACCTTCCTGCAATTCGATTTTCAAAATCTGGATTGTCCAAATCAGAGAAATATTGGTTTTTAATTCTAAATTTCGGGATCTCCTTCCTTTCCATTATTCTCTGCAGTAGTTTCTCATTAATAAAACTCCTTTCCTGTTCAAGCGCCAAAGTGGCTTTTATCATTTTAGAATGGTCATTTATACCAATATGAATCCATGGCTGCTGATCTTCCATGTGTATTTCAGCAAGGGTGGTGATGTGTTTTTCTGTGTCTGCTTTAGGAATAGTGTTCTGTTTGAACTTTTTCTCTTTTAAATAGAAACGCAATGTGTTCATCTATTTCAGTTTGCCATTTCTTCCTAGGATCCAAATAAATCTGCATAGATTGTTTTTCTTTTTCACTTTGTATTTTGTCCTGACACATCAAAATGATAGTGACACTAGGCACACAGATATTCTGTAGGTACACTTCCACTGCATCATTCGATTTGGCACAAGTATGGGATTTATTTACACTGCTGTTTTGTGCCTCTATTTTCTTAGGCCTTAATGGGTTTTTTGTTAAAGACCACAGGACCCCATTCACCCCATCAATGAGAGGAGACAATCTTTTCAGGCAATCTGTCCCCATTAAGAATGGAATTTCACAAATAGATGTGATCAATACTTCCTGTTTCATTCTGTGTTTTCCTATCTTTATGTCAACCTCAGTGACACCCTTGATAGGCACCTCCTCACAGTTAAAGTTATGTACTGGGCCTTCACTCTGCCTCACTGTGATCTGATTCTGTGGAGATCTCCCTTCATTGATACTTTTTACCAATTCTTTGGACATAATTGTGGCCTGGGCGCCTGTGTCAATCATGGCAAATGTATTGCACTTCTCTTCTACAGTAATGGGAGCATAATATCTGTCTTCAACTTCTTCTAATACACACAAAAAGTGTGAATTCTTACTGATTTCAGGATTCACCTTTCTCAGACCCTTCTAAGCACATTGGTAGATGAAAGGACATCTGTCCCTCCTTTCTGTCCATTTCCATTTGAGAAACCATACTCATCTCCCCATATTGAGAGGTCATTTGGAGTGTGGCCACTGTTTGCCCTTCCATCCGGGGATCATCAGAGTTCACACTGCAGTTTCCCAACTTAATATGCATATAAACATCACCTGATAACTTGTCATTTTCTAATTTTGGACATGTGTGGGTATTTGGCATGGTACCAATCTTTTTAACTTCCTCAAAAATTTGTGGCTCAAAGAACTCTTCAGGTGACTGATCTGTACCCTCCTTTTGAGTAATTATTCTTCCTGCCTGTATTTTATTAGCATCTTGATTGTCTAGGGAGGGCGTTTTAACATCCACACTTACTCCCTGATCAATTATTTTATCCATGCATGAGTTGTCTTTCTTAAATCTGTCTCTTTGTTCTTTTGGAATTTCATGTTTTTCTTGTTTTCCTTTTTCATTGGTGCAAATTTCCAATGTTTGATTTAACTCCAGGTTAAACCAAACCTCTTTTTTAGATGTATTTGCAAGTTCTGTCCCATGTTCATTTGCAGGTATTTTCGTTTTTAAATCATTAAACAGCTCAGAGTCATTATACAAAACCGGATCAGTGGAATCGGTCTTTTTATCATTGCATGTGTCCTGAATATTTAGTCACTTATTATCAGAGGCCACCTGGTCACTACTATGGCCTTGATGACTGTTTTGAGCTGTACAGAGCTTTCCTATTTGTTCAGCCAACATTTTTACTTGGGTCTCGAGACACTGGAATCTTTCCATCTCTCTAGAATCTTCTCTTTGCGAACTATGCCGATATTGATTATTTTCCCCCTGGTTAAATCTATTCTGGTAGCTCTCAGGAGAATAATTCCTATTTGAGCTGTTCCTGAACTCTTGATTCATGCGGGGCAGGGAGTGGGGTGTACCTATTCTTTGGTTATAATCCCCTGGTTGTGATGATTGATTGTATTGATGTGGAGCATAGTTCATATTCGGCCTCATGTCCTGTCTCTCATTTGGTGAGTATTGTCCCCTATGCTGATTTCCATTTTCAGTAAATCGATCCACGTACCGGGGTCTATCATGGTTACCATATATCATGGTGTTGGGGTCAAATCTACTCTGTGTCCCCAATGTCTGGTAGGGACCATTACTTCTTTGGACTTGATTTTGTCTCTGATTATTGTTCATATCTGACATGTCAGATCGATATCCTGCCCTGGGCCTGTCTCCTAAGTACCTAGGGCTAATATAGCTCTCCCTATTACTAGGATAATGTGACTGAAACATCGGTGCAGAGGGTGGCAACCTCTGTGGAATACCCCTCTGTTCAGGTGTCACATAATTTTTGCCTGGACTTTGAGCGGACTCAAGTGGCATTTTAGCTGACCTGATCTCCATTACTGTTGCCGAGGATTCTTTAGATTTTGATCTGTATCTTTCACTTTATCACTCTCACTACCCTGACAGTATAGCACTTCATATAGTTTTGTACTTTGGTGCAGAATTCACTCAAGGGACTTCTCACGATCAAATTCGCAGACTAACTTTGATATAATGTCTTTCTGCAACCCATAGAAATAGGCAGTCCCGCTCATTGGAATTGGGATCAAAAGACACATCAAAACACGTAAAAGCTCTTTTAAAGTCTTGCAAAAAATAGCGAGGGGAAGTATTTGGCCCAGCTGTAATCGTGTATGCAACTTTCTTTGCCTGCTGTAATGACTGGAATGGAGAAAAATGACGTCTAATCTATTTTTCAAACTCTGCCCATGTCATGTTTTGCTGTTCATTTAATCCTTTGATGATACTGGCTGTGGGAGCATCCATAGTTAAGTGAAATTATTGTTTATATTGCTCCTTAGGTATATGGAGGGCTTTAAATATATCGTGCACCGCTTCTAAGTGGTCCTCTATACAGCACTCCCCTCCTTTTTTGAATGGTTTGATCAGAGCCTTGATTGATTTCATTATCTTAATAGGACTACTTGGCGCTATGTTTGGGATTGCACTATTTTGTGATTCAACCCTTGTTTCAGGCGTGTGGGATTGGTGGTGGCCCCAAATGGGTGTGTCAAACCCCCAAAAAGGTGCCGCAACCGAGTTCAGACATTGGCACCGCCACTGGAGCACTATCTGTCCATGTAGAAATGGACAATCCCATTGAATGTGGTGCCCTG
Source organism: Ambystoma mexicanum (assembly GCF_040938575.1). Taxonomy (NCBI): domain Eukaryota; kingdom Metazoa; phylum Chordata; class Amphibia; order Caudata; family Ambystomatidae; genus Ambystoma; species Ambystoma mexicanum. The sequence goes on along the minus strand of NC_090939.1, from coordinate 775,867,188 downwards.
CCGTTTATCCTGGGACTTGAAAGTGCATATTTGCTGTTCCAAATCCTTGCACTTTTTAAGGAGCCGATCTGCCTCCTTCCGCAAGTAATTGTTTTCATCACCCATCTTATTAATCACATTTTGCATATCGCTTATTTTCATTTGGCATTCATTAAACTCTTTGTTTTGTTTGTCTCTTTCTTGAAACATTTTAGCTATCTCTTGTTCAGCATTTTGAAGATCACCTTCTTTCTCGAAATATTCTTTTTGTAAAATTTGTATTTCCAAAATAACCTCGTCTTTATCTTGTCTAATATGATCTATCAATCCTTTCAAGTGTTTTAATTCTTGCTCACTATCCTCAAACTGTTTCTTCCTTTGGGACAATTGATTGTCGAGTTCTTTACACTTTGACTGCATGCCCTTCTGACATACCTCCAGTTCTGCTCTTAACTTTTCCTCCTGTGCACTAGCTCCATCTAAATCAACTTTTAATCTGCTAATCAGCTTGGCATCATTTTCTTGCATTCGTAGGGACCTATTTAAAATGAACCATGTTTTGGCACATAGCCGTATCAGACAATCTTTCTCTGCATGTTTATCAGCAGCATTTAACAATCTCAGAAGACAGACCTGAATTATGCTACCTTCTGCAAAAAAGTTTGTCCAATGGTTCTTTCTGCACTTCCCCATAGATACGGTCATGCCACTCTGTGGCGTTATTTGATGACCATGTTCCATGTGCATATCATTTTGCCTCCAGATATTACACTAATTCTGGGAATGTGGCCTCCATTTGAGACATTCTGAGATTCACTTTCAGTGTCACACTGCTCTCATAAAATGGGTTCCCTTTAATGCACGTATGGTAGTGTTAGACACACTTGCCACGCCCAGCAGATGCTCTACAGTCACTTTCCCGGCCAACGCACCATTATTTGTAGGAGATTTTGGGGGTCATTCCAAGTTTGGAGGCAGCCCTGGTGCTATTAGTTCGGGTCTGGGTCCGTTGTGTTGGAATGGGGACTTACCCGGACATTCCGACCTATGCGGATCCGGTAAGTCCCCATTTCGAAAACCATTCCCCATTTCCATTTGAGCCCCCATAGGGCTCAATGGGAATGGGGAAGGAGCTAATAACGGGCCCGCAAATTGTGGGCCTGTTATTAGCTCCATGGTCCCTTAACGGGTCCCGCTAAGGGCGGCTGGTAAAACCAGCCGTCCCTGGTGGGACCTGCTAAGGGACCTCGTAATAGGGCGGTAGGGGGTTAATGGCACCGGCGTTCTTGTCTGTGCCATTAACCCCCTACCGCCAGGGTCGGAATGACCCCCTTTGTCTTATTGGGGTAAATTCGGGATTTGGCAGTACTTTCTTATCGTAAAAATATTGGCGGTAATTTTGCGGTACACTATTCTTACATTTATAGTGGGTCTGGTATCACACTATTTTAGTGACCATATCTTGTTAGCTTGTATTGGCGGTAATTTGTTAATACTATAACCCCATCATAAAACAAACCTTTCCTTTCTATTAGAATGCCTTCTAGTCGCCTGTAGAGAGCCCCAGCCTTAGAACACTCCTGAGATCCCAATTAATTTATTCAAGGCACCACCTATAGTTTGTGGCTGGCATTACTGGTTTATGTATATCCAGTAATCTATGTGCTAGATTAGGCATTACTGTTTTATGTACATCCAGTAATCTGTGTGCCAGATTAGGCACTCCTTCCCATCAGCATGCAAGGAAGGGCTCAATCATTACATTGCACACACATCCTTTACCTTGTAGATATTTAATACTGAATTTCTCTTATTTATTATTTCAGTTACAGTGGTAAATTGGTAAATACACTACTGCACTGATATAAACCTCCCCTCTGTACTTCACTTACATAAATAATTCACAGATGCATGAATGACACTAAAGTCTCAGTTGTTTTCATATACATTTTGTATTACCTGCATTTACAATCTACAAAATCTTACCACGTAATATTTACAGCATCCCCTGCAAGAAACAGAACAAGCAGATATTTTGCAAACATGAATTTATGTTATTACACTTTGACTATATATAGAGAAAAATAAACATACAATGATTTCTAACTTCTCTGCACTGCCAATGGATTCTAACAATGACCTGCACCATACTTTATTTTAGTTTCCTCACTTGGCACAAATCTCTTGCCAAGGCCAGTAATCTTTGAAATCCCTGCACAACCTCGCTGTGTTTCGCAATCCCACTCTCAGTGCGAAATTCCTCCGTACATGTGTTTGGGGAGTACCAACTCATTAGATCCAAAGTCAGCGCTCGACCCTCTGAAAACCGTTCATAATCCGTATGATTTACAAGGCAGTAGTCGCCGCGTTAGGAAGGCACTCGTAGAGCCAGCAAGCAGTTCATTTCGTGTGGGAGGGCGACGCCGCGGCAGCCGCACATGAAGAGTTCTCCTCAGCGAGAAGTGGAGGCAGGGCCGGAGCCACGAGCGGATCAGCTGGCATGAGGCAGCCGGCCCCGCTCCACAGCGCGATCCCTCGATCAAGAGGCGCGCACTAGGACCCAGGGGAGCGGGAGGAAAGATCCTTCCCGTCGTCCCCCCAGGCCACTTCCTCCATTGTGTGCTGATTTCCAGCGGCGAGAGGACACAGAGAGCATTGCAGGAGTACACCAAAAAAATAAGAATAATTTTGCACGCTAAGAGACACTGCTGCAGTAAAGATTGGACAATAAGCAGCAGAGGCTGTGCCTAGAGTCTCTGGGGTGGCCTGTGACCAGAGCCACACCTAAGCATTCAGGGAGCCTAAATCAGCCGACACTAGCAAGTTAGCACTGCTAACACAAGGAATCATGGCTCAATATGGTGAGGAACACTGCACCACTCTGGAGTACAGTGAAGAGGATTGGGAGGAGCAGCCCTGTCAGCATGACACTGATCTCTCTCCGAGCTTTAAAAAAGTACTTGGAGACTCCCTTTCTCAAGCGGTAGCAGAGGGCGTACAGCCAATCGCTCATAGACTTGACATGCTAGAAGCATGGATGCAAGACAGGGAGCAAATGTCCTCCAAGAAAAAGCGGGCTCTTAGCCCTGGGGAAGGCACGACAGCCAGACACCCCTTGGATGGGGTTGAACAGGGGCATACAGCTCGGAAGAGCAAAAGCTCTTTGACCCCCCCGAGCAAAGAAAGAAGAGTCGACCCCAACTCACAAGAACCAGAAGACCCAGTCTCAAGACTGAAAAAAGCTTTCCTGCGAAGACAACAGATCGCAGCCCAGACCCCCTACCCCAGGGGTGAATAATCAAAGGGACATAGACAAGGGCTACTCGACCGACGATGAAGGAGGGGAGGAGGAAAACCTCCCTGGGCTACCTGCAACAGAATCCCCGATACTCGAGGGAGAGGAAGACATTCAAGCCATGTTCGACCCAGAAGCCATCCGACACCCGAGGTCCGCAGAATGGGTACCTTCACCCAGAGTAACGCTTTACATGGTGCAACACATTAGAAAGCCATTGGACAAAGAGGTCCGCGCCCGCATGAGAGCAGAATGCCCTCTACCTGACCTACCAGATAAACTGTCGGAGACTCCTGTTGTGGACCCAAAGATGGTCACATTCGTAACAAAACCTCCAGAGACGTCCGCAAAGGTGTGGACAGGGCATGGAGGGGCTGCCAGGACAAAGTACTCGACCTAGCAGGCCCTTTAGCTAAGATCATGGACCTTGCCAAAAAGGGAAAAGATACCGGGACCTCGATTGACCCCACCGCACTAGCCAATTAGGCTCAGCGTGCAGTTTGCTTGTTGGGAAATGCAAACTGCGCCCTGTCTTCTGAGAGGAGGAGGGGACTACTCCTGAAAATAGACTCCAAGTTGTGCGAACTCTCGTCTTATGAAGCAGGACAGGGAGCCAAAGGTCTCCTTTTTGGAGTAGCTTTTGCCAAGGAGATGGCACAGTTCCTGGGGACCTACTCAGCCCTCGAGAAAGCTCAGAATTCCATATGACGAATCTTCCCAGGGCGGGTTTTTGCAGGGACCGGCTGCCAGCGGGGTCGGGCGTTCGGTCGTGCAGCCTTCCACCGAAGACCCCAATTGCATTGAGCGCAATACTGGGAAGGGAGGCAGCAAGAGATCTTCTTCCCTTCCAAGACAAGATTTCCCAGAGGGCGCAGGCCGAGAGGAGCCTACAGACAGCCCAGAGCCTCTGGCGGTGAGTACTTGCAGTGCGCAGGTGGGAGGCAGAACCCTTCAGTTTTTGAACGCATGGTACACCTTATCCAGCGATGCATGGGTGCGAGGCGCAGTAGAAGGGTTACACATAGATTTCCTAAGCGATCCCATTCAAGAGCGTGAACTGCAAGCTATGCATATGTCAGCAGTGGAAGCAGCTCTTCTTCAGAGCGAGCTGAAAAAATTACATCAAAAGGACGCGATAGAGCGTGAAACTCAATCATGACCGGGCTTTATCAGCAACATGTTTCTGGTTCACAGAAAAGTAAAGGTCTGCCCCGTCATCAATCTGAAGAATCTAAACAAATGGTTGAAATACAACCATTTCAAGATGGAAGGAATCCACCTTCTCAGAGACCTACTACGTTCAGGGGACTGGCTAGCTCACCTAGACCTCAAGGACGCATATCTGACGATACCGATAGCAAGGGCTCATCGCAGATTTCTGCATTTTGGATGGAACAAAGAGACTTGACGATTCAAGTGCTTACCGTTCGGCCTCACCTCAGCACCTTGGGCATTCACCAAACTGATGCGGCCGGTAGCCGCAGCCTTAAGGGAGAGAGGGATCCGAATAATAATATATCTAGACAACATCCTGGTGCTGGGAGCAGACAAGACCTCTCTAACCAACAACGTTTGTTGGATTTTCTCCCTACTATCCTCCCTAGGTTTTCTAGTGAACCTAGACAAGTCCCAGTTACAACCGGCCCAAAGGATCGAATTCCTAGGATTTATGATAGACACCCTAAAAGCGACTCTAGAGCTATCGTATCACAAAGTGAGAGCGATAAAGAAGGAGCTCAGAGCAGTCCTAGCAAAGAAAGTAATCTCCCTTTGAAATCTATCCAGGATAGTGGGGCTGTTTGCAGCTTCTATCCAAGCTATATTTTCAGGCCCTCACCATTACAGAGCGCTGCAGCGTCTCAAGATAAGGCACCTGCAGGAGGGTCTCTCCTACCACCAACACGTAGATTTAGACGAAGCCACGACAGAACTCCACTGGTGGCTAGAGAACATGGAAGCCTGGAATGGGTGAGCCATTTTCGGCGACGCTCCAGACTTAGTAATAGAGTCCGACGCGAGCAGGGCAGGGGGGGAGCGCATTGCGAACAGTTATAGACAGGAGGGAAATGGTCCGAATTACAACTTCACATAAGCTGTCTCGAGCTGCTAGCAGGCTCCTTTGCCGTGCAAGCCTTCACCAAAGGCAGAGCCAAATGCTGTGTATTGTTAAAGATGGACAACATCTCTGCAGTTCGCTACATCAACAAGCTCGGTGGTACCAGATCGAAGATGCTGGCAGAGCTGGCGAATGACTTCTGGCATTATTGCCTACAGAATCAGTATCTTCCAGGACCACTCAACGATGTGGCAGACTGGAACTCGTGATACCTTGCAGACGCCAGCGACTGGAAACTACTTCCCCAAATATTCTACCACCTACAAGAAGTGTGGGTACCCCTAGATACAGATCTATTTGCATCCAGACTGAATGCACAGAGGAGCAGATATTTCAGCTGGAGGATGGACCCGGGTGCAGCTGGCATGGATGCGTTCCTCCAACCTTGGACCTGAGCAGTCCATTACGCCTTTCCGCCGTTCATCCTAATCACGAGAGTTCTAGCGAAAGCTCGCAGAGAGCAGGCAGAGCTAGTGTTAGTGGTCCCGTTCTGGAAGTCTCAACCGTGGTTTCCAGTAGCGATGGAACTTTCCTCGTATTTCCTGAGGATAGTCCTGCATCACCCAGACCTCCTCTTCAACCCAACAGGCCAGAGACACCCTCTGGTAGTGGCGGGCTCTCTACACCTGATGGCCTGCAGAATTTCAGGAAGAGATGGGAGCTGCCAGGCATTTCGCAGCTCGCTGCAAAATGTATCAGAGACTCCTGGGCACCTTCCACCTTTAGGAGCTATAGTTTAGCATGGAAGTCATGACCCCAATGGTGCACCCGTCAGCAGTTGGATCCCGTTTCAGCCCCTATTGCGCATATTCTTAATTTTCTGGTGTCTAAATTCCAGGAGGGCAACGCCTATAGAACCCTAGGGGTTTTTCGCTCAGCCTTGTTGGCAGGTCACGACAAGGTAGAAGGTATGCCAGTGGGCGAACATTCATCAATCCATAGACTTTTAAGGGGAATGAAGTTGCGAAGACCTCCGGAACCCAAATACAGCAACCTGTAGGACGTAAGGGACATCTTGCAATAATTTATGAAATAGCCACAGAATGTATGCCTAACTAGGTCGCAACTTTCAGGCAAGTTTGCAATGTTGCTTTGCCTAAAGGCTTGTCAAAGAGTCTCAGATGTAAAAGCCTTAGAGATAGATAGAAAGATTTTCTATCCAGAGGGAGTGTCATTTATCATTATGCAGAGAACTAAAATGGATGCTATAGTAATTTCTTACCCTTACTACCCCAAGAACAAGGAATTGTGTGTGGCCCAGTGTATCAAAGATTACGAAGCAGAAACTGCAAGCTTTAGACCAACAGGTGTTACACAGCTGCTCACAGCGCGTAGGAAAACTCACCATGCAGTAGCTACAGCCACAACAGCCAGGTGGGTGAGGGAAGTGATGCAGTGGGCATGTATAGATTTGACGCTTTTCGGGGCGCATTCGGTAAGCGGCGCAATGGCCTCTAGGGCATTCTCAGCAGGAGTGTCCCTCCAGGACATAATGAAAGCAGCGGATTGGTCTTCAGCGTCCACGTTTAAGATGTTTTACTTTATGCCTGTGTCAGATATGGCTAATAGAGTGGTGGCAAGCTTTGAACAAGCATAATGCTCGCCTCTGTCTTGCAATAGAATGAAGATTGCCCATGCTAGCTGCACAGGTCAGTCTTGATTCTATTAAAGACAAGGAGGCAAGCATTATATCCCACCCATCAAATGCGAACAAGATTTACAGCAGGGATTTGCCAATGCATATTTGAATGATGTCAAAGTGTCGCATTCCCACCCTCATGTTGTTTGGTTCATCTGCTGTAGGAGATGATCAGAAGCTGTCATGAGGCGTTCAGCAGCAGAGAGCAGCTTTTGATCTAGTTGTCCCCGTTGGACCATATGAGCAGCAAGCCAAGAATCGGAGTTACCTAGCTGTGGAATTAAAGTAACTGTTTGGTTAAAGTTAAGATGGAATAGTTGGACAGTTAAAGAAAGAGGAAGGAACCTTGCATGAGGGACTCTTATAGAGGAGGCAGACACCAAATTGGTGCACAGAGATAACCTCAGGACTACAGAAAGGGTAGAGGCTTTAAAAAGCCTTTAAAATGGACGTTAAATCATTTAAACTGAGAAAAGTTTTGTTGTTGTTTCCAAACAAAAAAAATATGAGTTTAAATGTTTAAAGATTTGAATAGCTGCATTTGTGGCAATAAAGAAAGTAAAGCATAATGCTCGCCTCCTTGTCTTTAATAGAATCAAGACTGAGCTGTGCAGATAGCATGGGCAATCTTCATTGTTTGTGTAACAAGGATTCCCCAGTTGTCCATCATTTTAATGACTCTTAGTATTTGATGGTGCAATGTTGGATCAAGTGTTGGAATGTGTTCTGAAACATCACTGAGAGGGGTTTGGATACTCAAATTGAAACAAATGAAGCATTTTGGGATTTTAATGATGAAAGCTCTTTACACCAATGGGTGGAATATATTTTTAGGTTATACGTTTTTTCTGAAGGCTTGTCAATTGAACTCCTGATGAAGATGCTATATCAACATAGGAAAGTGTGCAAAGCGGGTGGGTTCCTACAACTTATTACTAGCATATTAATATTTCCGTCCAACCAAATTCTGCAACTTACCCCAATAGACGATGTATTCACAGACTTCTGAAACATCAATGTCCTCATTGTTGTCCATCACAATCGATGGTGCTGACATCGGTGTATGCCCAAAACATACTTTCACATGGCTTACCCTGAGAAATATTAAAAACATGATGAATATTTCAATCTGTACACAATTTCAAATCAATAGCTGCTGGTTTTATGATACAGGCCAATTGATCATACAGCACACCAAAACAAATAAGCAATGATTTAACTGCAAGTAAACAGGCTACAAAACTCATGGCCAACAGCAAAGTCTTATTAGAACTTGCATCTACAGGAGACTGGTTTATGATACCCATCTGCCAGCCAACAGTTTACATAGTGTTCTCTGGTTTCTGCAAGATTGAGGGGTACCATATTGCAGACCCCGTGCAATTAATTTCAAATTTCCTTGGGAGCAGGCACAAAATCTGTGGAGAAATCGCCTCAGGAAAAAAATGTTTTTATAAATCCCACTGACAAATTAAAATGATCACCCGAGTAGAAATATGTACTTGTCCAGCTCTGGATAATAAAGCCTTTCCAATTAAATTGTGTGACATTCACAAAACACCAGAGAGTATGACTATATGTTTGATTATCCTCTCCGTCTACCATTTGGTCCAAAGGTGGTTAACTGAAGACAGAGCCAGCTCAATTCCTAACAAACTACATAGAGCCCCAGAAATGTTTATAATGCATTACAAACCTCAGCAATAATTAACCCTGTAGGGAAATCATGTGGGCACAAAATCTCTGTGAAAAGACTTCCATCACATTTCAATACGATAGACAAACATTTGTGTGATGAAAAATGTGCCATTCTGAAAATATGTACACAGTGACCATGATTGAGGTATACCTCTTAGACAAAAACTATTTTACATTAAACACAGTAGAAAGAAGCCTTAGGGGCAATCTCCAACAGCCTTAATTACCTTCTAGATGGTTGACCAGATTTGTTTTGGACAGAAATGAAGAAACGCACTAGTAACATACTGATATAAATCCAAGGGCCTCATTACGAGTCTGGTGTTAAAAATCCGGTGTTACCGTGATGTGGGTCCTACCGGGTCTGCCACTGTGCAGTGCCGGAAACAAGGTATGATTACGACTTGTCGGCCATGCTCATCCCTCATCACGGTAACACTGGTGTAGACAGATGTGCCATCACCAATATTGGCGGTCCATCTGCCTCCACTGCATGCATGCCGGACATATTGGCACCGCGTACGTGGAGCTGGAAACACCAGAACTGGAAATAACATGATTGTCGAACCAGAAAGAGGCCGGAGGATATTACAAAAATCACAATCCACTGCAATCTCTGTGTACCTGAAACTACCTAGCCCTAGTGAGTGGCCCAACACATACAGGGACATGACATCAAGGATTCCACAAAACCACCAGCGGAAGCCACACTTCAGTGAGGCAAAGCTCACCATGCTTGAGCACATTGTGGCTAATGCAGGGAGCTTTTCTCTGCAGACCAGGGGCGCAGCACCAAGCTCCGGCGCAAGGCTATATGGGTAGAAGCAGCCCAGCAGGTGACAGCTGTGGGTGTGACAGAATGGAGCATCAAATACTGCCACAAGAGGTGGGATGACCTCTGGCTAAGGGTGCAGAAACTTCTGGCTGCACACCGCGTAAATGTTCATCCACATGCGGCGGACCACCTTCACCCCTGAAGCTACTTCCATGGGAGGACAAGTGCAGCAGTGTGCTGCATCTGGAGGGCATCAATGGAGTCCGTGCAGCAGTGCCAGGAGCTGGGACACCTGCCGAGGCTGGTGAGTACAGAAAGTGCACAAATATCAAGCTCAATCAAGCAACACCTGTCCCCCCACCATCAATGCACATACATGCCCATAGCACTGTCCAGATCATGCCGACCACACCCAGTACTCCCATGCCCCCTGCACTGATTACAGTGCAAAGCAAGTCACATGCCTTGCCTCCAAGTATGACCCATACACAACCACATGACAACGCACCACACAAGACTGCGTGTGAACTGACACTATGGTTCGTGTAAGTAGACTACCAGACATGTGACAGGTCCAGCAAAAACATGAGGATGGGCCAGTACAGTGGCTGCCAGGGCTGCAGCGGACAACATGTCTGACTGTGGCAGGTGCTCTGGTACTGGCATGCTGAGTTGTCATGTAATCATTGCCACTGTCAACAACGTTGACACTGCACAAGCCTACCCACCCAAATGGGACTTTATGGGACTCAATGGGAAATGTGAAACAGGAACATCCTGCCGCCTGACTTCCTGGTCCCTGGACTTATATCATCCCAGTTCCACTGTTAAGTCAGCATATGTACATTGGTAACGCCTCCAGTATCCAGGTGCTGGGGGCACTGGCATGGTCAATACAGGACATATAATGAGGCACAGTGTCACCTGCACACTGTAGCACACGTACCCATGCAGGGACACCGATATACAGCTGCATGTAAAGCATGGCTATGGCATAGTCCATGCACCCAGGCCCAAGAACCTGCAAATGCGAACAAAGAAGACCAACTCTTCAGCAGGCCCAAAAGACAATTATTTCAGAAAACATAACCCACGAAGGCCACAATGTGGATCCTGATCACGAGTATTGCATGTGTGTCTGCCATGCTGCCACTGCCAGCACATTACAACACTGGTACGCCCTCACCTGCACGACACATGGGCACACACTGATTGTGAAGTGCATGTTACTCATATGAACCTGGCACCCTTACCAGGAAAACACCACACACATCCTGGTCAGGCAATCAGGTCACACATCGACTCGAGGTAGGCCCCCCTCAAACCTTTGCAATAGATCCCAAATATCTGTACACGGGCAGACACACATGGCACTACCCACAGCCCAATGTGGGTGTACATGTGAGCATAACCAGCACAGCTGTGTCACATGTGCCATCTGCACAGTGCCTGCAGCTGATTCAATGCAACCCATGCATGACATAGACATACCATGCAGCAATGCCTGTACCCACAATGTAAAATAGCTCAATGATCATGTTGCATGTAGTTGTACAATACCCATCCAGTCAGTCCGCTAACAGCATGCCTTTGATTCACCCACAGGAACATCATCTGACACGGATGGCGGTCAAGCAGGAACATCAAGAGACAGCAGATGTGAAAGGCCCACAGCAGAACGTCCCTTAACCTCTGCTGCAAGCACCTCAGCAATCAGGGCAGTTACAACAGCATTGGTACACCACACAGAGCCAGCCGACACCCCTGCTGCCCCCGTGACACAGGCAGCCCCTCTGGCTGTCCAACCTGCTGCCCTTGTGACACAGGCAACACCTCTGGCTGTCCAACCCGCTGCCCCAGTGATACACACAGCCACATGTGCATTCCCATTGGATCGTGCAGTACCACCACCCCACAAGGCTGTGTCTCATGGCACAGAGAACAGTGCTTGAGGCAGGCAGAAGCAGCAGTGAGGACACAGAGCACACCCCAGATGTACTAGGCACATTCATCCCCGTCAGCCCCAGAAGTGCCATGCGCTCACCCAACACATCACCCCATGTGCTCAATGCGCATCTCCAACGGATGGAGGAGCGCCAAGTCAGACTCACCTCACTGGTGCAGCAGCACTTAAAGGAGTCACGGCTACAGTGGGAGAGTAACAAGGCTATTGGGCGTCGGGTTGCCCGTGCCATTGGGCGTTCGGCCTGTGCCACTGTACTCATGTCACGGAGGGTCCGTGAGGGCAATAGTGTCCAATTTAACATTGTCGAAACTATGGCACTGGCCCTACATGTGATCATGTCATGCCTACTGCCTCAAAGCACCCCAATGCCTTCCACCAGCACCATGCCTACTAGCTCACAGACAGGCAGCTCTAGGAGAAGGTCAATGCACCTGTCTGGCTCAGCTCAGAGGGACAAACATGCTGCCAAGCGTGGCAGGAAGCAGTGCTGATTCATTGACACTTGTTTGACATGTTGCTATTTTGGTCCTGTGAGGTCGCAGGGTACGTTTGGGAGTGGGTTCGGGGTTCCATAGTTCGGATAGGTAGTTGGGACCTGGGATGTGGGAGGGTATGTTTGGGAGGGTGTTGTTGTTAGACCTGTTTTATTTTGTCTTGTTCATAATACACTGGGTTGTGCATCTGAATGACGAGTGGACATTCTTCTTCCGTATGTGTATGAATTATTTAATAAAAGTGTCACAAAGTACGCATGTGAAAATGTGCTCCATGTGCTTGTGACGATTGCTAAAGAAGAATTGTGAATCAGTGCTTCCTGTGCATCCATGGCATCCGGCCTGGGTCGCCCTCCCAACCCATCATCGTCATCATCCCCAGCCACCTCATCTGCTGGGTCCATGTCCAGGGGCAGTGCAATGTTCCATTGAATACACATATTGTGGAGCAATGCACATGCCAGGACAATTTTGCCAACCTTTTTGGGGCTATACATTAGTTCCCCGCCAGATCTGCAGAGGCAGCTGAGCCTTGCCTTGAGCAGTACAAAAGTCTGTTCTATGATGCCCTGTGTACGGATGTGTGCCCGGTTGTAGGCCTCCTCATGCCTGTTCCGTGATCGTCTAACGTGTGTCATCAGCCACGGCGTGAGGGGGTATCCAGCATCACCTGCATGGGAGTGACAGAAAGGTCATTGGATGTTTGTGGTGGAAATTTGTTGACAGTGATGATAGCATGTACACATTTTCAAGATTTTGTTATCACACAACATAGTATATGCCACAGATGACCCAATGCATTTAGCTACATTAGATTGTCACAACTTTTCTGTATAACAAACTTTGGTCACTCATTTCTACTGAGAATGTTTGGCCTACTCATTTGTCTGCTGTCATGATATGGCCTTCAATGCTACTACATGTCAAATTCCTTTCTATATACACAATGGTGTGTGTCTGCCTGCTAGGAGCCTCGTGTATTGTATGGTGCTAACAATCTGCGTTATGCACCTGTAGCGCACCTGAGTCAAGACACTGCTGTCAAGACACTGGGCAGCAGGAACAATAGTCATTGTGCACATGGGAGCACCTGCTACTTTCGCACCGGTGGGCAATACTCCCATGTACATGTAACCATTGCATAGTGTGCCACTCGAAGGTTAGGGTGATTTTAAATTAGCGAGAACATGGTTTCCTGTCACATGGAACACTGTCATGGACCTCATGCAATGGTAAGCCTTGTGCACTATGGTGAGTGACTATGTACCCCCCCACTACACAGGGGTCAAGCATTGGTCATTCTACTCACCCAGCAGCCAGGTGCCGTCTGGTGAGTGCCTATGCACCCCCCACTACTCAGGGGTCAAGCATTGGTCATTCTACTCACTCAACAGCTAGGTGCACTCTGGTGAGTGTCCATGTACCCCCCACTACACAGGGGTCAATCATTGGTCATTCTACTCACCAAACAGCCAGGTGCACTCTGGTGAGTACCTATGTACCCCCCCACCCCCCCACTACAGATGGGCTAAGCATTGGTCAATCTACTCACCCAACAGCTAGGTGCTCTCTCCGATGTGACGTGCCATGTACCCTGGCAACGTGAAGTTCTGCAAGACCATTGAGTCGTGTGTGGACCCCAGGAAACATGCACAGCAATGGGTGATGAGTTGTTCAGCATCACAAACCATCTGCACGTTGAGGGAGTGGTATTGTTTGCGATTTCTATACACTGCCTCAATGGCATGTCTGGCAACCAACTCCACATGGGTGCAATCTAACACTCGTATGCAATTGAGCATGCTTGCAATGGCATGGAAGGCTACTTTGATGGCATTAACCTGGCCAGGGGTTCAGGGTAGGGGGAACAAAGAAAAAGTTCCCAATTAGGAAACTCGCGTCCCGGCACACTATCCTGTCTGGATAACCAGAACAATAACTTATAGTAATTTTGTGGTTATACGTTCAAGTGGTAAATATTGTATGACATCTACACTGTAACATGTGGTCTTTAGCATAAAACAAAATTCAAAATGACAATTCAATCAGTAGTTTATCACAAAAATCTTCTTTTTATTCATGGTGATGATGCCAAGAGGGCCCAACGCTTTTCGAGTGACACTCACTCTTCATCAGGGGCATGTGCAATTCTATAGAGGAAGTACATACAAAATGATGTTAGGAATTTATATAGTGCAGTAAGTACATACATTACTATGAACTAAACATGTATCAATTTCTCCAAATTCAATATCTTCACATCTACCTGGTATATATTTCCAAGAAACCTCAATATTTCGAGCAATACCTGCACACTGAGTATTTGTGAAAGAGGGAATGTTCTCAGAAAATAGATTTGATTTATCTGTGTCTAAAGCATTAGTTCACCTGGAGATATCTCTCCTAATTAGTGCAATTATGAAGAGAAAGGGTAGGTATCTGATCTACGACTTCAAGTCTAATGCATAATTTCATTCATGAAGATAAAGTGAAAATATCTAACCTTGTGATATTTTGTGCTAATAATCTTTGTGCCGTATTGTCTTTAGCAATAGGAATAGTAGCTAGGTCATAGGCATTTCATGTAGAGATGTCCAATTCACCAGGACCAAGTTACTGTCAAGTAGTAGGTCAAAATCAGATATAGTTGCCCTTACTGGACGAATTCAACAAAAATTTCCTAAGTGGGGAAATTAACAAATTGTGAAAAAGTTCTTCTCAGGAAACTCAAAACTTATCTAGGTATGGCTAAGTCATGAAAGAAGGAAAAAACTTGTTACAGGAAGCACTCTAGTGTTGTATGCACCAAGAGTAGTGCATCTTCCGCCTCATGTATGGTGTCCCATTAAGGATGGAAGAAGGACCTAGTCAGGAGTAAAGGAGTAGAGAAAAGTTCTTACTCGGTTATGCTAAAAAAAATGTAAAACAGGGGCTAAAAACCTAGCACCAAAATGCTATGTCTAAATTGTAAAGAATGGGAGCCAGGGATTCACTTAAGATAACACTTGCTGTGAAATTCTTCAAGAGCAGAGCAAGGAAAGATGTTCTGTGCTGTGTGATCTTCAAAGGAACGCCTGCCGCCATTGTAAGGTCGGTGTCTGTTTATAGCTAGATCTCACGGTGACGTCATCACGCGCATGCGCGGTTGACATCATCCATGGATGCAGAACGCATTATTGACAGTGTTGGTTGATGTCAGCATTATTTAAAATAATGGTGATGGGGGCGTGGCTTGACGCCGACGAAGATGGCGGCGTGACCCGGCAGCTCCGTCCCACTATTAACTAAATAAGGCATTTCCCACTATTTTTTTTCCCCGTTACTCACCTTTTTCTTCCCGCGCCGTGGTCTGGACCTCTTCTACGAACCGCTGAATGAAACTCAGCGCAGCTCCACGTTCGCCCGCGCCGGCTCACCAGCTCCAGCGGACATGCTCCGGGGACCGCCGCGGCCGCCTTCCGCATTCCGATCACTGTGAAGTAAGTGTCGGCGTCACGCGTTACGTGACACGCCGGCTGCGGCCTGGTCCGCCCTCTTTCACTTCCCCGCCTCACGACTGCTGCCTCTGGTGTCGGCGTGCGACTGCTCCATAAATAAAGCATTCACTGAGGAAAAAAAAAAAAAAAAAAAAAAAAAAAAGGATTAAGAAGCCCCGTTCAGCTTCATAAAACACCACACGCCACAAGACACCGTAACGACTCTAAATATATCCAATATCTCTGCCCTACCCTTCCATACAGGGAAGAATTTGAACAATTACATGATCTCTGGTGACTTTTGGGACTAGATAAAGAGTGGAAAATAAAATAAACAAATTAAGAAAACAACAGTAAAGAAACATAGAAAGGAATACTGTTTTTTTGCACAAGATCTCCTTCATAAGTTACCACTCATGTGACACTACCCTATCTATTTGTTGCTAGATTTTGGATCTGATAGAAAGCACACAAAGGAGAACCAAGCATTCCATTTGCAGTAACAGGTATGAAACTGGGTATAACCACAACTCATAATTGAATTGACTGTTACTGGATACCCATATTAATTGGAAGCCTCCTACCACCATAAGGTTCTTACCACCCTCAACTCACACCTAAGTTTACGCCTTATTATTCAACAGTGCTCCTTTTAACCTCCTCTATCAGGAGTTGCACCACCTAAATAATATGGACGTAATAATTGTAAACTTTGGTACATAGAACCCTACGAAGTTGCTATTTAAAGACTCTATACATTCGTGCTTACCTTTACAAGCCCTTCTCAAATTATCTTCTATTTGCAACGGAACCTACTATTGCTCTACATACAACAACTTTCTGCAATTCTTTACCTTGCATCATTAATATTGCTAACCAAGCTCCTTTCAACTGCTCATATATCCATACTTTGCCGCCAATATCATGGCGGCCAACAAAAAAAATAATACCTCAACAACCAAAGATCCCAATGCTATCACCACCAATCTCAAGAGACCCAAAAGTGACTCACCTCCTCCGTTGGGCATCTCGGACCCTGCTTTGGAGGCCATTTTGGCAGAGATTAGATCACTCAAACCCTTCATAGAGACTACAAATTTAAAATTACAACAGTTGGACGACAGATGGAGAGGTTTTGAGAATAGAATGGACGAGGTAGAGAGGCGAGTGGGTCTAGTAGAAGAAACTACATCTAAAGTAACGCAACTGGAAAATACAATAAAAGAACTTCAAAAACACAATGAAGATTTGGAAAATCGCAGCAGACGTAATAACCTCCGTATCTCAGGGCTGCCAGAGGGATCAGAGGGAACTAATACCATTGTCTTTTTGCAATCATTTTTAACAGAGCTGCTTCACTTACCTCCTGACCTAACACTCAATATTCAACGCGCTCATAGAGTTGGTCAACTAACTACTTCCACCTCTTCTCGACCTTCGTCCAGAACAATGATCTTTTATCTTCTGGAATACTCCCAACTTCAGCTCATCATATCTGCAGCAAAGGAACGTAAATCCCTTATATGGAATGGCTCTAAGATTTTCATTTCACAGGATGTCGCTAAAAGTACGGCTCAGCGCAGGAAAGTTTTCTTATCCTTTCGCCCAGCCTTGAAACAGCTTAATATACGTTACGGGCTATACCACCCTTGTTCTTTCAAAATCACATGTGAAGGCCGTACCAGAATGTTTGAAGAACCAGCAGACCTAAAAGCATTTATACGATCCATCAAAACCGATAACATGGACACTACCTCGCCTGCAAGTACCTCCACCTCTTTCGTTACATGAACATTTTACTCCCTTTCTCTCCTTACTATTACAAATTTAATGCCATGATTATCCCCTATATATATGACGTGGGACGGGTGGCCTCGTGACGTCCATCTTCCATCCTGAGTCGCTCTACTTCCCTTTTGACGACTCAGCGGGTGTCACCCTTCCCTACAAATTGAATCTCCCCTAGCATCCTTTTTTTTTCCAGTCTGATCAGTGTTCTATTCCATATCTCCAAGCCATTAGGCAACCGTTTATGATCAGACACCCCAACCCTCATCCTATTACCTCATGTGTCTTCCTAATGTGTCCTTTTCTCATTAATCGGTATTCAAAATACTGTTCTTGGGCACTCATTGTTTGCATCTATATGGTTCACAAATGCTATTTCAGATACTGTTCTAGAGCACCTAACATTTGCATGTATATGGTCTTATATTATCGCTATGCTATCATAACATCTAAACTGTTATTATGATTTTTAAATGTGTCACATGGAACATTAAAGGCTGCAATAATCCCATCAAAAGGTGTAAGGTCATCTCGCATCTCAACAAACTAAACCCCTCCATAGCTTGTATACAAGAAACGCATTTATCTGTTAGAGAAACACAGAAACTGAAGTCCCGTTGGATCAAAGAAATCATTTCTAGTCCTGCTGTTGCTAAAAAAAATGGGGTAGCTATTTTAATCAGCAAGAAACTATCATATAAAGTTCTCGACCAAGGTGCGGACACAGATGGCAGATGGGTTTGGGCTAAACTAAATATAGATTCTACTGATGTTACCATTCTGAATATTTATGGCCCCACCAACCCAGATCCCAAGTTTTGGACCACCATCAAACAGATGATACTTCAAAAAAACCTTACCAATTTAATTATGTGTGGGGATATGAATCAAGTCCTTGATCCTTTTCTGGATAGAAAATCTAGCTGCTTGTTCAAAAATAATAAAACACACAAATCCTTCTCAGGATGCTTAGCCGAAACTGGTCTTATTGATACATGGAGAATATCTCACCCTACTCAACTTGACTATACTTTCCACTCTTCCCCACATAATACTCTCTCTCGTCTTGACTATATTTTTTCCACTATAAACCTTACAGGTACCATTATAGATTCCAAAATAGAAAATATAATTATTTCTGATCATGCCCCTGTTTGTACCTCTTTCAGTCTTTCTGATGTTCGGAAACCGTCATCTCGGTGGAAGCTTAACAATTTTCTTTTACAAGACCCTCAATTCATCCTATCCGTAGAGTCTTTTGTTCAACAATTCTATGCAGATAATCAAGACAGAGACACTTCAGTAGTGAATAATTGGGATGCCTTTAAAGCTGCCTTGAGAGGTCACATCATGGCTTACTCTGGAAAAATGAAAGCTCTACGCAAAAAACACTTAGATGACCTTTATTCTCAGCTAACTACAGCCGAACAACACTACTATAGTGTTTCCAACCCTACCAATCTCCACAAAGTATTGACTTTACGCTTCTCAATTAATAAAGAGATCACAAATCTTGCTGCAGGGACAATTCTTAAATACAAAACGAAAATATATCAAACATCCAACAAAGCTGGAAAAACACTGGCCTCTTACTTAAAAACCAAAAAGGAACAATTTTTCATATCCCACATCAAAGACTCTTCAGGCAATGTGCATCACCATCCCAAAGATATACTAAATTGTTTTAGAGACTTCTACACCAAACTATATACTCCCGAGAACTCCATTCCCCATAATAACATCACGTCCTTTTTTGATAATATCAATAGATCCTCCTACCCCCAAGCTGATTTATCCTCTTTAGACTCTGTAATTACTCTTCCAGAGATTTCCAAAGCAATCAAAGGATTGGGTAAAAGCAAGGCTCCAGGTCCAGATGGCCTTTCCACAGAATTCTATGACAGGTTAGCTCAATCTCTCATACCCAAGCTTCAAAATCTATTTTCCTACTTCATATCCCAAGAAGCATCCTCAGGTTCCTTCTCAGAAGCCTTGCTTATTCTATTCCCCAAACCCGATAAGGACCCGTCATTACCAGGTAATTATCGACCCATCTCTCTAATAAACGTAGAAAGTAAAATCTTTGCAAAAATCTTAGCCAACAGGATCGAATCCTCCCTTCCTTCTCTTGTCAAACCTGAACAAGTCGGCTATGTTAAAGGGCGCAACATCTCTTCCAATGCCAGACTCCTTCTAAATGCTATCCATCTATCTAATAAAAATAAAAAAGATAAACAGGGCGCAGCGGTTATAGCACTAGATGCTGAAAAAGCCTTTGACCGAGTCAGCTGGGACTTCATGTTCCAATCCCTCCGCTGGCACGGTTGCAGTGACAAGTTCATTTCTCTAGTCAGTTTACTTTACTCATCCCCAAAATCTTCAATATGTATTAATGGTCTTACCTCCCCATTTTTTTCCCTCAGCAGAGGTACTAGACAAGGTTGCCCCCTCTCACCTATTCTATATATCCTCTCCTTAGAACCATTAATAGAACTAATCAGATCCAATAACAATATTCCAGGTATAGCAAGTGGCACATCCCATATTAAAATAGCTGCTTACGCTGATGACATCCTTATTCTCATCAAAAACCCCAAAACACACCTCCCATATTTACTTGAAGTATTATCCCAATTTAGCTCAGTTTCAGGGTACAAACTTAACAAAGATAAGTCAGAAATTATGCCCCTCAATCCCTACTGCTTTAAATATGACATAGACCCCTTTGGTTTTAAATGGTGCAGTTCCTCTATTAAATACCTAGGCCTTAGATTTGCTCCTACCATCCAAGACACCATTAAACAGAACACACAATCATTACTAGATAGACTTAAGGAATTAACATCCAGATGGTCCCCCCTATATTTATCTTGGTGGGGCCGACTAGATACGATCAAGATGATGTTATCACCAATAATTTTATATTATCTACAACTCTTATGTGTTCCGATATCTCCTTCCTTTTATAAATCAATTTACTCTATCCTACTAAATTTCCTATGGGGGGAGGGCAAAAGCAAAAGAATAGCCTTAATCAAATTGAAGGCACCATATGACAAAGGAGGTGTCAGGTTTCCTGATTTCAAAGCATACCACACTGCCTTTCTTTTGAAGCAAGCTAGATATTGGTTTGCCTGCCCCATAACGTCAGACATTGCCACATGGTGTACCATAGAGAAGCAGTTAATGTATCCTGTAGAAATCACCGATCTCATTTATATATTTAAGCACTCCTCGCTGGCTATATCAGAACCCATCAGAGCCACAATATCAGCCCTCCAACTCTTTTTATTCACACAGACAGACTCCCCAAAAAAATACCTTTCTCCTTACCTATGGCATAACAATAAGATACTGATTAAGAATAAAACCCTAAATAGAAAATCCTGGAAGAAAAAGGGTATTAGATTTATACAACAAATCATAAATAAATCATCTATCCTTTCCTTTCAGCAGCTTAAAAATCGATTCTCAATCCCCAACACAGATTACAACTTCTATAATGAATTAGTCAACTCTTGCTTTGACGCTCTCCACAGCTCCTCCAATGATATTCTGACTCCTGATGCCTCAAGATTGCTACATCTTACTATGCCCACTGACACAAAGGCTTCAAAATTCTACAACATCCTAATATCATCTCTGAAGTTGTGCTCGATACGCCACAAATGGGAAGATGACTTTGGTTATGTTTTAGACGATTACACATGGTCCAAGCTCTTCTCTAGAATCAAATACATTTCAACATCAGCAAATAACTCCCAACATTTTTTCTTCTTTATACATAGAGCTTTCATTACACCAGCCAAATTATTTCTATCCAATATTAATGACAATGACAATTGTTGGACTTGTGGAGCTGCCCCTGCATCGTATGAGCACATGTTCTTCTCATGCCCCTATACCCTTAAGTTTTGGCAACAAGTATGGAAATACCTTAACTCTATTTTCTTAACCGATATACCACTTTCATTTATGAATATTGTTTTAGGTAGTCTGGCAGTTACCACCCACTTGCCATATGATGCTTCCAGGCTCTATGATCTCTTTATTTGTTTGGCTATGAAGAGTATAACTGCCAATTGGAAAGACTCTCATTCCTTATGTATAAGAAGCTGGTGGAATAACATATGTCTCACGCAAAAGATGGAAATGTGCATGGCAAACAATCTTAACTCTATACCTAAGTTTAATGCTAAGTGGTCATTTTTTACTCGATTTCTGAACCATTTTAATGTAACCACGCATGGAATGTGACTTCTCCAAATCTCTCACACTCCTTTGATGTTCCCAAGATTATTATATGCGAATACCAATCTGGACACTTGACTGAATATTTACTGCATTATATACCAATGTGCCTCTCTGCATCAATACCTACCACCTCACTTTCTCCCCCCTCCCTCCATATGTCGTGTTCGTCATATGTCAGTCTTATGTTTGTCTTCCCCCCCACTTAGACATCATAATGCAGAATTTGTTCCATACTAAGTTGTGCACAACACTGTGCTATAGTTCTTATGTGTAAGTTTTCAATTATATTGACAATTTGTTCCTTATATGCAATTGCACACAGTGTATTTAATTAATTGCTCTACTGGAACACTTCCACTTTACCATTGTTTCATCTATTCTCATGTAAAAGTTTCACCGCATTATGCTTATGAAGTTATGACTATATGATTGTATATTACATACCTTAATAAAAAAAAAAAAAATTAAAATAATGGTGATGACATATATATTGATGCAATACATGCAACTTCAAAGTGACTAAATCTATAGACTAGATTTCGTACAATATGTGACGGGTAGTGTCTGTCTCACGTCATGCCGCAGCAGAGCGCATGCGCGCATGACGTCATATGTTAGATCAACCATTTTAGATGAGCAACAAAAATGTTTTATTCACCAACGGGATGGTGCTAGTGAGTAGTGCAGAAAGCATTACTGACAGCGTAGATACAATGCCTGCATTTTTTAGAATAACAGTGTTATCTTATATATTGATGAACAACTTCAAAGGAACTGAATCTGAAAAATAGATTTCGCATAATATGAGACAGATAGTACCTGTAATGACGTAACAGAGCGCATGCGCGCATGTCATCATATGCTGGATCCACCATTATGGATGAACACCACAGTGGTAGTAAAGTGACAATAATGTTTTATTCTGAAGATGGATGGTGCTAGTGAGTAAAAAAGCCTAGGGAAGAAGATGATGTCATTTAATATCTCTCTAACCACTAATGTGCGTGGTTCTCACGGCGAATGGCCGGCTAATGCTATCCACTAGACAGCTGATAAACTTGCTAATATGTGCCACATGTGGCAGAACAGTTACAAAGCGGCTGCTACGTGAGTATATACCGATAGCTGGATTTAGTGCCATTGATAACTGATGCAAAAAGTCGCATGCTATAGGGCCCGCCTTGGCAGCACGGTGTTATTTGCTGAAATCTAATTGTTTGATGACTGTTTAGTGTCTGTCTGAGCCTGTTACCTGTATCAAATACATAGGTTCAAATCCGATGATGTATTAACTAGGTAATTAGGGTAAAAATAAGATTGCTAATATGTGATATACATACAGTGGTAGGCCTATTGTCAACCTAGAGATTACTCACAATTAAGTTTAGCTTGCCCATAACCATATATGTGAAGGTAATATTGTACAATATCTATACGTTTGTCATTCAAAGGAAATGGTGGTCTGCCCCTCAAGCGGTTCACAGTATCATATAATCCATTCATTCCTCTATTGTTACTCAGTACCAGAAAGATAGTAGGCAGTCAATTATGGAAGCAGGAGAAGTTTGTGAAAAAGACTGCCATGTTAGAAGGAATATATGTGTAGACTGTGATTTGAATTAATTATCTCTCAAAGGAATGGTTCTAGGTAGAAGTCCTCATTTAGGCCTAAAGGTGACATTGCATCACGTCTGTGTATCCACAGTAATTCTCTCTGGGAGAGTAGTTTGGGTGCAGCGTAGGGCAATGTGGTCTGCCACATGGCGCAGCATGGAAAAACAGGGTTATGACAGCCCGTGCAGCTCACCCATGGTGTGCTGGTATGTTCTGGTTGCAAGGACGTGCAGTACCGACACTACCTTCAGCAATGGTGGAATTGTAGTCTACATGTGTATCCTGTTGCTGATGTCATCATTAATGAGGATGACTATTGATATTATGGTATCTCTGTCAAGCCAGTACCAGGTGTGGATTCGGCTTGGGGTCAGGTTCCAGGGTGAGGCCCTGATTCAGGGTATTGGAGACTGCCTGCGGGGTGCTACGTGTTGGACATTGATGTTAGGCATGGCCAACTGGTTCCTTATTCGCCTCGTGCCCCTATGCAACCTCCTCTGCCTCTCTGCTGCTTCATCCCCAATAGCTCCTTGCTGTTTCCCAGCCCAATTGCTGCTACAGCGACTGCCAGCATGGTTGTGTTCGGGGGTGGGTTGGGTGTGGGTGTGGTACTTTTGTAATTTCCCAGTGTTAAATGGTGTGCAGCTAGGCTAATGTACTCCACCTGGTGCCTGTTGCTGCTCACCTGGTACTGTTTAACGCATGGTCCGCAGTGCTGGTATTACACACCCCGTGGTCATGGTGCCACTCACTGTCATTTTTATGGTGGTGTTTCTGTATAGGTGGTACTCTGAATGTGCCCGTACTACCACTGTGCCAGTAATTCAGGGACATCCGGCGACTCGTTCCGCTGTTTATGGTCATGGTGCTACCGACTACGGTAGCACAGAGGGGGTTACTTTGCAGTGACAGTGTTTCTGCACTTGTGACTCAGAATGTGCCGGTCTGAAAAACTGTGTCAGTACAGTGCTACCCGTACCACTATTTCCGGACCGGCACACTTGTAATGAGGCCCGTCTCATCAGTCCACCAACCAAAAGTGTTTTGTGAATACCAATCCGTTACCTTTTCATGATCAGATTTAAAAACTCCCTTCTGATAGCATCACTTGGTAGACAAACTGCAGACCCAAAATATGTTCACTCATTTTTTTGACTAATTTTGTAACACAAATGCAATGACATCCCATCGTTACAAGCAACTGAAGATTGTTTAACCCTAAATAAACAAAGCATTGCACTAAAACCAAATCCTACTCTGATAAAGTCAGAAAAAAGTGTATTCCTACTATCCAAATCAGCTTAACACATTGACAAGAAATTAGCTTTCAGGTGTTTGATGAGGGCCAATAGCTAATAAGTAATGGATACTCTGCAAAACTGAACCCTGCTAACCTTAATGACAATTTCAATATTGCATAAGATATCATTGAAAATTACACTTCATGAAGAACCGTATGAACCTCAAAAGCAAAATGGAATCCTAACAACCCGTGTCTGAATTTTGTACAAACATATTTCACTAATAACAAATTCCTCTCAACCGCTAGTTTCTTTTACTAGATAGAAGTGTGCCAGAAAGACAAAAAATAAAATTTCCTAGATAACTATCACCATCAACTTACAATAAAAGTGTACCAAGAAATCTATCCAAGGTGTCAGTTTCCACCATGAACAATTTAGAAATATTTGGAGTTGTGTTTGAGTTGTTATTTATGCAGCCTCCATTTAATGATGGGTGTGGGTGTTGGGAGGGGATAAGCAGTGGCAGTACAGAGCAGGGAGGAAGGGTGAGTTAGGGGAGAAGAAGAAAGCAACAGAGTAGTAAAGGTGCAGAAGCTGAGAAAGGATGAGGGAAGGAGAAGGTGAAAGGAGGGTAAGGAGAGCAGAAATACCTGTGTAACAACTCTGCCACTTGTACACTAGAAAGAATTATCCATTGACTAGCTGGGGCTCAGAAAACATTGCCACAGTCCACCGTGAACTAACATCATGCACAATCCTGGCTTTGCATTCCATTTGGAAAGGTTTGGAAATTTCCTCTTTGATTTTAAAAACTACAGGTCCCAAAATAAATTGTTGGTGGATGGGAAAAGCTGGTTAATTCTGTATATAATCTTAAGAACAAGAGTATCCAGAAATCCAATGGACCTTTTTAAAATCATTGCTTTAAATTTCCAAGGTTCAGAGGATCCAAGTGCAGTTTATCCGTCTGATCTATCCCAAGGTGTCTCAGTATTTAAGCAGCTAGTTTCAGGACCACTTTGTTCTTTCACTGAGAGTGTTTCCAGTTCCAGACCCTCTTTCTTTGAACAGGTGTTTCTGACTGAGCCCTTGTGATGAAATGGCTTCTGTCCCATAGGAGTACAAGGATGAATAGTGGTGAAGAGGGAAAATCAAGATCAAACTCCTGCCCCCCCTCATCTAGGCACATCAACAGAAAGAACAGCAGGAATAATAAGGAGCACAATCATTTTGCACCAGGCCCCAGTGTGCCTGTGGGTGACAAATATACTGAAAGACACCCACTTCACCAACACTGCAACCTACATGCTACATTAGCCCCAATGCAACAGTACCGCCATGCAGAATTTACAAAACACAAGAATTCCTGTTTAAAGGCTTGCAGATGCTCACATGAATTACCCAACAGCTCTATAACTCATCAATTCATGCATTATCAAATGGCACAGTGTAAAGCCATGCTTCAGGAAAATTACAGCCAAGTACACTTGTCTCACTGAACACCAGCCGCAGTGGGGATTTGTGCTGGCTTCAGGAATGTGCCTCGCAAGCCCAGGAGCAGCTCAAGGCCTTGCAGTAAAATAAGATTCTTTTCTTTGAATGACAGTGAACTCTGGCAGACAAGCATTTTTAATTCTTCATATATACGAGCAGATAGGAGCAATTGAGAGCAGAACACCCAGGGCACAGTGTTTTTTCTCTGGGAACGAAAGACATTTTAGCAAGATCCAGACATTGTTTGAAACATAATTGTAACAAGAATGGCTCAGCTCTGGCCAATGAACTCTGAGGGCCCAGGGGCGAAAAGCCTGCTCAGCTAAAACTAATGGGAACAAATTCACAATGCAACAATTTTAGAATTAGGTAATGGGGAAGAGCAGCCAAGCCAGCCCTCTGACACGAAGGTCCAATGATCAGGGTTCCTATAAGGGCACTATATGTGACCAATCACTTAGCAGCCAATCTCAGGATGAGATAGGTTCCTAGGATATGGTCCAATTTTGTGATGTCAGCCTGCAGTGTGTAACAAAGCTGGCTTGCAAGCCAGTCCTTCTGAGAGGGTGCATGGATTTTCTTTTGTGCATGAATCCCTGTGTTTTTGTTTGCTCCCCAGAAATAAAACACAGTTTGGAACATGCTGCTTGCTTGGAACTCTGCTGCATTCCTTTCGGCAAAATGGGAGGTGCTGGGGCCTCTCATACCCCAGGATCCCCAGAAGCCATGGTGGGGATCCAACTTCTCCCCAACAGTGGCTAAACTGTCTACTCATCACCCACATTTCTACAAAACAGGAGACCCCAATCATAACGACGAAACAGGAAAAGTAAAGAGACATACTGCCTTTTTTGTGGTAACGTGATTAGAGGGAATCAATACTCGCAAGAGGGGTGTGAATGTGATCCAGTAGCAACTCAAACAGCAAAGTGTAACAGTACAAAATAAAGGGAACGTGGATGGACGTGAAGGTACCTACTGAAGGTATTCCGCTTTTGCGGTACTCACACCACCCATTCCAAGTGGGCCAATGTAATGTGCATGATGTCCTATCTCATGCACACACATGTGCATGATGTCAGAACACCGTAGCTCATTATAATTATTTCGTTGTGTACCCATTACTGCAGCTACAGATTCGTATGACACAGAAATAGGATAGCTACAGAGGCACTTCAGATAAGCTTTCTCGGCCAGGAGGGAGAGTGCCACTCATTCTTAAACCATCCTGGAGAAGGGGATGCCCTCTCTCTCTGGTGGGGACGGTCTTTACTCCATGGCTTACAACAGGTTGCAGTAGACGTTGACATAGAAACAAGTATACCAACAACAGCTAATCCAGATCGCATGGAACTGGTGATCAATATTTCCAAAACTATGGTATTCCAACCTTTTGCCCAACGGAAGATCACCATACCTTGGCATTTGGAGGAGGGAAAGCTTGAGATTGCCCAAGAGTATAAATATTTGGGTGTCCTCTTTGATGGGGGCCTATGTGGCAGTTGTCCCCAAGATAACACCAGACGTAGGTGTTCCCAAGCTTAGTGGGCCCTGGGAAAAATGGCCCGGTTGGGAGGAGGTAACTCCCTAGGGATTTTGGTCAAATATTTTTTGGCAAAGATTAGCCCCATGTTAATGTACAGTGCCATTCTTTGGCAGACTGGGAACATGGAGGGAGTGAGCAAACTGGAATCTTTCTTACTTAAGAGTTTGCTCCGGCTACCCACTCGGACTCCTATTCAGACTGTATTCTTGGAGTTTGGCATTTTTTCTTGCATAGCAAGACTCCAGTTATCCTCCCTGAATCTCCTTTGGCAACTTGCCAATGCAGAGGTTGGTACTCTGAGCTCTGTTATCTATTGTGCCTGCTGTACCAAAACCCATTACATGCAGGGCAGGGCCATCTATAGTGCTGAGGACACTTGGCCCTTATTCATGGGGGGGAATCATGGGCCTTCTATCATCTTCTTCACACTTTTTTGGAGGGCGATAGCTAGCATTTTGGAGAGTCTGTAAAAATGTTTTGGGAGGGTGCGTCGATTTTCCTTTTCCACGGTTGGGTCTGAGTGAGCGTACTGTAATGTGTACTAGTGTACTAATGCACAATGGTTATAGGCAGCGGGACCACTGTATTGTAATTTTAACTGATGCATTGTGTTCAGCTGTGATAAGCAGTTGGCTAACGGTTCTGTATTGTATTTTAACTAATCTATGTGTGCCTAAAGCTGGTGAAATATACAGCTATATGACACAATACTAAAACAAATTAAAAAAGATATTCCAACTAGAGAAACTAATTAGAAGAGAAATATCACAGAAACTACATGCAACTACACTTGTTCAATATTACTTGGTACAGAGAATACCAAGAGGCTTGAGAGTGTATTTACGACCAACACTCTGCAAAGACAATCTAGAATTTGTGAAAAGATGGGAGTATATTATTAATAAATGTTCACTGGACCTAATCTTGCTAACCACTGAGGAACTCTCAAAAGCTGTTACAGATCTTGATACGGAGATTAAGGAGTTAACAGAGCAGCTAGCAACATTTAAATGTAGAGAAGAATTATAAACAATTCTAGAGGATATAAACTCTTCACATGAAGGGATCAAAAAGGACATTGAGCAAAGCAAAGTGAGGAAGTTTGGAAGGGATACATTAGACTATTCTCAGGATATAGTCTATACTTGGCAGGATCACTACCAACACACTAGACCACCTACAAACACTATACCACAACCAAAAGCCCTGGTCAGGAAGATAGTGATCTAAGTAGTGATGCACCCACCAGTGGGGAAGAAATTAGAAGAAACCAGACAGCTTCTAACATCACTACTACCACCAGCACACTCTCTACAGGGAGTACAGCATCAAATATAGGGTTACCAACTGGTCATGAATCATCGCAGACAGCTTCAACCTCACATGCCCTTCCAGTCTCTTTTTTGGAAAAAAACAACAAGAAGAAGCCACAAGAAACCTAAGGTCACGGAACAAACAGAACAGGTAGGGGTGAACTATCCTCTAAAAATCGCACAATAAATCAATTGGACGTATTGAATTTGGGACTATTTAGATTAATTGGAAAAATTAGGCTCAAAGTCTTTTTTTTTTATTTACAACCCACACTAGAGGAACCATATGAGAAATTCAACTACTTAGTAATGAGACCTAAGAGAACATTCGATCCACATGTTAACAACATGACATAACATCAGGAGACATCAAAGCCAACTCATCAAAGATTTGGCTGATGACTACACAAGTACATTAAAGCCAGTAGACAAAGGCGGGCTATAGTTATGATGGACACTAGCTTTTACGACTCACAGTGTATACATTTACTGAATGATACAAGCACTTATTTTAAAATTGATCAAGATCCAACCAACTCTATTGCACATTAATACAAGACACATTAGAGAAAGTGCTTGGGAAGGAATGGATCAACAGTAAAACCCAGAGATTTTTTTACTAAAGACCACCCCATTACACCGGTATTCTACGGTCTCCCCAAGATACATAAGGATGTTAGAAACCCCCCACTCCAACCAATTGTAGCTGTGACTGAAAGTATCTTTGATCCTCTGGCAATCTATGTTGCATTACCTCAGCCATCATCCTTTACATCTCAGAAACATCATCCTCTATAGTCAATTTCTAAGACTAAAATGCATAGTGTCTGATGATGAAACACTGGCAACAGAAAATACAAAAATTACCCAAAAATACATCAAGCGAGATTACCCAGATAAGATAGTAGATACAGCTCAGACCAAATCAAGCCAATTAAGATGAGAGGACCTCCTCATTCCTAAAACTAATATAAAAGAAATACCATTTCTCTACGCCTTAAGGCACTCGAGTCAAAGTCACCATGTAACAAGACTAATCAAGAAAAATTGGAGACTGATACAATTATATCCCCAGTTAGAGACATTGTTCAAAACCTCCCCATTATCGCATATAAAAGTGGTCGTAACTTTAAGGATCAACCGGTGAGGGCAGAAAAACCAGTGGTAAACCAACAATTGACACTCCACAAGAAAAAGACTGCGACTTTCCCATGCCTCAATTGTAATAACTGTAATAACAGCATGAGATGAAGCAATGTAAGACACCCACTCACAAGTGATAAGATTAAACTTAAGTAACTTTGCCACCTGCGACTCACAATCAGTAATTTATGGACTCAGCTGTCCAAGTGGGATCTTTTATGTAGGACAGACAACAAGGAAGGCAAAGGAATGATGGAACGAACATAAAAGCAACATAAGAACTAACAATGCACGTTCCCTGGTAGCCAGACCTTTAGCAGAAAAAAGACATACAGTGGCACAACTCAGAATGATCATACTGAAATGGTACAAAAATAACAGAGGGGAGGAGACATGGGAAAGAACTTAGATCAGAGGGAGTTGTTCTGGATAGAAATACTTAGCGGCCAAACTCCACATGGGATGCAGGAGGACTTCTATCTGGGAGCCTACCTGTGAAGTGTTAGAATGAAATACTGTACTACACATATGGTGTACTAGTAAGGAGAATGGAGAGTGGGAAATGTGTCTGGTTATACTGCATAAGTGTCCTAATATAATGTCTCTGGTTATACTGGATAAGTGTTCTAATATAATTTGTATGTCCGTACATGATGGTAACCAACAGCAATTGTAAATTTACCAGACAAAAGTCAAGAGTGAAAACATAAATGTTTTATACTAGATTGTGCAACTGGTTGAGGATTAAGCCACACTCTGCAAATGTTGGTGTCTAACATAGAAGAAAACTATATATAGACACTTGAATGCATATTGGAGGATGACAGAAAAACATCAGAATGGAAGCATGAGTTTTCATTGGATCTACGTTACCACACCGCATTCCGAAAAGCTCGAACTACAAAATAGCAAGGTCCACTTTGTCTCATTTTGTAATTCAAGCTTTGGGGAATTTGTGTAATTGCCCCCTGCTTTCCTTTCATGTGTGTGGGGGACACACACAAATGTGCATTCACCATTTTTTATTCAATATTTTGGGGGAATACAGTTTTCATTAATATTATACCTGGAGAAGTCGACATATTGGTATGCACATTAAGTTGAACAGATAGACAAGACGTGGGGATCCATTTCCCTTTTATGAGTTTAGTTTTCTAATTCATCATATTAGGTTCATTTTAACACACTGATCAACTGCCTAGTTAAATAAGCACTGTATGGGCCAGAAAAAGGTAAATACGCTATAGGTGATGACAGGTGTCATCGGAATGACATGCATCAGATATTTAATATAATGATTCAGGATTAGTCCTTCAAATTTCATTGCAGTATCTGCATCTTGATTTGGAAGATGCCTACATTGTGGGTGTATTAGACATTGCAATCCAGTCTGAATCAAACTATATATTAAGAACAAGTTTCCTTACCATGAGAGATTTTAAACAACAGATTGTACAAGTATGGACAATTTTCGAACGCTCTATGCGTCCCGTACGGATAAACACACGTGATGTCATCATGCCGCGATGTGATGGCGTCACATGATAAATAGCAGGCATCTTGAAATCGGCCGAGAATCAGCCGGCAAAGGAAACTGACAAGCGTGGATGCAGAGGACACGTGAGAGATTAGAAGTGGCTAGATGTTAATGGATTTAAAACTATGGAGGGGGCATACTAAGTTGAAACTCTGTATTGACACCAACAGATACGCATGCACAACCTGCTGTTGCAAGAAATCAAAAAATCCTTTTTTAGGGAGCCAAGACGTGTTCCAGACCAACATTGGAGGCACGCTCCTGTGAAGTGGTCTCGAAGTGGCTGTTTCATGCTGGGTCTCTCTCTTTCACGAACCCTGATTTGGCCACGCCCCTTCTCATTACGTGATAAAATTGTGCCCGTTTGTGCTCCTATGAACTGGTCTCGAAGTGGCTGTTCGTCCTGGGACTCTCTCACTATTTATATATTTAGTTTAGATTTGGCCACGCCCCCTTCTCATTACGTAATAAAAATGTGCCCTCGCACGCTCCTGCGCACACGCTCCTGTGAAGCGGTCTCGAAGTGGCTGTTCGGCTGCTCGCAGCTAAACAGCCTATTCAGCCGGGCACACCACGCTATTTATTAGCAGTAACTGCCTCCATCTTTTTGCATCATTGACTTGGATGTAAGTCCCGTATTCCCTTCTATAAGCACTGCTTTTTAACCTTTGTTACCCAAGTTGTGCTACCTAAGCTGTGCCAAGTCATAACAGTGTTTTTCTATTTACTACATTACACATCGAAACACTTTTCTCCTTGCCCAAATGCTTATGTGTTGATTGATCGATCCAAAACTGTAGTCGAACAGTAGTGCGACGGCACGTGACGCTTCTGGCACTCTAACTGCGGCTACACGACTTACAAGATTTATCCTCGCGGATCGCGTATAGGTCTATTTAACTTTACATCTTTGTAAAAAAAGACTGCTGTCATCTTTAGCGCGCACTGATAACTTATTCAAATGCTCGCTAGTTGAGGTACACCTCAATACAAATAGCCAAATGGCAGATCACCTGAAAGAATTAGAAAGGCACAAGAAACTAAGAAATAGACAAATTTGCATTCCAAAGGTAATCACTCGCCTCATTAAGCATTCCTCTAATGGTAATCCAATAACTGCATATTTTCCTGTATCTACACATCCAACTGTCTCCGAATGTACTCCTAATGTTAACAATGTGATATTAATTGATGAATTTACAGATGACCTTATATCTGAAATTGCAAATGCACTTGGCTGTGTGAGTTCTAAATTAATAAATGACGTTCTGGGTGGGTCCTCCCCCTGGAAGCAAGAATCTTCTGCAAGCATTGTAACAACCTATCCCAAGGCACTATCTGCCATTGTAGCGAAAGTTGTTGACTATGCTCACCCTTTTCCTAGCTTGTCTGGACCGTCTGCCTGGGGCCGAATGCCCTAGTTACACTCGCCCTGTAGCAAAAGTTGACCTGCTCACTGGGATTCTAGACCCTACATCACAACAACCTATGAATCTCTCCCAATCCCAACTTGAAGAGATGGAACTTGAATATCTCGGCCAACCCCTTGACTGTTCAATTGGAGAGCCTATCATTACCCCCTTATATTTCACCCCTCCTTCGAAAATGGCTTTAATTGCCAAAATAAAAACTCCATCTCCTGTGTAGTCCAATCAGTTGCTGAGGCCTGTAATTGGTCCTCATACCATTTGAGCCTAGTGCTCCGTCTATTTTTATGTTCAATTCATCCTCTAAAATACGGCATCCGCCTTCAATGGGCCAAAGTCAGGGTGTCATTACAGACCCAGGTCCTATGATTGATGATAGCGTGAATGACCAAAGTATGGCATCCAATGAAAAATTCAAAGCTCTTGAAAATCTTCTGTCTAATTTACTAGCCAAATGCACTGTTCTGGAATCAAAAATGGACATTCAATCATTACTGATTCATACTAGTCTCAGGGGAAAAATGTGAAGGTTGCTGTCATCCAAAAACTCTCTCAGCTCCACTTTCGTTTCCTCACCAGAACAAACCAAACACTAGAAATGTCGCCTCTCAAATATCTGGGACATCACTATGAAAGCACAAACATAAGTTCAAGAATCGTGTACACCATGCCTTTATGTATGCCTTTATGTATGGGAGTACACTGTCCTTGCAAAGAAAACACACTCCCTTGTCAGTGCCATTATCTTCCAAAAACCTCTAATCTTCTATTCAAAGTGCTTGTCCTCCCATCGAGCCCAATGTAACTATATCTCACTCTGTTCAACCTAGCAAGTCACTGCGCGACATCTCCATTAATACCCCTGTCACATAAAAAAAATCGTCAATACACAGAAGACCCCACAAAACAAAAAGAAAAAAATCACTAAAGCCAAACTACTCTACTGAAAGAATGGATTACAGGCAATCCCAAGCCCTGTTTTAGTCCACCGTCCACACAAAATATAAGAACGATAGTAGCCCTCCAACTTACTCAAATTCCAATTGACTTACCGCAACTTCCTTTAAGTAGAACGGCCATACTGAAGTTATTCAATGCAATTGTTCCTCTACGAGTAATAAGTTCGAGTGAAATTCGACTGTCGATCAAATTGAACCCAGCAATCACTATACATCTAAGATCTGCTTTCAAACTGATGCTACCCTTAATTTTATTGTGGGGTTCGAAGACAACCTTCTCCAACTTGGCTATATCGCTCAAAGAGTGACTATTCCAATTATAAAAAGACCCATTGTCATCATGTCAGCAACGACCAATAAGACTGATCTGACGACTGAACCTATACAACACACAAGATTACTACTCGTCCCATAAGGCCGTCATCCAGTCTCGTCCTAGATGCACCTAAGCCTGACAGCAAGCGATCACATAAAGACGTCCCTGAGGGCTATTGGCAATGGCCGCCCATATCATTGAAAGAACATTTCTCAACAACTGACCAGGCCATTTTGGACTACTATACTCATGGAATACCCGCAGCCATTCTCATATTTTCGACCCAGATGGTCTATTACGTAATATTGATATGCTCTCTTTTGTGGCCCTTCAGGAAATCTGGGTCACAGCTGAGATTCAAATTGATGATCGATGTACTGTTCATGAAATAGCAACTAAAGGCCACCTTGGACGCCCTAAGCGGGGGCTCCATATATCTGTTCAGCCTCCCTGGTCCATAGTCAAAGTTCCTCAATCAACGCCCAAAGTCTTAATCACTCAGCTCTTTTATATGGGGAATAATATTCTCATAATCAATGTTTATGATCCACCAAAGATGTTAACATTTATAAACACGAAAATAGTGGAAGCCACATTAAAGCGATATTCTGATCATCTTCCAATATGGCTTCTTTGCGACTTTAATGCTAGAATTGGTGAATTGAACACAGCCCAATACACATCCTCTAACACTAATACATCTGAAGCCATTCAGCCCACCTTTAATACTCAAGGGAACAAATGGCTATGATGCTATAACTGTATAATATGGTTCGTTTAAATGGTATCACACCTAGTGATCCACACCTTGCTCCCACTAGAATTGCGGGTCAGTCTGCTGTCACTATTGCCTGTATTTTCTCTAAACATCTAGGGATGCAATATATTGTTGATATGGGTGTAGTAAGTCGCGATGAGAGCGACCATCTGCCCCTTTGCCTCCTCTTTGATTCTAAGTATGCAGATAATCCTCTCTCTGCATACGATCTGAATGGGCAGATATCACTCAGTCACGGCCAAAATCGTATTCTGTGGAAAAAGCACGACCTCTCCGAAGCTCAATCCAAGGCCTGGTTACTTTTACCGCAATTTATTAGATCCTGCACATCTAACTGTAAATATAACGATGAAATGATCAAAAACTTCTCTAGAACCATGATTGACATAAAAGGCAAGGCCCACGTACAATGTTCTTACAAAACTGTCTATGAAAGAGCCAATTTGCCTTTACCTTCAAGAATTGGCAATGACAAACTAATCCAACTTGCTAAAAGAGATCTGCGGCACGCAATCAAACATACCATCGACCAACAGAATGAGATGTTTCCCGTACCCACGATTGTGGCCCAGATTAGGACCCTCAAAAGTGCTTACAAAGCCTGGCTAAAAACCCATAAAAAAGATCTTGAGCTGCGAGTTTGGCAGAAACTTGCCTGTCTCGCCCTGACTGGCGATGGGAACGGGATATGGTAACTGCTCTCGAAGATCAAACCACAAGATTTACCTGTTAATTGCATCAATGAGGAAGCACATGTTAAATCTACCCTTGGTCGGGTTGAACCTGCAGAATTTGTTCTCCCGATTCCCGAGGTCCAATGGTCTGTTTAGCGTCCGTCCTGAATATCATCACCATCATTGAAAAACTGAAATCCTTGCGACCCGCAGGCCCCGATGGCATTAGTAATCTTGTCATTAAAAACGATCCACCAATCTGGGGCGCTGCTTTACATATCCTGTTCTCCCACATTGGTATACATGGAACCATCCCGCCCTCTTGCCGTTACAGTAACATCCTGACTGTCCAAAAAAAAAGTGCTTGGGATGTGCCATCAAATTTCCGTATGCTAGCCATGCAGGACTCTTCTTTGAAAATGTTCTCTAAAGTCCTTCTTCATGAACTCAACACTTGGATATCTGCCAACAAGATCCTGCCTCAGAATCAAATAGGCTTTAGGGATAAATGGAGCACATCTCATAATTTGCTTATTTTGAGTTCTGCTATTGAACATTCTTGGCAACGACGTAAGTGTACACTGTGCATTCCGCCGCATTCAATGCTGTGTGTAGGAATCGGTTGTGGTGGAAACTCATTGGCTGGGGTATCCCTCCTGGTCTACTCTGTATGTTGATGCTCCTTCATGAAGATACATGTTTGTGTTCGCTTAAACGCATTGGGCAAGCTCTCGAAACTTATAACAACGTACTGTGGCGTCAAACAGGGGTGCATTATCGCAGCCATTCTATTTCACTCTGACATGTGCAATGCATTCACCATTCAGGCTGCCAATCACATTAAAATTAAGAATGTAATTTTAGGTTGGAATGCCTACGCGGACGATCTTGTTCTTTTAGATTACACGCCTGTTGGGCTGCAACTGATGTTGGACGCTCTAGCTACATATTCGGTAGCGAACGGCCTACAAATGAACATAGCAAAAGCAAAATTATGGTCTTTTCTCAGAATTATATACCCATAAAATGTGTTTGGTCTCTATCATCTCAACCACTGGAACAAGTTATATCATATAAATATCTGGGCCTTTTTGTATGACAAAATGAAATGGGATCTTCA
Organism: Ambystoma mexicanum; assembly: GCF_040938575.1. Taxonomy (NCBI): domain Eukaryota; kingdom Metazoa; phylum Chordata; class Amphibia; order Caudata; family Ambystomatidae; genus Ambystoma; species Ambystoma mexicanum. The sequence goes on along the minus strand of NC_090939.1, from coordinate 775,830,543 downwards.
TTGGGCTGACCTAAAACGGAAATGTAACATATCGGTTGGTGCACTTAGTGCATTCATTGGTCGAAATAGTGGTTTATGTACATCGGCTTTTTTATCAATTTTTAATGCCAAGATCCTTGCCATACTATCCTATGCAATCACTATATGGGGTCATGCATTTAAGAAACAGATAAATATTTATGAAGCAAAACTACTTAGGAAACTTTTCCGTCTCCCCCAGTGCATTAGCGTTCAATACCTTTATCTTGAATTTAATATTAGCGGTATTTGGAATGTCTATATAGCTCAATGTGTTCTGCTGTTTGAATGTTTACTAACTGTGACCACAGGAACTATTATCGATCCTTATATGAAGGCCTTTTTAGGCCTTGAGGATACGATACCTATAGGTATAATCAGCATCTTAATGTCTTCTCATACGCAATGGCTATATAAAGGTAGTAATACCTACACTGCTGGAGATATTAAGAAATGGTTGAAGACTAAGTTAGGTAAGGCAGCGTCTATAGAAAACATGCTTCATATTGGGAACATGTCCTTTACGCGTGACTTCTGCATCGAGAGATTAGCTAGAATCTCCTTGCCACTTTATATCACAGCCTATCCAAGTCTGCATATCTTTCGTTCTTACCTTTTAATGAAATGTAATGCAACGGTTGCTCTTTATCTTAGGCGATGGAGTACCCAACTGTCTTTACAACATACATTTTGTCGTCTATGTGGTAATTTATTGAATGAGACTGTATTTCACTTGATCATGGAATGTGAATCTCTTTATTGCGAATTAAGTTTTTTTAAAGCTTAAAATAATGCCATATTGATGACTGAAATACCCTCCTTATGGTCTGTTTTTATCCAAGGCAATGACATTAATTTAATATATCATATTGTTCGATTTTATATTCATGTAGTTGACATTGTTAAATGTTTTCAATAGGTATTTGTGTCCCCTTGCTGATTTTATGTGTCTTTCTATATGTATATGGACACTTTGATATAATTACTGTATATGTATTGTATGTCATGTGTTATACGAAGTCTTGCTGCTATATGTATATCTAATAAACTACTACTACTTTATTAGGGTAAGGCATCAACATAGACACCTTACACATTGAACTCTCTTTTGTGTGCATACTATACTACATGTGGACACTAATCAGTGGCATCAGTACCTCTAACGGATACCTTTTGATCTGTTATCCCTGTATAGAATCTGCTACCCACAAGGGAGGACATTCCCTTTCATTTGGCAGGAAGAAGGAAGACACAGTGGCTAAACTTTGTATTCTCTTGATGAGGTTGAGGACCATTGAGAATCATTACTTTTTGAAGGATAATAGGCAGCATTAGATAAAAAAATTTGACACTCGGTGTCTTTATTACTAGTTATCACTGGACTTTCTGCATACCATTGAAAGTCTCAGCATTTCTGAATACGCACAGCTTGGACTGTGTTAGCAAGACTAACACCAGGTGAATATTAGAGAAATAATCATGATAGATATTGATTTCATGATGTTAATGTAAATCATATTTGAATGCAGATTATTTTAGCAAACAAGTATACTCTATATCCATTTCAACTTCTGGAAAGCAGTGTACAACATGACAGATGAAAAGTATGAATAACAGCCCCTGAAGAAGGGAAGTCATTTTTCCCAGTATGCGTAGAGCATGCTATTTATGGATTGTGGATTCAAGAATTTTGGTTTTGTTGAAAATATAACAAAAAATACAATTGTGTACAAAATACATTGTGTAGATAAATTATTCATGTTGACAATCAAGCTTGTTGATATATACATTGTTGAGGAAAATTAATACTGAATAATAGTCTTATGACCAAAACTGACTTTGAAGATGGTCTTAAATGTTGATTGGATCACATTACAATTTAGTGTGCATGGGCCGGGGGTATTCCACAAATATGTATTCGTCTTGTTTGATTTTTGCACATTTTCAAAATAGTAGACACCCCCACTTCATCCCTTTCTGCTATATGTTTCAAATGATGAAAGTTATATATGAACATTGGAAAATATAAAGAATGCACAAAGAAACAAAAACTATTACCATTCTTAAGAGATAGCCAACAAAATAAGCACTGGAAAAAAATGTTTTAAATGCTTTTTAGAATATTGTCTAATTTCTACTTCATCCACTGAATTGTTGTGTAGTGCCAGTTGGCCTAATGGATCAGGTGTCCGACTTTGAGTCATAAGATTGAGGGTTTGAGTCCTTTTGTGTTCGTTTATAGCTGTTTTTTATTTGTAACTCTGATTTTTATTGAGGTTTTTCCTATACGAAACATTACTGTGAATACAATACCTCCAATAACAAACATTAAACAGACTTCAACAACAAACCACCACCAACAAGGGATTAAAATAACACTTGCAGGGTCAGACTTGGAAACATCACCCTTTACCAAATCAGAGGGTTTCCTGCATGACCCGGCTCACTGCCCCCTCCCTCATCACAATAGTAGAAACCCTCACTTCAACCCTTTCTACTATATGGTTCAAATGGTGAAAGTTATGTGAAGAATGCCCAAAGAAATAAAAATAATTACCATTTCTAAAAGATAGGCAGCGAAATGAGTGCTGGAATAAAAATCTTTTGAATAATGTTTAGAATTTTATCTGATTTCTACTTCTTCCAGCATAATGTTGTGCAGGAACGGGTGGCCTAATGGAGAAGGCATCTGACTTTGAGTCAGAAGATTGAGGTTTTGAGTCGCTTCTTGGTCGTTTAAAGCTTTTTTACATTCAAAGTTCCTATCATTCCAAAAGCATCAAAACACTGAAGTCCTTCAATTCATTCTCACTGATTTCCCTTTCAGTCACAAAGGTATCTGAAGATAGATATGAATCCACATTCATCAAGAAGACTATTAAGGACCTTCTTCTTTAAAAACAAAACAATGACAGGTTAGATTTTGACTTATGTATTTCTGTGTTCTTCTTTGCGACAACGAAATGAGTGCTGGAATAAAAATGTTTTGAATGATGTTTAGGATTTTGCCTGATTTCTACTTCTTCAAGTATAGTGCTGTGAAGTACCATGTGGCTTAATGGATAAGGCGTCTGACTTCAAATCAGAAGATTGAGGTTTTGAGGGTTTGAGTCCCTACGTGGTCGTTTATAGCTTTTCACATTCAAAGTTAATATCTTTCCAAAAGCATCAAAACAAAGAAGTCCTTCAAATCCTTCTCACTGATTTCTCTTTCAGGCATTACGGCATCTGGAAATAGATATGATTATAGAATGGCAGAATTCATCTTGTTTGACTTTAACACATTTCCACAATAGTAGAGGCCCCCACTTCACCCTTTTCTGCTATATAATTCAACTGGTGAAAGCTATGTATGAACATTGGAATCTATGAAGACTGCCCAAAGAAACAAAAATAATAAACTTTTTAAGAGGATAGGCAACGAAATGAGTGCTGGAATAAAAATGTTTTGAATAATGTTTACAATTTTGCCTGATTTGTTCTTCCAGCATCATGCTGTCGAGGACCGCGTGGCCTAATGGATAAGGTGTCTGACTTCGAATCGGAAGATTGAAGGTTCGAGTCCCTTCGTGGTCGTTTATAGCTTTTTACATTCAATGTTCATATCATTCCAAAAGCATGAAAACACTGAAGTCCTTCAATTCTTTCGTGTACATTATGCTTTACTCCATCTACATGAGCAATTAATTGATATAACAAACCTAAAAAACGAGTGTTTATTGAGCCATTCAGGAAGCAATAACATAGAATGTTTTAAGTAATGACATTTATGTATGTGAATCAACATTCATTAAAAGTAGTGTCAATCGCCTATGAAATTATTTAAGAAGTCAAAAATGAAATCGTCGAATCTGGAAATAGGTCATTTATGAATGCCTTAAATATGATGTTCATACGGTTTACCAAAAAGTGTGTGTTTTTTCTCTCTCTCTCTCTCTCTCTCTCTCTCTCTCTCTCTCTCTCTCTGAATGAGTTTTAAACATTTGCCTATGTTTTGCCATCGAGAGCTACACATTATAGAATGGCACAATTCATCTTGTTTGACTGATAACATTTTTCCACAATAGTACAGGCCCCCACTTCACCCCTTTCTGCTATATGATTCAACTGGTGAAAGCTATGTATGAACAATGGAATCTATGAAGACTGCCCAAAGAAACAACAATAATTAACATTTTTAACCCTTTAAGTGCCAAGGGCGAGGTATCTCTTGACAGTGCACACGCAGTGCCAAGGACGAGATAGCTCGTCCTTTTCGGCACCTTGTTTTGGGATCGCTCAAAACTGTAATCCAACCCCCGGGCTATGTAAATTCCCCGCAGCAGCCATTTTTGGCTGCTACGGGGAAGAGAGAAGGTAAGAGACCTTCTTTGTCCGCCTCGATCTCCGGCTGTATGTCAAGCCGGAGATCGAGCCGGGTATCGTTGGAAAGGGGCGATTCTCCCCTTTACAACGATACCCATTGTGTGGCATTGCTGCCCGCGGATCGGGCGCAGGGCGCGCAATCCGCGGGCAGCAATGCCACCGGATCAATACAGATCCGTTTGTGACGCAGGGGGAGGAGGGGGCTGCTTACTAGGTAAGCAGCCCCCCTCCCCCGTGGCCCCCAAGACATGGGGCCACAGCGGCAGAGACCCCTGGGGGCAGATGATCACTGCCCCCAGGGGTGAATACGGGTGGGGAGGAAAAAAAAAATCAGGTGGGAGGGGGTTTGGGGCCCTGGGGCCCACTAGACCACTCTGGATTTTGTAAAAAATGGTGTCCTTGGAAAGGGGGCGTTCCCCCCTTTCCAAGGACGACACATATATGAGGCATTGCTGGTCACGGATCGGCACAGAGCGCTTGATCCGTGACCAGCAACCCACTACACCACCATGGATCCGTTTGTGAGGGAGGGAGGGGGCTGCCTCAAGTAAGCAGCCCTCTCCCCCCTCCAGGCCCCCAAAGCATGGGGGCACATGCATGAGAACCCTGGGGCAGATGGCTGACCATCTGCCCCAGGGGAATGAAAAAAAATATTTGAAATGATGTGGAAAGGGGGTGGGGGGCCACTAGCCACCATGGATTTTTTATTGAATGAAAGGGGGGGGAGGGATGCCCCCCCAACCGAAGTAGAAAGGGACACCCCTTGTAACCCTCCCTGGGGGCAGATATCTGCTCCTAGGAAGGGGCAGCTGACCCCAGGGAGCGATGCTGAGGTGGGGCCCTCCATTTGGGGTGGAGTGGTTGAGGGCCACCCCCCATTGCGGTACATCATTCGCTGCCAATTTAGGGTGGCCTTCGGCCCCCCTAAAAAGCAGCCTATGAATTTGTATTTTGTTTTTTGTGTACCCAACTTTGCTTGGTGCAGATGGCCACATTAGTGTGGCTATCTGCCCCCAGGGTGCCCAAACCCTAATGCCCCATCTATTGGGGGTCCTGCACCACCTTTTGGGGAGGCCCTCTCCCCCCTCACCCCAAATGGGGGTGGGGTGTACCTCACGCAGCCGTTTGGAGGAGGCCCAGGGAGGCCTGCATGAGGTGTCCCCCAGCCATTGGGGGGGGGGAGGGCCCTCAAAAATGCTGGGACAGGACCCCCAATAGATGGGGCAGTAAGATTTGGGCACTCCGGCACCAGATTGGCACACCAATGTGCCCCTGTGCACAAAGGGGAGTTGGGTTACCAAAGGAAAAAAGTGGAAATGTTGGAACGCTTTTTAGGGGGGGCGGTGGGGCACCCCAAAGGGTCGGGAAAGTTTCTAATGGAATGGGGCGTTAACCCCCCCCACCCACAATGGAGTGGGTGCCATGTCATGCAGCCCTCCCTGGGACCAGATATCTGCTCCTAGGAACGGACGCCTGAGCCCAGGGAGGAGTGCAGGACAGCCTCCCCCCTTATCTGCCCCTTGGGAGGGCTACATGAGATGGGCTGCCCCTCCAATTGGGGTGGTGGTGGAGAGGTGCACCCCCCCTTCATGTTAGAAAATTCCACAGCGGTGTAGGGGGCCCCTCCGCCCCCGCAAAAAGGCAGCCTGCCATTTTGAATTGTGTTCTTCGTTTACTATACCTGCCTTGGCGTAGAGGGGCACATTGGTGTGCCAGTCTGGCGCCCGGGTGCCCAAAACGTACAGGCTAATGCAACAGGGGGGGCCAATATGGGTGGTCTGGTATTTGGGTGGGCTGACACAGATAATATATGTTTTGTTATTCCCTTTACAGGTCTTGAGCAGTTCAAGCTTCTCCCTTGTTATGTACGTATGAAATTCTGGTTATTCCAACATTTCATAGTGGGTGGAGGGCACATTGCTATTGGGATGGGGGTGAACAGGGCCTGTAGTGTTGGTGTTGTGAAAGAAGTGGGTGCTCTGGGGAGGTATTGGGGTGGCCAGGAACACACTTGCCGGGGTAGCGGACAAAACGCCCCCCAGTGCAGCTGAACAGTGCTGTTTCCCTGGGAGGGAAGTTTGCCACTTAGCCATCTGTGCAATGTTTTTTTGTGTGCTGGGGGTTGCCATACACCCATTGGTCTTATGCCAGTCTGCTATCACTGTGCAGTCCAGCCTTCTGTGGAGGTAGATGACTGAGAAGTTTCATGTATGTGGTGGAAGGAGCTGAAAAATGTACAGATATATGCCAGACAGTTTGGATGTGTTATTGGTAGGCAAAGCACTGAATGTAATTCTTTTATGTTTCCGTTGCAGTTGCGGCTACTTGAAAGCTTTTTCAAGTACCACATATATTACTTGGTAATGCGCGGGTGGAGGGTTACTGTGGTGGGAGAAACTATGGCTGCAGTGTCAGTGGTATGGGTGAGAAAGGGTAGTAGGGGCGTTTCGGGGCCCAGTGATGGGAGTGCCTTGCATTGAGGAAGGTGGCTGCTTTGCAGAAGGAAAAATTGGCCGACATAAGTAGCAGCTCCTTTTCAAAAATGTTGCCGGTAGTAATGCAGATGGTCATTTTGTTCTGAGCATGGTACGCGTACTTGATACAGAGAACACTACTTTTACTGCAACGATCACCATTTCTGTGGTCCTTTTCCAGCAGTCGTCCCAGTGAGCCCCGCCAGGCTCTCCATCCTTTTGCAGGGGGAAAAGCTGTAACGCAGGGTAGCTAGAGGGGCAGGAGGGGCAGGAGGGGTGGGGGGTGAAGTCATTGGCCTTGGGCGTCCCTCTCCCAGATGGATATTTTGTCCCTCAAAAGCAGCAGTGGGTGCAGGGTGCCCCGGCACGGTCCCCATCCCATCCCATCCTAGAGGGGAAAGCTGCAGTGCTGGCCAGGCAGAGATGTAGGGTGGTGGTGGTGGTTGATGTGTGTGTGACCTTGGCTGCCTCTCTGCCTTGGTAGTTGAATGGCCCCAAGTTCACCAGTACTTCAGGAGCTGCGCCCCAATTTCTCACAATCAAATTGTCCAAATTTGCATGCATGTGTAATGAATGGCGCACATTCTGTCAGAGTAACTATATTCGGAGAGGTTACAAAGAACCCTTGCTGCACAGGTCATATCCTCTGTCAGACTAGTCACCCTGCCAAAGTGTAATGGTGTAGCATGTGCAAGTCACCTTACCACCGTGCAGTGCAGGCGGTGGGCCACAGGAGCAGACAACCTTTACTGATTACAATTGCCCCAGCACAACTGTGTTATTGGCACAAGGTGACATACTGTCTTCTTCACCTCTTTCCCACCTCCTTCCCCTAAAACACAAGTGCCAATTACGTAATGACCTACTGTAAATTCACATGAGAGGTGCATGTCCGAATGGGTGAAGTGTGTGTCTGGGATTGTTACAAGAGCCATGTGTTCACGCAATCTTTCAGCTAGTTGGTAAGCTGTATGTATAGCCATATTCATGGGGGTTCACTTGTTTCCATATCATAGTGACGATGAGGGTTGTGTAGATAATTGCCTACTCTTTTACCCAAAGGGGTGCACGATTTTCCGAGGGCCAACCACATCTGGCTCTCAAAGGGATGCCCTCCTGGTGCATTGGTTTGGGGTTAGGGCGAAGCGCTTTCACCAGCTCAGAGGAGCCATCAGCGATGTCCATGCAAAAGGAGATGCAACCCCCCCGCCCACCCTACAGTGGTGCACCTGGGAGGAAATGATTTAGCGTCTGTGGGAGGGGAAGGGATACATGAGCTGCTAATGGAGGAAATGGAATGGATAGCACAGAGGTTTCCAAACAGTGATGGTTTGGTGCCAGATTTCTGGGATTTATTTATTTATTTTTTTTTCTGCAGGATGCCATATGCCCACTTGTCTTATTTCCATTTCCAATCCGTGTGCAGTCTAGTCTTCCGTAGTGGTAGATGACTGAGAAGTGTCATGGAACTGGTGGAAGGAAGTGAAAAATGTACAGGTAGTTGCCAGACAGTTTGGATGTGTTATTGGTAGCCAAAGCATTGAATGTAATTCTTTTATGTTTCCTTTGCAGTTGCGGCTACTGAAAAGCTATTGCTGACTTATGTAAGTACAACATTTATTACTTGGTAATGTGGGGGTGGAGGGTTACTGCGGTGGAAAGAATTGTGGCTGCATTGTCACTGATAAGGTTGGGAAAAGGTAGTGGGGAGGGTCGGGCCAGTGATGGGTGTGCCTTGCATTGAGGAAGGCGGCTACTTTGCAGAAGGAAAGGTTTGTCTGACATAAGTAGCAGCAAATTTTCAATTTTTTTTCCAGTAGTTATATAGATGGTCATTTTTTCTGAGCATGCTATGCACACTTGTTACAGAGCTCCTTCCTTTCATTGCAAAGTTCACCATTTCTGTGGTGCAATTCCAGCAGTGGTCCCAGTGTGCCCTGTCAGGGTCCCCATCGTTTTGCAGGGGGAAAAACTGTAACGCTGGGTAGCTAGAGAGGGGGAGGGGGTGTCATTGGCCTTGGGCGTCCGTCCCCCAGGTGGATATTTTGTCCTCCAAATTCAGCAGTGGGTGCAGGGTGCCCTGGCAGGGTCCAATCCCTTTCAGGAGAGGAAAGCTGTAGTGCTGACCAGGAAGCGATGTTGGGTGGGGTTGGGTGATGGGTGTCACCTTGGCCACCTCCCTTCCTTGGTAGTGAAGTGCCCCCAAGTTCACCAGTGGTCCTGGAGCTATGGCCGAAACACTCACATTGAAAGTGTCTGAAGGTGCACCCATTTGTGGTAAATGTGGCACATTCTGTCAGGGTACCTATATTCAGAGAGCGTACAAAGCACACTTCCTGTGGACTTCATATCCTCTGTGAGACTAGTCACCCTGCCAAAGTGTAACGATGTAGCATGTGCAAGTCACCTTACCACCGTGCTGTGCAGGCGGTGGGCCAGAGGAGCAGACAACTTTTACTGATTACAATTGCGCCAGCACAACTGTGTTATTGGCACAAGGTGACATACTGTCTTCTTCACCTCTTTCCCCTGAAAATAATGTGGCAATTATGTGTCGACCTACTGTTATCTCAAATGAGAGGTGGTTTCCGAATGGGTGAAGTGTGTGTCTGGGATTGTTACAAGAGTCATGTATTGCCGCAATTGTTGTGTAATTTGGTAAAATGTATGTGTAGCCATAATCATGTGGGTTTTCCTGTTTCCATTTCCTCGTGAGGATGAGGGTTGTGTGGATTTTCGGCCACTCTTGTATCCAAAGGGCTGCACGACTTTTCCGAGGGCCACCTACATCTGGGTCTGGAAGGGATGGCCTTGCAGTGCATTGGTTTGGGGTGGGGGGGATGCGCCTTCACCAGCTCCGAGGAGCCATCATCGCTGCCCAAGCAAAAGGAGAGGCCCCCCCCTGACCTTATAGTGGTTCACCTGGGAGGAAATGATTTTGCGTCTGTGGGACAGAAAGGGGTACGGGAGCAGCTCATGGCAGCCCTTGAATGGATTGCACAGAGGTTTCCAAACACTGTGGTGGCCTGGTCCCAGATGATTCCCAGGATGGATTGGAGAACTCGAGGGAATAGAAGGGCCATCAACCGCTCGGTGTGGAAACTGAATGGCGAGTTCACTAGACTGACAGAGGGCAACACCAGAATACGGACCATTCACCATGGCAATATCAAAGGTGCTGTGATGTTTCACAGAGATGGGGTGCACCTTTCCAAAACAGGCATGGAGCTGTTCATTGGAAACATAATGGATTTTGCCCAGACGCTATTTTAGGGGGGGGGTTTGCCCAGTGACTGATGGACGCACTGGAAGATGTGAATAAAGATGGTAGTAAGTATGTTGGCAGTGAGACTTCCACTTCCTAGCAATTGTTTGCATTCATGGCATGTCAAAGCATTCAGTATGTTTGTGCTGCTTATTTCTTAGATACCCATCACCACTTGCTTCAGCCTACATCAATTTGCTTGGCCTTGCATTCATTTTGTCCTTGTGAGCTTTCCCCTTACAATAGACACCCCTATGTGAATGAGCAGGTGTTTTTGTCAAAAGTGTGCCAGCAGTTGCCCGGAAGGGCCAGCCGTGTACTTTATTTATCTTCCCTTTCTGCTTCTTCATTGCCTATGGCTTTTCAACTCACCCAATCACTAATACGTTGCATGGTTGCTTCTCACCTCAATTTCCCATCCACAAGCATCCCATGGAGGAGGGCATGCAAAGCATGTTGGATGTTTCTGAATAGGTAGTGTGGCTGAAATCCTCGTCCCCACGCTTGTATTTCTGTACAGTTTAGCGGAATAGTACATTGTCCATAGATTTTCTGTTCTCTTTCTTTTAGGTGCAGGTGTGTTGTAGCTGTCTACCCACTTGTAGGAAAGCAGTCAGCTGGCCCTTAGCATTTCACGTGAGTGTTTGCAAAGTACTACTCCGTTTATTGTAGCGTGCAGGGAGTATGTCATATTGCAGAGGGCTGCTACAGTTTGTGAGCAAAGTCTGGACCTTTTGGTGTACTTGTGTGGAGTAGGTTTGTGGCACTGAATACCACTTACTGTGCTACGTTCCATACTTTCAGAAGCACACATACTTATTGTTTCAGTCTTCATCTGGTCTTTGGGCAGTGAAGGGTTCCATAGCGAAGGTACTCCTGGCTTCTCGGCGATCAATGTCTGGTGCGGAGGCATTAGCTGCAGTGATGGAGTCTGGCTCAGAGCAAGGCACAGATGTGTACATGCATTCTGAAACAGATAGTGCTTCTGAGGGGCAGGAGGGAAGTGATTGGGGAAGTGAGATGGCCATTGACGAAAGTCCCTCCTCCTACTCATCATCGTCATCATCATCTGATGATGAAGAGGAAGGAAGAGTGCGTCCACCTTTTCGCACACTTCCACACGCAGGGGACCTGTAAGGGGCAGGGGACGTGCAAGACGGCCACGCAATGTGGCAGTTCCTGACATGACTCAAGAGTCGCTCTGGGTGCCTCCAGCAATGGCTCAGCCTGTTGTGCCCCCTTTCACTGGTATATCAGGGTGCACAGTGAATACAGAAGGGTTTCAGCCTATTTGATTTTTTCAACCTTTTTGTTGATGATGGGTTCATTGCAGATGTGGTTCAGCAAACCAAGTTATAAGCTGCACAGTTCATGAGGTCTAGGGGTCCCACTCTGAAACCCCACTCCCGAGCACAAGCATGGGTACCCACAAACGATGTTGAAATGAGACGGTTTTGGGGTCTCATTTTGCTCATGGGAATTGGACACAAGCCGCCTGTCGCAATGTACTGGTCTAAAGTAGCACCACTTTATTGCCCGTTTTTTTTTCAGCTATAATGAGCAGAAATCGCTTTCAAGCACTGCACCGTATGTTGCACTTCAATGACAACTCGGCAGCATTACCCAAAACGGACCCAAACTTTGATAGGCTGTTCAAACTGAAGCCATTTCTGGACCACTTCACTCACCGATTTGCAGAGGTGTATGTTCCTAGCCAGAACATATCCATTGATGAATCGTTGGTGTTGTTCAAAGCTTCCTTGTATTCAGGCAATACATTCCTAGCAAGAGATCACGATATGGGATTAAAATGTACATGTTGTGTGAAAGTACCACTGGGTATGTCAGCAGCATGAGAGTCTACACCGGTAAAGACTCTACCCTAAACCCTCCGGGCTGCCCAGCCCATTTAGGGACAAGTGAGAAGATTTGTTGTGGATCTTCTCACACCATGGCTCCACAAGGGACATCATTTGTATGTAGACAATTTCTACACTGGAATTCCACTGTTCAAGGAATTGTTCAATGTGGGCACACTGGCATGCGGTACAATCCGCAGTAACCGCAAAGGCTTCCCCAGACAACTTGTGTGTAAGAAGTTGGCCAAGGGACAATGTATGGCATTGCGGCAGGATGAATTGTTAGCAGTGAAATTCTGCGACAAAAGGGATGTGTACATGCTAAGTACTATTCATGATGAAAGTACTTCAGCTGTCCCTCTGCACAGGCAGACTCAGCAATGGTGAAGCCCAATTGCATTCTGGATTACAAGTACATGGGTGGAGTAGACAAAAATGACCTAGTGCTTGAGTCATACCACGCTGAACGCAAGTCGCGTTTCTGGTACAAAAAGTTAGCCACACACATTGTGCATATGGCAACGTACAATGCTTATGTGGTGTACCGTGCAGCTACTCCAGAAAACAAGCTCTCCTTTTTGGATTTTGAATTAGAAATTGTTCAATCTCTGGCTAATGTTCATGTACAAATTCCCTCCTTTCCAAGATGTGGCCAGATTGCAAGAGCGACACTTTGGTGATTATGTTCCTCCAACTGCCACAAAGTCACAACCGTACCGAAAATGTAAGGTGTGTACAAAACAAGGAAAGAGGAAGGCTACTCTGGTGTACTGTCCCCAATGCCCTTCCCAGCCTGCCCTCTGCTTTCAGCCTTGTTTCCTTTTGTATCATACAAAGGAAAATTATTGGGAGATCGACTGATTTCCGAAAATGCCCATCATTCCTTGAAAGGGACCCTTAGCCACTGAAATTGTCCATGTCTTGTAAAGGAATGGCACTCTTGCACCCTGCCCTGGAGGTGTGCCTTCAATGAAAAAGCAACAGGATGTCAACTCACTTCACTTGATTTAGCGTGCATTTATGAGCATTGCTAGTCCTGCTTCCTCCACTTGAGGCCTGCCTTGGAAAGGCAACCACAGCCGTAGCTTTCCCTTGAGGCCTGCCAAGAAAATTTACATCAGTCTAGATCCCTCAGCTCAAAGCGTGACTTGCAAAGGAACGCTAATCAGGCTCCTTCCATTGGAGGCGTGCCTGCGAAATAGTAATCATTATGAGTCCCTGTACTTGAGTTGTGCCATGCGGGTCTTTCCCCTTTGGCGTGCTTTGGCAAGCAATGCTAGTCCTGCTCCCTCCACTTGAGGCATGCCTGGGGAAGAGACATCACCCCCGGTACCTTTCACTTCAGGTCTGCCTCATAAGGAAAAGACAGTCTAGCTCCCTCTGCGCGTGGTGTGCCTTGCAAAGTAACGCAATGCTTGTTTCTTCCAAAGCAGGCGCATCTTGGAAAGAAATGCCACTCTAGCTCCCTCCACTTGAGGTGTGCATTGGAGTAGGTGGGGACAGCACTCTGCTTTACTCCCCTTTGGCGTGCTTAGGCAACCAATGCTAGTCCTGCCCCCTCCACTTGAGGCCTGCCTGGGAAAGAGACATCACCCCCGGTAACTTTCACTTCAGGTCTGCCTCATAAGGAAAAAGCAGTCTAGCTCCCTCTGCGCGTGGTGTGCCTTGCAAAGTAACGCAATGCTTGTTTCTTCCAAAGCAGGCGCATCTTGGAAAGAAATGCCACTCTAGCTCCCTCCACTTGAGATGTGCTTTGGAGTAGGTGGGGACAGCACTCCGCTTTACTCCCCTTGGGCGTGCTTAGGCAAGCAATGCTAGTCCTGCCCCCTCCACTTGAGGCCTGCCTGGGAAAGAGACATCACCCCCGGTAACTTTCACTTCAGGCCTGCCTCATAAGGAAAAGGCAGTCTAGCTCCCTCTGCGCGTGGTGTGCCTTGCAAAGTAACGCAATGCTTGTTTCTTCCAAAGCAGGCGCATCTTGGAAAGGAATGCCACTCCACCGCCTCTAGTTGAGGCGGGCCATGGAGAAGAAGGGTGGAGCACTCTGGTCACTCCCCTATGGGAGTGCAGCTTGCTCCTGTTCGGGATTGCCTTACAAAAAAAATGTCTGGAAAACCCCATCCGCTTCCGGCGTACTTTGGTCAGGAACCCAATTCTGGCTCCTTCCACCTAAGGTTTGGCAAGCAAAGAAAGGCCAGTCCCGCTCCCTCTACTCAAGCCGTGCGTTGTGGAAGACCAGAACACCATTCAGGTTCCCTCCACTCAAGGGGTGTCTTTTCAAAATAATACACGCCACTTTGGCTCCCTCCCTTGAGGTCTAAGTGTCATGAAAGTGGTACTTGGACACCAACTATATGGCAGCGGTGTCTTGCGTACCTCGTAAGATCCTGCCTTGTTTATTGTTTTACTGCGAGTAATGTTATGTGTGGTGTAAGTGACACGTCTTCTGTAGGAATTAATTGGATATGATTGGTGTGTGAATTAGGTAAAGATACAAAGAACATGCAGATGCAATTTCTGTGAATGGACTTTTCCAGCACTGCCAAAATGATTGTCATGTTGCAGGATGGCTGTTTTGTGTGGGTACGGTGGAACATAAGAATGTTTGCCCATAGTTGCTATGGGCATACTCAAAGCTGGTGTGGAAGATAGCGCCTGTAGGGCAGGGTAGCGAAGTGAGCCAGTATGCACTTGCTATCAGTGTCCACATGTGATTGCAGGCACATAAAGTTTGCATGCAGACACAGTTGGTATAAAATTGCCTAAGTTTTGCCATCGAGAGCTACACATTATAGAATGGCACAATTCATCTTGTTTGACTGTTAACATTTTTCCACAATAGTACAGGCCCCCACTTCACCCCTTTCTGCTATATGATTCAACTGGTGAAAGCTATGTATGAACATTGGAATCTATGAAGACTGCCCAAAGAAACAACAATAATTAACATTTTTAAAAGATAGGCAACAAAATGAGTGCTGGAATAAAAATGTTTTGAATAATGTTTACCATTTTGCCTGATTTGTTCTTCTTCCAGCATATTGCTAGTAGGACCGCGTGGCCTAATGGATAAGGCGTCTGACTTTGAATCAGAAGATTGGGGGTTCGAGTCCCTTCGTGGTCGTTTATAGCTTTTTACATTCAAAGTTCATATCATTCCAAAAGAATGAAAACACTGCAATCCTTCAGTTCTTTCGTGTACATTATGCTTTACTCCATCTACATGACCAATTAATTGATATAACAAACCTAAAAAACTAGTGATTAATGAGCCATTCAGGAAGCAATAACATAGAATGTTTTAATTAAGTAATGACATTTATGTATGTGAATCAACATTCTTTAAAAGTAGTGTCAATGGCCTATGAAATTATTTAAGAAGTCAGAAATGAAATCGTCGAATCTGGAAATAGGTCATTTATGAATGCCTTAAATATGATGTTCATATTGTTTACCAAAAAGTGTGTGTGTTTTCTCTCTCTCTCTCTCTCTCTCTCTCTCTCTCTCTCTCTCTCTCTCTCTCTCTCTCTGTCTCTGTCTCTGTCTCTGTCTCTGTCTCTGTCTCTCTCTCTCTCTCTCCATGAATGAGTTTTAAACATTTGCCTAAGTTTTGCCATCGAGAGCTACACATTATAGAATGGCACAATTCATCTGGTTTGACTGTTAACATTTTTCCACAATAGTACAGGCCCCCACTTCACCCCTTTCTGCTATATGATTCAACTGGTGAAAGCTATGTATGAACATTGGAATCTATGAAGACTGCCCAAAGAAACAACAATAATTAACATTTTTAAAAGATAGGCAACAAAATGAGTGCTGGAATAAAAATGTTTTGAATAATGTTTACAATTTTGCCTAATTTGTTCTTCTTCCAGCATATTACTAGTAGGACCGCGTGGCCTAATGGAGAAGATTGAGGGTTCGAGTCCCTTCGTGGTCGTTTATAGCTTTTTACATTCAAAGTTCATATCATTCCAAAAGAATGAAAACACTGAAATCCTTCAATTATTTCGTGTACATTATGCTTTACTCCATCTACTTGACCAATTAATTGATATAACAAACCTAAAAAACTAGTGATTAATGAGCCATTCAGGAAGCAATAACATAGAATGTTTTAATTAAGTAATGACATTTATGTATGTGAATCAACATTCTTTAAAAGTAGTGTCAATGGCCTATGGAATTATTTAAGAAGTCAGAAATGAAATCGTCGAATCTGGAAATAGGTCATTTATGAATGCCTTAAATATGATGTTCATATTGTTTACCAAAAAGTGTGTGTGTTTTCTCTCTCTCTCTCTCTCTCTCTCTCTCTCTCTCTCCATGAATGAGTTTTAAACATTTGCCTAAGTTTTGCCATCGAGAGCTACACATTATAGAATGGCACAATTCATCTTGTTTGACTGTTAACATTTTTCCACAATAGTACAGGCCCCCACTTCACCCCTTTCTGCTATATGATTCAACTGGTGAAAGCTATGTATGAACATTGGAATCTATGAAGACTGCCCAAAGAAACAACAATAATTAACATTTTTAAAAGATAGCAACAAAATGAGTGCTGGAATAAAAATGTTTTGAATAATGTTTACAATTTTGCCTGATTTGTTCTTCTTCCTGCATATTGCTAGTAGGACCGCGTGGCCTAATGGATAAGGCGTCTGACTTCGAATCAGAAGATTGAGGGTTCGAGTCCCTTCGTGCTCGTTTATAGCTTTTTACATTCAAAGTTCATATCATTCCAAAAGAATGAAAACACTGAAATCCTTCAATTATTTCGTGTACATTATGCTTTACTCCATCTACTTGACCAATTAATTGATATAACAAACCTAAAAAACTAGTGATTAATGAGCCATTCAGGAAGCAATAACATAGAATGTTTTAATTAAGTAATTGACATTTATGTATGTGAATCAACATTCTTTAAAAGTAGTGTCAATGGCCTATGAAATTATTTAAGAAGTCAGAAATGAAATCGTCGAATCTGGAAATAGGTCATTCATGAATGCCTTAAATCTGATGTTCATATTGTTTACCAAAAAGTGTGTGTGTTCTCTCTCTCTCTCTCTCTCTCTCTCTCTCTCTCTCTCTCTCTCTCTCTCTCTCTCTCTCTCTCTCTCTCTCTCTCTCTCTCTCTCTCTCTCTCTCTCTCTCTCTCTCTCTCTCTCTCTCTCTCTCTCTCTCTCTCTCTCTCTCTCTCTCTCTCTCTCTCTCTCTCTCCTCTCTCTCTCTCTCTCTCCATGAATGAGTTTTAAACATTTGCCTAAGTTTTGCCATCGAGAGCTACACATTATAGAATGGCACAATTCATCTTGTTGACTGTTAACATTTTTCCACAATAGTACAGGCCCCCACTTCACCCCTTTCTGCTATATGATTCAACTGGTGAAAGCTATGTATGAACATTGGAATCTATGAAGACTGCCCAAAGAAACAACAATAATTAACATTTTTAAAAGATAGGCAACAAAATGAGTGCTGGAATAAAAATGTTTTGAAATAATGTTTACAATTTTGCCTGATTTGTTCTTCTTCCAGCATATTGCTAGTAGGACCGCGTGGCCTAATGGATAAGGCGTCTGACTTCAAATCAGAAGATTGAGGGTTCGAGTCCCTTCGTGGTCGTTTATAGCTTTTTACATTCAAAGTTCATATCATTCCAAAAGAATGAAAACACTGAAATCCTTCAACTATTTCGTGTACATTAAGCTTAACTCCATCTACTTGACCAATTAATTGATATAAGAAACCTAAAAAACTAGTGATTAATGAGCCATTCAGGAAGCAATAACATAGAATGTTTTAATTAAGTAATGACATTTATGTATGTGAATCAACATTCTTTAAAAGTAGTGTCAATGGCCTATGAAATTATTTAAGAAGTCAGAAATGAAATCGTCGAATCTGGAAATAGGTCATTTATGAATGCCTTAAATATGATGTTCATATTGTTTACCAAAAAGTGTGTGTGTTCTCTCTCTCTCTCTCTCTCTCTCTCTCTCTCTCTCTCTCTCTCAATGAATGAGTTTTAAACATTTGCCTAAGTTTTGCCATCGAGAGCTACACATTATATAGAATGACACAATTCATCTTGTTTGACTGTTAACATTTTTCCACAATAGTACAGGCCCCCACTTCACCCCTTTCTGCTATATGATTCAACTGGTGAAAGCTATGTATGAACATTGGAATCTATGAAGACTGCCCAAAGAAACAACAATAATTAACATTTTTAAAAGATAGGCAACAAAAATGAGTGCTGGAATAAAAATGTTTTGAATAATGTTGACAATTTTGCCTGATTTGTTCTTCTTCCAGCATATTGCTAGTAGGACGGCATGGCCTAATGGATAAGGTGTCTGACTTCGAATCAGAAGATTGGGGGTTCGAGTCCCTTCGTGGTCGTTTATAGCTTTTTACATTCAAAGTTCATATCATTCCAAAAGAATGAAAACACTGAAATTCCTTCAGTTCTTTCGTGTACATTATGCTTTACTCCATCTACATGACCAATTAATTGATATAACAAACCTAAAAAACTAGTGATTAATGAGCCATTCAGGAAGCAATAACATAGAATGTTTTAATTAAGTAATGACATTTATGTATGTGAATCAACATTCTTTAAAAGTAGTGTCAATGGCCTATGAAATTATTTAAGAAGTCAGAAATGAAATCGTCGAATCTGGAAATAGGTCATTTATGAATGCCTTAAATATGATGTTCATATTGTTTACCAAAAAGTGTGTGTGTTTTCTCTCTCTCTCTCTCTCTCTCTCTCGTCTCTCTCTCTCTCTCTCTCTCTCTCTCTCTGTCTCTCTCTCTCTCTCCCTGAATGAGTTTTAAACATTTGCCTAAGTTTTGCCATCGAGAGCTACACATTATAGAATGGCACAATTCATCTTGTTTGACTGTTAACATTTTTCCACAATAGTACAGGCCCCCACTTCACCCCTTTCTGCTATATGATTCAACTGGTGAAAGCTATGTATGAACATTGGAATCTATGAAGACTGCCCAAAGAAACAACAATAATTAACATTTTTTAAAGATAGGCAACAAAATGAGTGCTGGAATAAAAATGTTTTGAATAATGTATACAATTTTGCCTGATTTGTTCTTCTTCCAGCATATTGCTAGTAGGACCGCGTGGCCTAATGGATAAGGCGTCTGACTTCGAATCAGAAGATTGAGGGTTCAAGTCCCTTCGTGGTTGTTTATAGCTTTTTACATTCAAAGTTCATATCATTCCAAAAGAATGAAAACACTGAAATCCTTCAATTATTTCGTGTACATTATGCTTTACTCCATCTACTTGACCAATTAATTGATATAACAAACCTAAAAAACTAGTGATTAATGAGCCATTCAGGAAGCAATAACATAGAATGTTTTAATTAAGTAATGACATTTATGTATGTGAATCAACATTCTTTAAAAGTAGTGTCAATGGCCTATGAAATGTATT